>NC_064624.1:76772422-77078314 GCF_023898315.1 Schistocerca nitens
GTGCAGATGGTTTCAGACGTGCTAATGGTGGCTGTGTGTTGAAAATGGCCCAAAGAACACATATTGATGACATTATGAGGGGTAGAATACTAGGGCGACAGAAGGCTGGTCAAACACAGCAGGTCGTAGTACAGGCCCTCTGTGTGCCACAGTGTGTGATCTCAAGATTATGGCAATGATTCCAGCAGACAGGAAACGCGTCCAGGTGCTACAGTGCCACAGTGTTCAACACCACAAGAAGACCGATATCTCACCATCAGTGACCGCAGCCAGCCATGGAGTATTGTAGGTAGCCTCGCTTGGACCTTACCACAGCCACTGGAACAGTTGTCTCCAGACACACAGTCTACAGACGACTCAACAGACATGGTTTATTCGCCCAGAGACCTGCAAGGAGCATTCCACTGCCCCCTGGTCACAGGAGAGCCTGTAAAGCCTGGTGTCAACAACACAGCACATGGTCATTGGAACAGTGGTCCCAGGTTCACGGACGAGTCCAGAATACTCTGAACAGTGATTCTCGCTGGGTTTTCATCTGACGTGAACCAGGAACCAGATACCAACCCCTTAATGTCCTCGAAAGGGACCTGTATGAAGGTCGTGGTTTGATGGAGTGGGATTATGATTGATGCATGTACACCCCTGCATGTCTTTGACATAGGAACTGTAACAGGTCTGGTGTATCGGGACGTCATTTTGCTCCAGTATGTCCTCCTTTTCAGCGGTGCAGTGGGTCCCACCTTCCTCCTGATGGATGATAACGCACAGTCCCACCAAGCTGCCAGAGTGGAGGAGTACTTTGAAACAGAAGATATTAGGCGAATGGAGTGGCGTGGCTGTTCTCCAGACCTAAACCCCATCGAGCACGTCTGGGATGCTCTCTGTCGATGGCTGCACGTCTTCAAACCCCTATGACATTTCAGGAGCTCCGACAGGCACTGGTGCAAGAATGGGAGGCTATACCCCAGCAGTTGCTCGACCACCTGATCCAGAGTATGCCAACCCATTGTGCAGCCTGTTTACATGTGCATGGTGATCATATCCCATACTGATGTCGGGGTACATGCGCAGGAAACAGTGGCGTTTTGTAGCACATGTGTTTCAGGACAGTTTTCTCAACTTATCACCGATACCATGTACTTACAGATTTGTGTCATGTGTGTTCCCTATTCACCTATGCTATGAGCGCCAGCCACTGGAACAGTTGTCCAGACACAGTCTACAGACGACTCAACAGACATGGTTTATTCGCCCAGAGACCTGCAAGGTGCATTCCACTGACCCCTGGTCACAGGAGAGCCTGTAAAGCCTGATGTCAACAACACAGCACATGGTGAATGGAACAGTGGTCCCAGGTTATCTTCACGGACGAGTCCAGAATAGTCTGAGCCTGTTCTGCAAATATTCTCAATTTATGAGCATGATTGTAGATGGTGCCTGTTGTTTGTGACAAGCAGTGCTTCCCAGTGGAGTTGGCAACAATAAGAGAACAACAAAGAAAGTATTGCAGTTACTTATATGGGATGATTATGCTGTGCAGTTATTATGTACATAAAACAAAAGTGTATTACAGCCCACTGAAGATGCTACATGTACACAAAGAAGCGGAACTCCTATGGCACAACACAAACAACTGGATTATACCTTCAAGAATGTATATGGTATTTTAAAAATACTTTTGCAAACATTGCTGACATATTCCTTGGATGCAAACAAGCCAAAAGTTCACATAAACGTATGTCCGAAAAATCCTTCGTTTTCGAGTTTTTCATGGAAGCCTATAATTTAGGTGACGGTAGCTCATTAACATACAAGCTCATAATAAATGCTCGAAATGTCCTCCTCTTTCTCCTAAACACGCTGCACTCGTCGAAGTATTGACTGTCGACCCACTTCAACTACTCCCTGAGAGTTTTAAATGGTTTCACAGGCTTCCATGACATGTTGACGAAGAGTTTCTGCATTCAGCTGGTTAGCTGCATAGACCATTTGTTTGAGGTCCCCCAGAGACAATAATCCTGTGTATAAAGATCTATGGAACGTCCAGGCCATGGAACTGTTCCCCATGTACCTGTCCATCTGTCACAGTAGATACCAGCCAGTGCATCTCCAACACAACAACTGAAAGGAGCTCCATCATGCATATATTACGTGTTTCTTTTTATCTGCAAAGCCACAGCTTCTAGCAGGTTTTTGAGTGTAGACAGTACCTGTAAGATGTGATGGGACAGTCATCTACAGTTCCAGCGCACACATTAATCGTAAACTGATGCTGATGTTTAGCCTGTGGTGTAGCACAAGGACTGCGATCGGCCTATCTGTACTGCTTGTGGTAATTTATTAGTTCATCTCTTCCAAATATTACCTAATCTGTAAACAAAACTGAAGAGGCAAAATACACTCCTGGAAATGGAAAAAAGAACACATTGACACCGGTGTGTCAGACCCACCATACTTGCTCCGGACACTGCGAGAGGGCTGTACAAGCAATGATCACACGCACGGCACAGCGGACACACCAGGAACCGCGGTGTTGGCCGTCGAATGGCGCTAGCTGCGCAGCATTTGTGCACCGCCGCCGTCAGTGTCAGCCAGTTTGCCGTGGCATACGGAGCTCCATCGCAGTCTTTAACACTGGTAGCATGCCGCGACAGCGTGGACGTGAACCGTATGTGCCGTTGACGGACTTTGAGCGAGGGCGTATAGTGGGCATGCGGGAGGCCGGGTGGACGTACCGCCGAATTGCTCAACACGTGGGGCGTGAGGTCTCCACAGTACATCGATGTTGTCACCAGTGGTCGGCGGAAGGTGCACGTGCCCGTCGACCTGGGACCGGACCGCAGCGACGCACGGATGCACGCCAAGACCGTAGGATCCTACGCAGTGCCGTAGGGGACCGCACCGCCACTTCCCAGCAAATTAGGGACACTGTTGCTCCTGGGGTATCGGCGAGGACCATTCGCAACCGTCTCCATGAAGCTGGGCTACGGTCCCGCACACCGTTAGGCCGTCTTCCGCTCACGCCCCAACATCGTGCAGCCCGCCTCCAGTGGTGTCGCGACAGGCGTGAATTGAGGGACGAATGGAGACGTGTCGTCTTCAGCGATGAGAGTCGCTTCTGCCTCGGTGCCAATGATGGTCGTATGCGTGTTTGGCGCCGTGCAGGTGAGCGCCACAATCAGGACTGCATACGACCGAGGCACACAGGGCCAACACCCGGCATCATGGTGTGGGGAGCGATCTCCTACACTGGCCGTACACCACTGGTGATCGTCGAGGGGACACTGAATAGTGCACGGCACATCCAAACCCATCGTTCTACCATTCCTAGACCGGCAAGGGAACTTGCTGTTCCAGCAGGACAATGTACGTCCGCATGTATCCCGTGCCACCCAACGTGCTCTAGAAGGTGTAAGTCAACTACCCTGGCCAGCAAGATCTCCGGATCTGTCCCCCATTGAGCATGTTTGGGACTGGATGAAGCGTCGTCTGACGCGGTCTGCACGTCCAGCACGAACGCTGGTCCAACTGAGGCGCCAGGTGGAAATGGCATGGCAAGCCGTTCCACAGGACTACATCCAGCATCTCTACGATCGTCTCCATGGGAGAATAGCAGCCTGCATTGCTGCGAAAGGTGGATATACACTGTACTAGTGCCGACATTGTGCATGCTCTGTTGCCTGTGTCTATATGCCTGTGGTTCTGTCAGTGTGATCATGTGATGTATCTGACCCCAGGAATGTGTCAATAAAGTTTCCCCTTCCTGGGACAATGAATTCACGGTGTTCTTATTTCAATTTCCAGGAGTGTACACTCTTTGACATAAAACTTGACCGGCGGCCGGCCGCTTCAGAGGCTAAGTCCGCGCCGATCGCGACATGGGACAAAAAAACTGGCCAACTCGCTAATTCTCTAAGTCCGGTTATCTGCACAATCTGGCAACACTGTAGACTGCGGCACTTCCTGGAGGAAAACTTGTCCCATGATAGAGAAACTCTAGGCTGATTACGCCTGTGGTCTAGCGGTAGCGTGCGTTGTTTCTATTCGTAATGTCAGTGGATCGAGAGCAGTTGGCATAAAATATTTTTATAGCCTCTTCTGTCTGAATGCTGAAGACGTGAATGTAATGGTAGCGCAGATTCAATCTATTTCGCTTTGTGACACACCGATATCAAAATTTTATCCAGTAACGATTTTGCGGCAGATTTCCTGCAGACTGTCCTCCTCTGGACGCCGTATGCGGCAAAGCTCCGGGATCCATTTGCTGGCTACTGGCAGCGGCCGTGGCGACAGCAGCGGCGCTGCACTCCCCCGTTCTTTATCGAAAGCGCCTGCTACCGCTCATCGCTTTTGATGATTTAAAACGCTTTATTATTAAATGTTGCTCCACAGAAAATTTCTACAATTTCCATTCACGCTCAAAAGCAACGGAGACAGACGCCCTGATTAGTAGGCGGGTATTATATTACATTAATCGGCAAGAGCTGAGTATGGCCCGAAATTAATTTTATAGACTGGGACGAAATTAAACCACCTCACTACATTCGATGAATTTATAAATGCTTCATACCTCGTTTCTTTTCCTTTCAAACTCAATTATTTGTGCAACTTTTGGTCAATGTTTGGATGTTTTCGTCAAGCCAGAGTGAGCGTCTGTGGTGTAAAGTGTATTACAGTTCTTGTTTCATTCCTTATGGTAAGTCTATGCGATAAACTGTGTGAATACCTTGCAATGCATGCTCTGTAGCAGTGCAGGAACACTGCACATTTGGAGTTCCATGTATGGGTTCATGAGGTATTTATTGTTGGTCGGAAGTGATAGTTAAGGTCATCAGATTTAAACCAGAAAAATTTGTCGTTTTGAAGGTTTCAGACAACGGAAAGGAATTGCTAACGCCGGTGTTAGAAAACGTCTACAGTTAAATGCTATTGCAAAAATTTAGAAGAAGGGAACTATATTAACGAACATGTGCACTTCATAAACAACCTTCTGACATGTTAGACCTATATGACGAACAAAGCTCAAATTTATATCGTTGACAGTCGGTTTGAATCTTTTCAGGGTCTATTTTACAGTGAAGCACCTTGGAATTTGCGAAGCAGAAATCCATGATATTTACTTAATTTACTAAGTCGAAATCGGACGAAGATTGATGTTTAAAGGCATTCTTCAGATTTCGCATAAGAAATTTTTACTAGCAGTTTGCAACTCCATTAATTAAAATGGAAAATAAAAGGTTGTAGTCAGCGGCTTCTACCGTGATTCGAACTGCTATGTCTTATAGTACAAGCACTGCAACGCACAAGGGAACCTCTGAGCTAACGACACATTGGCGGCCAGAGGCGGAATATAGTCACTGCGATGTTGCCTGAGCCTCAAAACGCAACCTTAAACACACGAACAGAGGAGGTGGAGATTACTGTTTCAACGTCCCGTCGACAACGATGTCATTAGAGATGGAGCACAAGCTCGGATTAGGGAAGGATGGGGAAGGAAATCGGCCGTGCCCTTCCTAAGGAATCATCCCGGCATTTTCCTGAAGCGATTTAGGGAAATCATTGAAAACCTAAATCAGGATGGCCGGGCGCGGGATTGCACCGTCGTCCTCCCGAATGCACACACAAACAGGTGTTACTTATGTGAAGAACGCCGTTCTTGGAGTCCAGAAATTAAATATACTTTCTAATTGTGTCATCTTGCAGTGGATTATATCGTACGAGTCTTCGATGTGGAAAACGAATGTCAAGTGAATTTAGCGAGGTAACGCCGACCTACACCCGGAAGTAAATGCACTATCAGAGTGTTGACAAATACTTGCTACGACGCTGCCATTTCTTGGCTCTCTGACGAGGCAGCTCTTCAGCGAAATGCTTGCCGTGATTCTCCGATACGGTTCTTCAGAGTGGAGACGCGCGCGCACGTTTGGTTTTTATGCGGCGTTCTCCCCTGATGGTTTCTGACGTCGTCTTGTGGGCTATGTATACATATGAGACATTCAATTATCATTAATCCAGAATGATACAAGTTTCAGCTTCCGGCGTGGAAGAAGGCTGTTGACGCCGACATTATATCATTTCAACGTAGGGAAAGCAAAACGTATCATTCAATGTTTCTCATTCAACATAAAGCATGTGAGATAATTTTCCGTAACGTTCATAATCATCTAAAAATACAAACGAAGTAAAAATACACCGGAAGCTTATTCGAATTGAATATAACGCTTTGCACCTCGATGTCGAATTTGTCCACTTGCAATCTTTTGCAGCATACACATAGAATGTCATGATTACCACGAGAATGAAGAAATATGTTGGTAAGGATGGAAGCAAGAAGAGACGCAGTCAACAAATATTCTATTCCTCATGGCATTCATTTCATTTGACACGTAAGAAGAGGTAAAGCGGGAATTTACTTTCGTTAACACGAAAGATATGCCGCACATATTGATAACGAGGAAGTCTGCGTCTTCATACGTTTCCTCCTTGAAATCTGTATGCTCTATTATATACTAAGTAGCCCGATCATTGTTTCAGTAATGTTACCCTCTTGTTTGACCCCGTAACGATGAACAGATTCCAAATGCATGTCTCCCTTCCTGGGTTGTTTTTTGTGTTTTATTGCTTGGAATTCCTGAAGCAGACCACTGTGCCTTCCTCCCTCGTGGGTTAGGTCTCAAAACTAAACCGCTTTCTATCCAATGGCATAATTTATCCAGACAGCATCAGCATAAGACTATCAAACAAAGCCTTCCATTTACAGTTGCAGCACTCTAACCAGCACTGACCAAAGTGTAATCCACGGTCATGGTCCTAAATTACCAGCTGTCTGCTACTGTGGCAAAGTCCGTACTACACTTTCGATTCCGCAGCACCATTTTATCTGGTAACACTGTGTAGTTGCACAGTTGTGCTACCAGGTCTGTCCTCACACTGTCAACTTTATGTATCTCACTTCTCCTGTAGCGTAGATCACGAGGAGCCGAAGTAAATGAGTGTATTCTGCATGACGTAACATTCAGTATTCCCTTCTTTCATAGCCACTCTTCATGTGCATCGACACCAAATAGGAATGCGAAAACTCTTGCGAGTGAGAGAATGACAATAACAATCGTAACAAGAACAAACAAATAATGAATGATGTTTATTCCAACGCAGAACGAGAATGGCTTTAAATATAAAAATCTGTATCTATATCTATATCCATATCTATTGATCTTTGAGTTGGCACAATGCAAATATATTCTTAGCATTTAGTTACTGAATTAGTTCTGGATGTTTGCAGAGAAAAGGAAAAGTCGGTACTTCTCGCTAGTGTAATATAATGTGAACCAGCAACTACCCTTTCCTTAGAACACGACTCAAGCAGGTCCTCAAGTAGGTAGCAAGGCACTGCTGCATTCTGTTCCCTGACATTGCTCTGATGACGGTTAATGCAGATAGTTCCGATTATGAAATACAAAACGTATTGCAGGTTAGTTCCTAGGATAGTAACATTAAATTTGCGTTGTAGACGGCACATGAACGTGACGACTATCCATATTACTCATCAATATAAGAAGACAATATTTTGGGAATTTAGCAGGATTACTCAAAATGAATTCTGAAATTGGGTGACTGACTGCACAGGTGCTAAACGTCGTCAAGAGTATACGATGTCCTAATCGCATTAGGAATATGAAGATCGTCTTCGACAGCTCGCAACTTTCACATTGCTATCTCCACCCTACTCCAGACAGCCCTCGGTGGAGTTGCACTACGTTGCCGATGTTATGGAAGGACTTCAGACCGACAACAAACCACATATTGAAAAATACAAGCGAATTCTCTTGCAGCGTAAGCTTATTGTAACTAATCTAAAAATTATTGGGGAGGAACATTGTCCTATTCAAAAAAAGTAAAACGTTACACACTGTTGACGTCAAACGGACATTATCTATGTCCTGTCTTGTGTCCTACTCATCTATAATATCAAGTGTACTATGAAAATGATTATATATAATGGATGATAGGGTAATGCATTGATACCAGATGGTGGGGGCCGGCCGGTGTGGCCGTGCGGTTCTAGGCGCTTCAGTCTGGAACCGCGTGACCGCTACGGTCTGCAGGTTCGAATCCTGCGTCGGGCATGGATGTGAGTGATGTCCTTAGGTTAGTTAGGTTTAAGTAGTTCTAAGTTCTAGGGGACTGATGACCTTAGAAGTTAGGTCCCATAGTGCTCAGAGCCATTTGAACCATTTGAACTATTTAACACAAAATGACATTAAAAATTAAAGTTATTCGCGAGCAGCTAGTTGAGAATATGTATGAACATTAAATGACACGACGAACCGTCTTGTTCTGCATATGGATTCAAACCCAGCTCATGCAGACTAAGCAAAGATTTCGTCACTGACGGAAACTAACAGTCATTCCTGATTAGGCATACAGAGAGTGATATACCTCGATTTTAGTCAGTATCAGTTAGCAAATATCAACTTTAAATTGCATAACGCAAACATTTTTAACAGACGCGAATTCCTACCCAGCATCTATTGTCCCTGTTAACGAACTACGAGAGATGTTAAATATTGCTTCTTCACAAGTAACTTACTTGAAATGCCGTGAGGTAAAGCTGTGTGTTGGACACGGATTCGAACCCGGAACCTAATCGGATTGCTATCGAAGCACAGTCAAATGTGACATATCGGAATTTCGCGGCAGTAGCTAGATGTTTTAACTGAAATGACGAGACGAAACATTAATTTTTTCCTTCCCAGGACTCCAACCCGGCATCTATCGCTGTTATATTCTAGAGAAAACGAACGTTAAGTATGGGTTTGTTGCACCAGCAGTGACATGTGAGCATGTTTGAACTGAAATAATATGACGAAGAGTTCAGCGCTCACTGGGAATAGAGCCCCACACATATCGTTGTTGACTACACACAAAGAGACGTCAGCTACCGAATTTTTCTCCACCAGCTGCTCAGAATAGCATCTTGAACTTACAGTCATCTCGCAAATAGTTCTGTGTCTCACTGGGAGTTAAAAACGTCAGATATCGTTAGTGTTGACAACGAATGAAAATACATTAAAAATCAAAATTATTATCCACCAGCAGATAGGTGTTCTCATGATAGAGCTTGATAATACATAATTAAATCTTTAGTGCCGGGCCAGGATTCGATCCCATTCACGCGTAATATGTGAAGGTGTTGAGGAATCTGCAGTTTTGAACAAACAACAAATTGTAGCCGAGCTGTATTGCCACGAAGGGATCAAATTCCGCGTTAAGGGCGGTCTGAGTTGCATTCCCAGTTTAGAACCAATTTTATCGACATACAGAAGCTCAAATAAAAGATGGAATAAGTGTCCTGTGACCATACATAGCGTTTGTGTCGTCACTTGAAATAAATAACTAGTATAAGAAAGGTTACTGGTGATAGAGTTTCTACATGTCGCCACTCCAGACTTTATTGTGGTTCAACCTACCGTCTACTTGGTAAAGAAGGAATATCATCTTTAATGTGAATTTTCAGACCACGCAGCGATTGTATCTCCTTCACTTGGTGTAGCCAGGAGAGAATGGAATCTGTCTCTCCCTATCTAAAATCATTGACGGAAGTGGGAATCGAACCCAGACCATAGGTATAACAACCTACCATCCGTCCAACAGACCACGAAATCCTCTTCTCTGCGAGTCATTTTTCTATCGTAACGCAGTTGCGCCACACTGGATGAGAATTCTGACACACAGGCTCCCTGTAGTAATTTTCAGCATGTTCAGTAAATTCATTTACTTAGTTGACCGAATCACCATGAACTAGCTGCCTCGGCTACCCAGTGCATACATTCGACTATTTTGTAATCACAGAAATAAAATCACGTAACTGCCACCTACACACAACTGCCAACAGTGTAGGATGCAGAAGTTTAAATAGGAAGTGTTCCTTCCACTTGAGCTATTCTATTGCGCTATCTGTTACTAGAAAACGTCGTTCAGTCCAAAAGAAAAGCTGTAACAGTTTGTCTCTCAGAAGTCAAGACCTGGCCATATGCATAATCTCACAGTGCTGTGGAATCCAAAAGTTCTGGAGGAATAGTTGCCGAGCTCTGGAGCTGCTGTAGCTACATGTCAGCTTGTAGCATAGATAAGATGTAGCGAGTTCGAATACATTCAGTGCTACATTTTTTAAAACGCAATTCTGCTCTCTGCTGAAGGTATCAATCTAATGGAACTTTGAACATAATTCCCTTCACTTCTCAACCCAAAGTAGTCGCATGTGGAAAAAGGGCTAACTACTGTGACATTTTGTTCTATTCAGGTTTAATAGACAGCAGGCAGCAGATGCATCTCGAAGATGTGCAGGGAGAGCGCATCGTGCCATAATATGTCAGAAAAGTATTTTCTACATTAGCCGTCGTGTGGTAGTGATATTTTATTCTTCTTCAAACTTTGTTTGACAGCTTTAACTCAGAACAAGTTTTCTACATGCATGTAATCAATAAACTGCATGTGCATTGTCAGACTGTCATAGGTAACATCAGAGAATTCGCATATATCGTTGATGATTAATTTCTCTCTCATGTTTACTATTGTTTTAACAACACTAAAGGAAACCTTACGAAAATTGTGCACTGTATTATAAGAAATGAAATAAAACTAACCATGATAACCTTACGACGAAAGTATCTTTACACAAGCATGCCTCTATCGACACGAATTAGTAAAATACTACTCACTTAGATTTTGATTGGGTCTGTGTTTAATTGGTATGCTGTGTCATACTCAAGAGGTATGCAAATGTGGCATTTCATAAATATAGTTACGTATTCCTAGAAACCCAAAATTCGCTTGTCAGCAGCGGAAAGAGGCCTTACCTGTTGTGCAGCATTGTAAGTTTTTCAACATTGCACTATGAGCTGAAAGCATTTTCTTGCGATTTCCTTATTGATGTTTGATCTGACTGCTTGTAGCTCTTTCACAGAAGGGATAAAAACGTTACAGTCAGTGAGACTGGAACTGCGAACCGTAACAGACGCTTTTTCACAGGTCAGCACGTTACCACAGAGCTGGCGAGGAGGCATGGCTCTCAGCTTCCTATTACGAGGGCAATAGTAACTAGAACTCGTAAACCGCTATTTGAAGGTCGAGATTAGTTGCGGTTGCCACCTGCAACGACTTTCCTGGGCTGAAAACCGTAAATTTTCAATCTTTTGTTACCCTTCAAGCGATAATAACTCAGATTATTCAATGGAAATGACAGGTAAAATCAAGTGAACTTTGAGGCTTAATTCCGTGCACACCAGGAAGTAACTCGTCGATCACAGAGTTGCCAAACATACGTTGCCTTGTTGCCAAATCTCAGTTACAGTACCAGCAGGAAGAAGACGAACCGATGTGATCCTACAGCGGTCTGGGAAGTGACCATGGCTGGTGTCTCCAAGTCGCGGCTGCTACGGCCTGGAATACGTAATGCGTCTGATTCGCTTTCTGTAACTAGGTTTAGGGACTGGAGCGTAGTTACTAATAATACTCAGAACGGACTGCAAACTGAGCATCATAAATCAGTAACTCTCATTGTTGTTTTTATATTTCTTTCGTAAGTGTACTCAAAACTAAGAAAGTCATTCACAGGCGTTTTCGTGCCTCGCCGATAGTCGAGCACAACATACAAATAAAAATAAAAAAGAATGTGTGTGTGTGTGTGTGTGTGTGTGTGTGTGAGAGAGAGAGAGAGAGAGAGAGAGAGAGAGAGAGATAAATAAAAAGCAATGAGAGAGAGTGTAAAAAATTGTTGTAAAGAAATTGAATCATGGTATTTAAAGAAATCTTTCATTAAAATGACACGTTCCACATCATTACGAAATGTCGTATTCATGATCTATGGAACAAGAGTTAATCTAATGTAATCTAATCTAATCTAATCACATCATATTGATGATTAGCCATGAAGAGTCATGAATTACCGAAATTTTGGCCAATACCTGTAACCAAATCTAAACTTGAAAATAAAAGACGACAATTTTTGTAATAAACCGTGACTCCTATCACGACCCTTTCGTCCCTGTTATCTAACCACGAAAGATGTCTGATATACCTCCATTCTGAAGTAACAAAGTGTGCATGCATTTAAAGATGAAGTCATGATGTGAAGTTCTGTGACGGAGATACGAACCCAACACGTAATCCGATTGTTAACTAAGAAAAATCAAATGTTACGTATCGGTTTTTCTTACGAGCCGCTAGGTGTCTGAATCTAAAATAAGGATACAAACTTTTTGTGGTGTCACCGCTAGACACCACACTTGCTAGGTGGTAACTTAAATCGGCCGCGGTCCTGTAGTACATGTCGGACCCGCGTGTCGCCACTGTGGGATCGCAAACCTAGCGCCACCACAAGGCAGGTCTCGAGAGACTGAGGAGACCTCAGCCCCAGTTGTACGGACAACATAGCTAGCGATTGGACGTGCTAAGCCTTGCTCTCATTTGCCGAGAGATAGACAGTAGAATAGCCCTCTGCTAAGTTGAATGGCGACCACCTAGCAAGGCGCAATTTGTATCAGTGCCAATAGCTTACGAGTATGCAGGAGAGATGTATTCCAACAAGAGAATAAAGTTAAGTATTAAAAAGGCTACGTATTTTTCTTTAGTGCATTTATAAGTCTCATGTTCCAGACTTCACGCCCATCTGCGTTAGCCTTGCGTGCCCTATCGGCTACAGCATTGTGTCTGGGCTGTATGGTCTAGACACAACATTATTGGTGACGAGAAAAAGAGTTTGTATTAATTCGTTTGTGTCATGGCTTCGCCACATTCTCCGGATGTACTGTCCGAATTTTTTCGCTTGCAGAATCAGCAGTCGCAGGCGTTATTGGATGCCCTGGGACAGCTCATCCAGGGTCAACGTGTGCTGCAACACGATGCGGCAGCCGCCGCTTCATCGCTACCGCAGCCACAACACGCCATTGCACCGCCCTTCCGTCATTTTGACTCATCCTTGGAGTCCTGGCCGGAATGGTCCCGCCAGTTCGGCTTTCATCTAGCCGCCTACAGAATTCAAGGTAATGAGCGGCAGCCGTTTTTGCTTTCTTGTGTCGGTGTGTGCACCTACCGTGTGATAGTGAAGTTGTTTCCCCGGCGCGACGTAGCAACTCTGTCCTACGAAGAAATTTTGTCGGCGTTAGATGCCTATTTCAAAGAAACAGTAAATGTTGTTGCAAAACGGTATACGTTCTTTCGTACAAAACGTACGGCCAGTCAGACTAATAGGGAGTGGGTTGCGACATTGCAAGGACTTACTAGGGAGTGTGGCTTTGAATGTGACTGTGGACTTCCTTATTCAGACACTATGGTGCGTGATGCAATTGCACAGAACGTTTCTGATGTTCGCATACGGGAACAGATTTTGAAACTAGTAACTCCCTCCCTTCAACAAGTGATAGACATATTGGATAGGCAAGACACACTTGACTCTGCTCAGGACTCATTTGCAACTTCGCCAGCAGTGTGTCACATTCACCGGCCCGCCGGGCCCGCTGCGCGGGACGCTACGCGGCCCTCGCGCCCGTCACAGCGGCGGCAGCCTACCTTGCCAACACGTGCGCCGCGTAAGCAAGCAACTGCAGTGAAATCATGCCTGCGGTGTGCAACTAGACATTCGCGTGAAAATTGCCCGTCACGCCAAGCTATTTGCTTTTACTGTCAAAAGAAAGGACATGTTCAAAGTGTTTGCCAGAAAAAGCTTAGATCAGACAATCACAATAACTCCAGGCCCTTTGCTTCGCGCCGGAATCGAACCCAGGACAATCAGGCTCGTGGACCTTCGCCCATGGACATTCATGTAGTTCATTCCCACCCGTCCAGTGACACTTTAGCTAACGGTGACTGTGTTCGTCCCACAACCAGTGTGCGTCGACGTCGCCGAAAATCCCGTGAAGTCGCAAGTGCTTCTGTACCTGTATCAGTTCAAATTGCACGTGACAGTCGCTCTTGTCGTCAGCAGGACAATAAACTTTTTGTGGACTTAAACTTTGAAGGCAAAGTGATACCATTCCAGCTCGATACCGGAGCTGCAGTTTCATTGCTCAATCACGACACGTACAAACAACTGGGCAAACCGCCATTGCGTGCCGCAAATGTTAAGTTACATAGTTACTCTGGACAGCATATACCTGTGTTAGGACAGTGCAGCCTTCTTGCCACATACATGGGACAGACAAAACTTGTATCATTTTACGTTCTTCGTTCTACTTCTGCAGTGAACTTGTTTGGTTTAGATTTATTTCAATTGTTTCACATGTCTATAGTAAATCAGGTCCTATTCGTGAATCAGACTGTGCCTTCCGCCAGTGTTTCTAGTCTTTGTGAAGAATTTGCAGACATTTGCACCAGGCCTTGGTTGCGCTAAGAACTATGAAGCGCATTTGGAACTGCAAGAAAACGCGCAACCGAAATTTTTCAGAGCGCGCAATGTTCCCCACGCATTGCGTGATGAGGTCGCCAGAACATTAGCCGATTTAGAATCTTAAGGTGTAATTGAACGTGTGCAGGCTTCTCTCTGGGCCTCACCCTTAGTAATTTTGCCAAAACCTTCAGGTAAACTGAGACTTTGTGTGGACTTCAAGGCAACAGTGAATCCATAACTTGTGACTGCCACTTTTCCTTTGCCCCGCCCGGAAGATCTTTTTGACAAACTGTGCCCGGGAAAATATTTTTCCAAATTGGACGTAGCAGATGCGTACTTGCAAATACCTGTGGACGAAGAATCCCAGCGCGTCTTAGTGGTTAACACGCATCTTGGCTTGTATCGCTTCAAAAGACTACCGTTCGGGTGTGCATCCGCCCCTGCTTTGTTTCAGCAATATTTACAAACTGTTTGTGCGTCGGTCCCTACTGCTGCGAACTATCTGGACGATATTGTGATCTCAGGAAAGACAGAAGCCGAACATTTGCAAAATCTCCGAACATTATTTCAGGTCTTGCGTCGGAATGGTCTTCGCTTGAGGAAGGACAAATGTGTGTTTTTTGCTCGGGACTTACCCTACCTGGGCCATGTCCTAAATGCCCAAGGTATACATCCGAGTCCAGAGCACCTCCGTGCCATACAGGAGTTGCCTTCGCCACGGGATGTTAAACAACTACAGAGTGTGCTGGGTAAAATTAATTATTATGCAAAGTTTGTGCGCAATGCTTCTTCCATTTCAGCTCCGCTTCATCGCTTACGCCGTAAAGGTGTTCCGTTCGTCTGGACGACGGAATGCGAACGCGCCTTTCGCCAGTTGAAATCGGCGTTACTTTCAAATACTTGCCTTACGCCATTCGATCCCCGAAAACCCCTTTTGTTGATGGTAGATGCATCGGATTTCGGGATCGGTGCTGTGCTTGCGCACAAAGATGGTTCGCATGATCGCCCGATTGCCTTTGCGTCCAAATTGCTCTCATCTGCGCAAAGAAATTATTCCCAGATAGAGAAAGAAGCTTTAGCTCTCGTGTTTGGTGTTACAAAGTTTCATGATTTCTTGTATGGTCGTCACTTTACAATCATCACGGACCACAAACCGTTGACATCGCTTTTTCATCCGACCAAGCCTGTACCTCCACGTACAGCGCAGAAATTCATTCGCTGGTCCCTTTTTCTCTCGCAGTACCGCTACGATATCTTGTATCGGTCCACTGCTAAGCACGGAAACGCTGATGCGTTGTCCCGTTTGCCTGTTGCTGAGGATAAAGCATTCGATTCTTCCGAACTTGCTTGCATGTTCATTGATTCGGAAACCGATGACGTGGTCGAATCGTTTCCGATTGATTTTCGTCGTGTAGCTACAGCCACAGCTGCTGACCCTGTCCTTGCTACTGTTTTGCGTTTTGTTGCTACGCAATGGCCCTTGTCAAAGTCACGGATCGAGGATCCTTTGGTTCGCCGTTTTTTTGCTCACAAGGAGAGACTTTTTGTACGACGTGGTGTTTTGTTGTTGCGTTCCGATAATGATCAATCCAGAGTTGTGGTCCCACGTTCGTTACAGTCCTCTGTCTTAAAGCTTCTTCACCAAGGACATTGGGGTATAGTGCGTACGAAACAACTTGCTCGTCAGCACTGTACTTGGTTCGGAATCGATGCTGCGATTACGAATATGTGCTCCTCTTGCGTGGCGTGTGCCGAACAGCAATCCGCACCGCCCCGGCAATTCTTTGCATGGCCGAAAGCCACTTCCCCTTGGCAACGCTTGCACATCGATTTTGCTGGTCCATTCTGGAATGCTCGATGGTTGGTTGTGGTCGATGCTTTCAGTAATTTTCCTTTTGTTGTCCGGATGTCTTCCACGACGTCTTCTGCCACAATCCAAGCCTTGTCTGCTATCTTTTGCATTGAAGGTCTTCCGCAGACTATTGTTTCCGACAATGGCCCACAATTCATGTCCGCAGAATTTCAGTCCTTCTGCGAGGCCAATGGTATTCAACATCTGACATCCGCGCCGTTTTCGCCTCAGTCAAACGGTGCCGCTGAACGATTGGTCCGGACTTTCAAGTCACAGATGTTGAAATTGAAAGAGTCGCAGTCTCGGGAGGACGCTTTGTTGCTCTTTTTGTCTTCGTATCGCTCTCAGCCCCGCGATGGTCGCTCGCCGGCTGAATTGCTCCATGGTCGTTCTCATCGCACCTTGATGTCTTTGCTGCATCCGCCACATCAGGTTCCTGTGCAGCGGCAGACTCCTGCTTTTGCTCCTGGCGACGTTGTCTATTATCGCACCTATCGCGGTTCACGGCGTTGGCTCGCAGGGCGCATTCTTCGCTGCCTCGGCCGCGCGATGTATTTGGTTTTGGGGGCCTCTGGTGAGGTGCGTCGGCATCTCAATCAGCTGCGCCTCTGTCGTCGCCTGGGTTCTGCCGCTCCCCGTCTGCTTTCAGCGACGGAGCCGTCCGGTCAGCGCCTTGGGGACCCATCTACTGGCTCGTCTCATCCCCAGGTGTTACCGACGCTGCCTTCCCTTTTGCCTCATGGCGTCGCGCCGCCGCCGCAGCCGCCGCCGGCGCCGCCCGCAGTGGACGCTTCGCTGCAACCGCCCGGCGCCTCCCAGGGTCACGCGCCGCCGCTCGCTTCCCATGACCAGCCGTCCTCCGCCATGGACCTCTTGCCCGCTCCGGACCGGATGTCGTCATCGCGCGTCGGATTCCCCGACGCAATGGAGGTCGACCCTTCGGCCCCTCCTGTCTCATTACGTGCGCATACACCGCATGTTGACGTGCACCCTGGACTAGGTTTTCAGGCGTTTCCTAGCTCCCCTCGGACCGAATGGCCGGGTGCGGGTGGCACAGCCTCGCCTGTTGTTAGGCTCCCCACCTCATCGCATACGTCGACATGCGGTCATCCCCACGGCGGGCGGAAGCCTTATCTCACGACCGTTCGCCGATTTGCGGGGGAGGAATGTGGTGTCACCGCTAGACACCACACTTGCTAGGTGGTAACTTAAATCGGCCGCGGTCCTGTAGTACATGTCGGACCCGCGTGTCGCCACTGTGGGATCGCAAACCTAGCGCCACCACAAGGCAGGTCTCGAGAGACTGAGGAGACCTCAGCCCCAGTTGTACGGACAACATAGCTAGCGATTGGACGTGCTAAGCCTTGCTCTCATTTGCCGAGAGATAGACAGTAGAATAGCCCTCTGCTAAGTTGAATGGCGACCACCTAGCAAGGCGCAATTTGTATCAGTGCCAATAGCTTACGAGTATGCAGGAGAGATGTATTCCAACAAGAGAATAAAGTTAAGTATTAAAAAGGCTACGTATTTTTCTTTAGTGCATTTATAAGTCTCATGTTCCAGACTTCACGCCCATCTGCGTTAGCCTTGCGTGCCCTATCGGCTACAGCATTGTGTCTGGGCTGTATGGTCAAGACACAACACTTTTGTGCCTAAGCGACAATCGAACTGCACACCTACCGTGCATCCACGAATATAGCTTAAGTATCAGTTGCTTACTCATGAACAGTAAGATGTGTGCGTGTTTGACCAGAAATAACGACACCTGTTGCGATTGTTGGAAACACATGAACAGACATTGAAATTGCGCGTTAATTTTCACTAGCAGGTGGGTGTGCACTTGATAAAGCTAGAAATGAAATTATGAATATTTTTGTACTGGATCAGGTTTCAGACCCACATACTTACCTTTGGAGGAGACCTAGAGAAGATTGCAGTCTTGGGAAAAGGAACGAAATGACTGAACTATACTGTTCCGAGAGATTCAGATCCTCGAAAGAGGAGATACGAATTCGAATCACAGTCCAGCACCAAATTTTTAAACGTCTCTAGTTCAATCAAGTACAAGTAAAATAAGAGCCCTGTCCCTTTAAATGGCTATCGGTTCATCAAATAAAATAAAATTTTCTAACGTAAGTAAGCTTACTGGCGACTGTATTTCTGTTTACCATGACTTCCGCTGTGTCATTTCCCAACGTAAACCGGCTCTGCCCAGTTGGTAATGAAGGAACGTGATGTTTAATGCGGATTCTGGATTATAACGTCTTTCTCTTGAGGTTACCAGAGGTAAAATAAATCTGTTTGTGCCTCTTAAAAGTAAATGCCTGAACCCACGCATTGCACCTGTGATAGCTCGTTCCACCATACCATTGTGGCCACATTACCCAGCCCCAAGAGTGTGCTGTAACGGATGATGTGCTTAGCTTACAAAATTAGTCACGGTGGAAAACATGCGAGTCTATTAAATTGTCAAGTAGAAGCAAGCTTCTGACGCAGAGATTATGCTATTCTCATGTCAGCAGGATGTAAAGACTCTTCTAGGCATTATAGGCTGGATGTGAAGCCATTTTGATTTTTCACAACTTCAGCAAATTTCTTAGTTCGAGAAAATCCACTGTGAAGTTTGAAGTTGCCGGATAATTCGATTATTACTGTTATTATTACTATCATTTTATTCATACCGCTGCTGTAACACAAGTGCTTGAACATCATTTAATGCCTTTTGGTCACTATAGATGTAGTTTCCCAAGAACAGGTTCTTTCCCTGTCTACGGAAAAGGCACAAAAGTTTGTATCCTTATTTTAGATTCAGACACCTAGCGGCTCGTAAGAAAAACCGATACGTAACATTTGATTTTTCTTAGTTAACAATCGGATTACGTGTTGGGTTCGTATCTCCGTCACAGAACTTCACATCATGACTTCATCTTTAAATGCATGCACACTTTGTTACTTCAGAATGGAGGTATATCAGACATCTTTCGTGGTTAGATAACAGGGACGAAAGGGTCGTGATAGGAGTCACGGTTTATTACAAAAATTGTCGTCTTTTATTTTCAAGTTTAGATTTGGTTACAGGTATTGGCCAAAATTTCGGTAATTCATGACTCTTCATGGCTAATCATCAATATGATGTGATTAGATTAGATTAGATTACATTAGATTAACTCTTGTTCCATAGATCATGAATACGACATTTCGTAATGATGTGGAACGTGTCATTTTAATGAAAGATTTCTTTAAATACCATGATTCAATTTCTTTACAACAATTTTTTACACTCTCTCTCATTGCTTTTTATTTATCTCTCTCTCTCTCTCTCTCTCTCTCTCTCTCTCACACACACACACACACACACACACACACACACATTCTTTTTTATTTTTATTTGTATGTTGTGCTCGACTATCGGCGAGGCACGAAAACGCCTGTGAATGACTTTCTTAGTTTTGAGTACACTTACGAAAGAAATATAAAAACAACAATGAGAGTTACTGATTTATGATGCTCAGTTTGCAGTCCGTTCTGAGTATTATTAGTAACTACGCTCCAGTCCCTAAACCTAGTTACAGAAAGCGAATCAGACGCATTACGTATTCCAGGCCGTAGCAGCCGCGACTTGGAGACACCAGCCATGGTCACTTCCCAGACCGCTGTAGGATCACATCGGTTCGTCTTCTTCCTGCTGGTACTGTAACTGAGATTTGGCAACAAGGCAACGTATGTTTGGCAACTCTGTGATCGACGAGTTACTTCCTGGTGTGCACGGAATTAAGCCTCAAAGTTCACTTGATTTTACCTGTCATTTCCATTGAATAATCTGAGTTATTATCGCTTGAAGGGTAACAAAAGATTGAAAATTTACGGTTTTCAGCCCAGGAAAGTCGTTGCAGGTGGCAACCGCAACTAATCTCGACCTTCAAATAGCGGTTTACGAGTTCTAGTTACTATTGCCCTCGTAATAGGAAGCTGAGAGCCATGCCTCCTCGCCAGCTCTGTGGTAACGTGCTGACCTGTGAAAAAGCGTCTGTTACGGTTCGCAGTTCCAGTCTCACTGACTGTAACGTTTTTATCCCTTCTGTGAAAGAGCTACAAGCAGTCAGATCAAACATCAATAAGGAAATCGCAAGAAAATGCTTTCAGCTCATAGTGCAATGTTGAAAAACTTACAATGCTGCACAACAGGTAAGGCCTCTTTCCGCTGCTGACAAGCGAATTTTGGGTTTCTAGGAATACGTAACTATATTTATGAAATGCCACATTTGCATACCTCTTGAGTATGACACAGCATACCAATTAAACACAGACCCAATCAAAATCTAAGTGAGTAGTATTTTACTAATTCGTGTCGATAGAGGCATGCTTGTGTAAAGATACTTTCGTCGTAAGGTTATCATGGTTAGTTTTATTTCATTTCTTATAATACAGTGCACAATTTTCGTAAGGTTTCCTTTAGTGTTGTTAAAACAATAGTAAACATGAGAGAGAAATTAATCATCAACGATATATGCGAATTCTCTGATGTTACCTATGACAGTCTGACAATGCACATGCAGTTTATTGATTACATGCATGTAGAAAACTTGTTCTGAGTTAAAGCTGTCAAACAAAGTTTGAAGAAGAATAAAATATCACTACCACACGACGGCTAATGTAGAAAATACTTTTCTGACATATTATGGCACGATGCGCTCTCCCTGCACATCTTCGAGATGCATCTGCTGCCTGCTGTCTATTAAACCTGAATAGAACAAAATGTCACAGTAGTTAGCCCTTTTTCCACATGCGACTACTTTGGGTTGAGAAGTGAAGGGAATTATGTTCAAAGTTCCATTAGATTGATACCTTCAGCAGAGAGCAGAATTGCGTTTTAAAAAATGTAGCACTGAATGTATTCGAACTCGCTACATCTTATCTATGCTACAAGCTGACATGTAGCTACAGCAGCTCCAGAGCTCGGCAACTATTCCTCCAGAACTTTTGGATTCCACAGCACTGTGAGATTATGCATATGGCCAGGTCTTGACTTCTGAGAGACAAACTGTTACAGCTTTTCTTTTGGACTGAACGACGTTTTCTAGTAACAGATAGCGCAATAGAATAGCTCAAGTGGAAGGAACACTTCCTATTTAAACTTCTGCATCCTACACTGTTGGCAGTTGTGTGTAGGTGGCAGTTACGTGATTTTATTTCTGTGATTACAAAATAGTCGAATGTATGCACTGGGTAGCCGAGGCAGCTAGTTCATGGTGATTCGGTCAACTAAGTAAATGAATTTACTGAACATGCTGAAAATTACTACAGGGAGCCTGTGTGTCAGAATTCTCATCCAGTGTGGCGCAACTGCGTTACGATAGAAAAATGACTCGCAGAGAAGAGGATTTCGTGGTCTGTTGGACGGATGGTAGGTTGTTATACCTATGGTCTGGGTTCGATTCCCACTTCCGTCAATGATTTTAGATAGGGAGAGACAGATTCCATTCTCTCCTGGCTACACCAAGTGAAGGAGATACAATCGCTGCGTGGTCTGAAAATTCACATTAAAGATGATATTCCTTCTTTACCAAGTAGACGGTAGGTTGAACCACAATAAAGTCTGGAGTGGCGACATGTAGAAACTCTATCCCCAGTAACCTTTCTTATACTAGTTATTTATTTCAAGTGACGACACAAACGCTATGTATGGTCACAGGGCACTTATTCCATCTTTTATTTGAGCTTCTGTATGTCGATAAAATTGGTTCTAAACTGGGAATGCAACTCAGACCGCCCTTAACGCGGAATTTGATCCCTTCGTGGCAATACAGCTCGGCTACAATTTGTTGTTTGTTCAAAACTGCAGATTCCTCAACACCTTCACATATTACGCGTGAATGGGATCGAATCCTGGCCCGGCACTAAAGATTTAATTATGTATTATCAAGCTCTATCATGAGAACACCTATCTGCTGGTGGATAATAATTTTGATTTTTAATGTATTTTCATTCGTTGTCAACACTAACGATATCTGACGTTTTTAACTCCCAGTGAGACACAGAACTATTTGCGAGATGACTGTAAGTTCAAGATGCTATTCTGAGCAGCTGGTGGAGAAAAATTCGGTAGCTGACGTCTCTTTGTGTGTAGTCAACAACGATATGTGTGGGGCTCTATTCCCCGTGAGCGCTGAACTCTTCGTCATATTATTTCAGTTCAAACATGCTCACATGTCACTGCTGTTGCAACAAACCCATACTTAACGTTCGTTTTCTCTAGAATATAACAGCGATAGATGCCGGGTTGGAGTCCTGGGAAGGAAAAAATTAATGTTTCGTCTCGTCATTTCAGTTAAAACATCTAGCTACTGCCGCGAAATTCCGATATGTCACATTTGACTGTGCTTCGATAGCAATCCGATTAGGTTCCGGGTTCGAATCCGTGTCCAACACACAGCTTTACCTCACGGCATTTCAAGTAAGTTACTTGTGAAGAAGCAATATTTAACATCTCTCGTAGTTCGTTAACAGGGACAATAGATGCTGGGTAGGAATTCGCGTCTGTTAAAAATGTTTGCGTTATGCAATTTAAAGTTGATATTTGCTAACTGATACTGTCTAAAATCGAGGTATATCACTCTCTGTATGCCTAATCAGGAATGACTGTTAGTTTCCGTCAGTCACGAAATCTTTGCTTAGTCTGCATGAGCTGGGTTTGAATCCATATAGCCGGCCGCGGTGGTCTAGCGGTTCTGGCGCTGCAGTCCGGAACCGCGGGACTGCTACGGTCGCAGGTTCGAATCCTGCCTCGGGCATGGGTGTGTGTGTGATGTCCTTAGGTTAGTTAGGTTTAAGTAGTTCTAAGTTCCAGGGGACTTATGACCTAAGATGTTGAGTCCCATAGTGCTCAGAGCCATTTGAACCATTTTTTGAATCCATATGCAGAACAAGACGGTTCGTCGTGTCATTTAATGTTCATACATATTCTCAACTAGCTGCTCGCGAATAACTTTAATTTTTAATGTCATTTTGTGTTAAATAGTTCAAATGGTTCAAATGGCTCTGAGCACTATGGGACCTTACTTCTAAGGTCATCAGTCCCCTAGAACTTAGAACTACTTAAACCTAACTAACCTAAGGACATCACTCACATCCATGCCCGACGCAGGATTCGAACCTGCGACCGTAGCGGTCACGCGGTTCCAGACTGAAGCGCCTAGAACCGCACGGCCACACCGGCCGGCCCCCACCATCTGGTATCAATGCATTACCCTATCATCCATTATATATAATCATTTTCATAGTACACTTGATATTATAGATGAGTAGGACACAAGACAGGACATAGATAATGTCCGTTTGACGTCAACAGTGTGTAACGTTTTACTTTTTTTGAATAGGACAATGTTCCTCCCCAATAATTTTTAGATTAGTTACAATAAGCTTACGCTGCAAGAGAATTCGCTTGTATTTTTCAATATGTGGTTTGTTGTCGGTCTGGAGGCCTTCCATAACATCGGCAACGTAGTGCAACTCCACCGAGGGCTGTCTGGAGTAGGGTGGAGATAGCAATGTGAAAGTTGCGAGCTGTCGAAGACGATCTTCATATTCCTAATGCGATTAGGACATCGTATACTCTTGACGACGTTTAGCACCTGTGCAGTCAGTCACCCAATTTCAGAATTCATTTTGAGTAATCCTGCTAAATTCCCAAAATATTGTCTTCTTATATTGATGAGTAATATGGATAGTCGTCACGTTCATGTGCCGTCTACAACGCAAATTTAATGTTACTATCCTAGGAACTAACCTGCAATACGTTTTGTATTTCATAATCGGAACTATCTGCATTAACCGTCATCAGAGCAATGTCAGGGAACAGAATGCAGCAGTGCCTTGCTACCTACTTGAGGACCTGCTTGAGTCGTGTTCTAAGGAAAGGGTAGTTGCTGGTTCACATTATATTACACTAGCGAGAAGTACCGACTTTTCCTTTTCTCGGCAAACATCCAGAACTAATTCAGTAACTAAATGCTAAGAATATATTTGCATTGTGCCAACTCAAAGATCAATAGATATGGATATAGATATAGATACAGATTTTTATATTTAAAGCCATTCTCGTTCTGCGTTGGAATAAACATCATTCATTATTTGTTTGTTCTTGTTACGATTGTTATTGTCATTCTCTCACTCGCAAGAGTTTTCGCATTCCTATTTGGTATCGATGCACATGAAGAGTGGCTATGAAAGAAGGGAATACTGAATGTTACGTCATGCAGAATACACTCATTTACTTCGGCTCCTCGTGATCTACGCTACAGGAGAAGTGAGATACATAAAGTTGACAGTGTGAGGACAGACCTGGTAGCACAACTGTGCAACTACACAGTGTTACCAGATAAAATGGTGCTGCGGAATCGAAAGTGTAGTACGGACTTTGCCACAGTAGCAGACAGCTGGTAATTTAGGACCATGACCGTGGATTACACTTTGGTCAGTGCTGGTTAGAGTGCTGCAACTGTAATTGGAAGGCTTTGTTTGATAGTCTTATGCTGATGCTGTCTGGATAAATTATGCCATTGGATACAAAGCGGTTTAGTTTTGAGACCTAACCCACGAGGGGGGAAGGCACAGTGGTCTGCTTCAGGAATTCCAAGCAATAAAACACAAAAAACAACCCAGGAAGGGAGACATGCATTTGGAATCTGTTCATCGTTACGGGGTCAAACAAGAGGGTAACATTACTGAAACAATGATCGGGCTACTTAGTATATAATAGAGCATACAGATTTCAAGGAGGAAACGTATGAAGACGCAGACTTCCTCGTTATCAATATGTGCGGCATATCTTTCGTGTTAACGAAAGTAAATTCCCGCTTTACCTCTTCTTACGTGTCAAATGAAATGAATGCCATGAGGAATAGAATATTTGTTGACTGCGTCTCTTCTTGCTTCCATCCTTACCAACATATTTCTTCATTCTCGTGGTAATCATGACATTCTATGTGTATGCTGCAAAAGATTGCAAGTGGACAAATTCGACATCGAGGTGCAAAGCGTTATATTCAATTCGAATAAGCTTCCGGTGTATTTTTACTTCGTTTGTATTTTTAGATGATTATGAACGTTACGGAAAATTATCTCACATGCTTTATGTTGAATGAGAAACATTGAATGATCCGTTTTGCTTTCCCTACGTTGAAATGATATAATGTCGGCGTCAACAGCCTTCTTCCACGCCGGAAGCTGAAACTTGTATCATTCTGGATTAATGATAATTGAATGTCTCATATGTATACATAGCCCACAAGGCGACGTCAGAAACCATCAGGGGAGAACGCCGCATAAAAACCAAACGTGCGCGCGCGTCTCCACTCTGAAGAACCGTATCGGAGAATCACGCAAGCATTTCGCTGAAGAGCTGCCTCGTCAGAGAGCCTAGAAATTTCAGCGTCGTAGCAAGTATTTGTCAACACTCTGATAGTGCATTTACTTCCGGGTGTAGGTCGGCGTTACCTCGCTAAATTCACTTGACATTCGTTTTCCACATCGAAGACTCGTACGATATAATCCACTGCAAGATGACACAATTAGAAAGTATATTTAATTTCTGGACTCCAAGAACGGCGTTCTTCACATAAGTAACACCTGTTTGTGTGTGCATTCGGGAGGACGACGGTGCAATCCCGCGCCCGGCCATCCTGATTTAGGTTTTCAATGATTTCCCTAAATCGCTTCAGGCAAATGCCGAGATGATTCCTTAGGAAGGGCACGGCCGATTTCCTTCCCCATCCTTCCCTAATCCGAGCTTGTGCTCCGTCTCTAATGACATCGTTGTCGACGGGACGTTAAAACAGTAATCTCCACCTCCTCTGTTCGTGTGTTTAAGGTTGCGTTTTGAGGCTCAGGCAACATCGCAGTGACTATATTCCGCCTCTGGCCGCCAGTGTGTCGTTAGCTCAGAGGTTCCCTTGTGCGTTGCAGTGCTTGTACTATAAGACATAGCAGTTCGAATCACGGTAGAAGCCGCTGGCTACAACCTTTTATTTTCCATTTTAATTAATGGAGTTGCAAACTGCTAGTAAAAATTTCTTATGCGAAATCTGAAGAATGCCTTTAAACATCAATCTTCGTCCGATTTCGACTTAGTAAATTAAGTAAATATCATGGATTTCTGCTTTGCAAATTCCAAGGTGCTTCACTGTAAAATAGACCCTGAAAAGATTCAAACCGACTGTCAACGATATAAATTTGAGCTTTGTTCGTCATATAGGTCTAACATGTCAGAAGGTTGTTTATGAAGTGCACATGTTCATTAATATAGTTCCCTTCTTCTAAATTTTTGCAATAGCATTTAACTGTAGACGTTTTCTAACACCGGCGTTAGCAATTCCTTTCCGTTGTCTGAAACCTTCAAAACGACAAATTTTTCTGGTTTAAATCTGATGACCTTAACTATCACTTCCGATCAACAATAAATACCTCATGAACCCATACATGGAACTCCAAATGTGCAGTGTTCCTGCACTGCTACAGAGCATGCATTGCAAGGTATTCACACAGTTTATCGCATAGACTTACCATAAGGAATGAAACAAGAACTGTAATACACTTTACACCACAGACGCTCACTCTGGCTTGACGAAAACATCCAAACATTGACCAAAAGTTGCACAAATAATTGAGTTTGAAAGGAAAAGAAACGAGGTATGAAGCATTTATAAATTCATCGAATGTAGTGAGGTGGTTTAATTTCGTCCCAGTCTATAAAATTAATTTCGGGCCGTACTCAGCTCTTGCCGATTAATGTAATATAATACCCGCCTACTAATCAGGGCGTCTGTCTCCGTTGCTTTTGAGCGTGAATGGAAATTGTAGAAATTTTCTGTGGAGCAACATTTAATAATAAAGCGTTTTAAATCATCAAAAGCGATGAGCGGTAGCAGGCGCTTTCGATAAAGAACGGGGGAGTGCAGCGCCGCTGCTGTCGCCACGGCCGCTGCCAGTAGCCAGCAAATGGATCCCGGAGCTTTGCCGCATACGGCGTCCAGAGGAGGACAGTCTGCAGGAAATCTGCCGCAAAATCGTTACTGGATAAAATTTTGATATCGGTGTGTCACAAAGCGAAATAGATTGAATCTGCGCTACCATTACATTCACGTCTTCAGCATTCAGACAGAAGAGGCTATAAAAATATTATATGCCAGCTGCTCTCGATCCACTGACATTATGAACAGAAACAACGCACGCCACCGCTAGACCACAGGCGTAATCAGCCTAGAGTTTCTCTATCATGGGACAAGTTTTCCTCCAGGAAGTGCCGCAGTCTACAGTGTTGCCAGATTGTGCAGATAACCGGACTTAGAGAATTAGCGAGTTGGCCAGTTTTTTTGTCCCATGTCGCGATCGGCGCGGACTTAGCCTCTGAAGCGGCCGGCCGCCGGTCAAGTTTTATGTCAAAGAGTGTACATATTGGCAGCTTGTGCAAAAAATGAAGCACAATAGTTCTGCTGCGGTGAGTGATCGGCAGCCCAGCCATAACACCCTGCACACGATGAAGAGGATATGGATACACAACTTGCTTGTAAACTGTGCTTTATGCTGAAGTTGGCGACGTACCAGATGCCAGGGTCACTTGTCTTGAGCTGATAGCCAACTCTTCCTCAACAGGCCATGAAACATGCTCTTCCTGATCTGGTGCACGAGTAAGGTATGGTCTTCCTAGATCCATAGTATGTGGTGCTGTGGTCACTCTCTCGGCAAATGCAGCCGTCCACCATTGAATCTATTATCATTCATGTGTCCGGTGTAAAACCGTGTCTGGTCGCTCACAAAATGAATTCCCTGCTGTGCTTAAATGGAGCAATTCCAGTTAATGCACACCTGTACTACATGTACACAATGGGTGCAATGAAGGGAGAGGAATGATGGATGTGAACAATTGTCGGAGATTGCATCCTAGGATACAGAGAGTCAAACGAGTGCATGTGCACGTGAAGGTGTTGGCTTGAACCTGGAAAGCCACTGAATATCAACTTCCATCAACACTCCAAGGGCCAAGAGGAGACACCTCTGTGTGAAATCAGGATAGCTATTGGAAATGTGTTAAGCATCGACGAAGCCAGTGGAACATTATTAGAATTGAATTAGTTATTCTCAATGTTTACAAGTCATAGTTCTTCTGCAGCAGCCTCAGCTGTTGCTAATTGAGCTGCATGTTGGATGATAGCCGACGTCCATCGAGGCACCTCAGCGTCTGCACGCCCAGTATGTGATGACAGCGACCCAACTGGCGCGGTGGGAGCCAGTACAAAGTGGTTCTCGTACCGGTGTTGGAGTGTACTCTGTTCCACTGCGATTTCTACAATGACCCTTGATGACTCATCCGCAAAATACCTGGTGAAAGTAGTCGTGTGGTCGGTTGATCTCCTTCCTGCCCCTGGTAGGGTTCCACACCCAAGGGCGCTTGATTGTCGAACAGGAACGTGGAACCCACGGTGCTCTGTCGCTGGCTTCCACGTTCAAGTCCAGTACTGGCAGCTCCCTGCGATATGGCGCTGCCAAAGGACAGTCAGTTTCTCCGTCACTAGACGGTAGGCAGCGAGCAGTACGAAGTCATCCGATGAAGGCCCTCCCAAATACATCTTCAGCTAGTTCATAGATTGTACTGGAGCATCTAGGACTTAGATTCACCACTGCAGTATTGTAATGATGGAATCGAGTGCTATTACTGTGAATGCAGTTGATCCCAGATCAACTCATCACAAGATCCAGAGAGCTGGTGTATATAAAGCGAGTTAGTGTGGGGCTATGATTCAAACCTAGGTTTATAATGACCAACTGTGTCCTTATTCTGCTACATTCCCTTAACAAGATGTTAACTGCTTTGTTAGTCCCTCATTATGTACTCTCGTGGAACAGACACAATTCGCCCAACATGCCTTACAAGCTAATGAATATGCTTGGCTCATTTCCTTTGGTTTCCCATCCTGTTTTCTGCTGAATACTATTCCTTACTCGGCAGGCAGAGTCGTCGACCTGATCCACTTGTGACGTTATGGCTTGCATCCTGCTTCTGCCTCCATGTCCGGCATGACATGAATTTTCCTGAGGCTATGTGAGTGATTTTGAATATAACTTTTTCTAAGTTCTACCCCATACTATTCTGTTTCATACCAAGTAACTCAGAAACGAAGTATTTTGTGACATATATTTATTTGGACTGTTTCCTTGTTTTTCTTAAACGAACCTGTCCAATAAGTTTGTAAAAATATTTTTTAAACACCTTGCAGAAGCAAATAACGAACGATGGAAAATATTAAAATTCACAATTCTTTTCTTAATTTCGTTCGTCATATTAGACGTTTTGGGAAATCCTACAAATATATCATTATCATTTAAATAATGAAAATCACACATGCAATCATCACCAAACATATTCATGTAAACAAATACACAAATGCACTTGAAAATGAGAAGAAATTCTAGAAACACATTGTGCTAAGCTGCAAAAAAGTAACTGGTGCAGAGTTCATTATTAAAATCAGGAGAATTTCTTATTATTAGTGTTTGTAGCTGAAGACATTGTTTGACAGAGTGAAGCATCTGGTAGTAGCAGTGCAACGCCATGAATAGCTCGCAGGTGCTTGGCGATGTGCTCGCTGCCATGGTGGGAGCGACTTACCAGGGGGGGGGGACAACCAACGTGGTAGGGGCGACTTACCTTGGGGGGGGGGGACGCCACCAGTGTGGGAGGAGCGACTTAGCAGAGAGGAGAGCGCCACCAGTGTGGTAGGGGCGACTTACCATGGGGGAGAGCGCCACCAGAGTGGTAGGGGCGACTTACCAGGGGGGAGAGCGCCACCAGAGTGGTAGGGGCGACTTACCAGGGGGGGGGGGGAGAGCGCCACCAGCGTGGTAGGGGCAACTTACCAGGGGGGGCGGAAGCGCCACCAGCGTGGTGGGGGGCGACTTACCAGGGGGGCAGAGCGTCACCAGCGTGGTAGGGGGCGACTTACCAGGGGGGAGAGCGCCACCAGAGTGGTAGGGGCGACTTACCAGGGGGGAGAGCGCCACCAGAGTGGTAGGGGCGACTTACCAGGGGGGGGGGGAGAGCGCCACCAGCGTGGTAGGGGCAACTTACCAGGGGGGGCGGAAGCGCCACCAGCGTGGTGGGGGGCGACTTACCAGGGGGGCAGAGCGTCACCAGCGTGGTAGGGGGCGACTTACCATGGGGGAGAGCGCCACCAGAGTGGTAGGGGCGACTTACCAGGGGGGAGAGCGCCACCAGAGTGGTAGGGGCGACTTACCAGGGGGGGGGGAGAGCGCCACCAGCGTGGTAGGGGCAACTTACCAGGGGGGGCGGAAGCGCCACCAGCGTGGTGGGGGGCGACTTACCAGGGGGGCAGAGCGTCACCAGCGTGGTAGGGGGCGACTTACCAGGGGGGAGAGCGCCACCAGCGTGGTAGCGGCCAGCGAGACGGCCGCCAGCAGCTGTGCCGCCGCACGGTCCTGGAACACCTTCTCTGACAGCCTCCGGATGGGGCCCGGAGCGGACTGCAACAAAACACGGAGAAGTAAGCGGGTCGGCACCCATCTATGATTGTTTGCTGATGCTGGTGTTATGCACAGGAAGGAGTCGAAGGAGAGTGATAGAAGGGTACAAGGTGAATTACGACAAAACTTGTGTAGCCTCAGTCTCTATGTAGCATATATGCTACATCGAAATTTTATCTTTTCCTATCTCAGGGAATAAACTGGACTTGCAGTGCCTAATTGTATGACTTACACTGAAGCGCCAAAGAAATTGGTATAGGCATAAGTATACAAATACAGAGATATATATACAGGCAGAATACGGCGATGTGGTCAGCAATTTCTATACAACACAACAAGTATCTGGCACACTTGTTAGATCGGTTACTCTTTCTAAATGGCAGTTTATCAAGATTAAAATGAGTTTTAACGTAGTGATATAGTCGGCACATGAGGATGATAGGAATACATCGACGAAATTCAGAGGCGGGCTGCTAGATTTGTTACCAGTATGTTCGAACAATACCTAAGCGTTACGGAGATGCTTTAGAAACTCAAGTGAGAGGGTAGGTGACATTCTATTAAGAAAAGTAGGCTGTAAACGTGGAAGGGACCTGGAGACAGTGGAAGTTTTCAGATCGATTATATAATGATAAGACAGAGGTTTCGGAACCAGAATATAAATTGTAAAGCATTTCCAAGGGCAGATGAGAACTCTGACGATAAATTATTGGTTACGAACTGTATATTAACACTGAAGCAATGCAGAAAAGTAGGCAATTAAAGAGCTGAGATTTCATACGTTGAACGAAAGGTTGTTTACAGTTTCGGGAGTTGGAGGGTGGGGGAAGGGAGTACTGGCCAACGATTGCTTAGAACAGTTGAAAAGGAATGCAGCAGAAGACGAATGGGTAGCCTTCAGACATGAAATATGAAGACAGCAAACGATCAAATAAGTAAAACGACAAGGAAGTAGAAATCCTTGATAACACAGGGCATACTGAGTCTAACTGTTGAAAGGAGAAAATATAAACATGTAGCAAATGAAGCAGGCTAAAGGGAATAAAAACGTCTAAAAATGAGATTGACAGGAAGTCGTAAATTGCTAAGCAGGAGTGGCTAGAGGACAACTGTAATGATTTAGAAGCATCTTTAACTAGGGGGAAGATGAATACCGCCGACAGGAAAATTAAAGGGGATTTTGGAGAATGGAGAATCGTCTGTATGAATATCAAGAGCTTAGGTGGAAAACCAGTCCTAGCAAAGAAGCGAAAGTTCAAAGGTGTAAGGAGTAAGTAGGGGATGTATACAAGGGAGATAAGCTTGAAGGCAATATTATAGTAATGGAAGAGGACGTAAATGAAGATGACATTGGAGATATAATATGCGAGAAGAATTTGACAGAGCACTGAAATACCTAAGTAAAAACAAGGCCCTAAGAGCAGACGACATTCTGTCAGAACTACCGATAGCCTTGGGAGAACCAGCGATGACAAAACTCTTCGACCTGGTGGGTAAGATGTATGAAACAGGTGAAATACCCTCAGACTTCAAGAAGATTGCAATAATTCCAATTACAAAGAAAGCAGGTGCTGACAAGTGTGAATATTACCAAACTATCAATTTAAAAAGTCACATTTGCAAAATACTAACAAGAATCCTTTACGGAAGAATGGAAAAACTGGTAGAAGCCGACGTCTGGAAAAATCAATTTCGATTTTGGAGAAATGTAAGAAGACGCGAGGCAATACTGACCCTATGACTTCTCTTTGAAGATTCGATAAATAAAGGCATGTCTATAGCGTTTTTAGACTTAGAAAATGCTTTGGAAATGTTGATTGGAATACTTCATTTGAAATTCTGGAGGTAGCACGGGTAAAATACTGGCAGCAAAACGCTATTTACAACTTGTACACAAACCAAACGGCAATTATAAAAGAAGACGAACATAATAGGGAAGTAGTGGTTGAGAAGGAACTGAAACAGGTTTGCACGGTATCTCCCATGTTGTTCAATCTGTACATTGAGAGAGCTGTAATGGGAATTAAAGTTCGGGGAGGAGGAACAATGCTCTGAGATGTGGCGATGACACTGTAATTCTGTCAGAGACAGCAAAGGACTAGGAAGAGTAGTTGAACGGAATGGACAGTGTCTTGGAGGGAGGATATAAGATGAACATCAACAAAAGCAAGACAATGGTAATGGAATGTTGTCGAACTAAATCAGGTGATGCTGAGAGAATTAGATTACGAAACGAGAAACCTGTGGATGATTTTTGGTATTTGGACAGCAAAATAACTGATGAAAGCTGAAGTAGAGAGGATATAAAACGGAGATTGGCAATGGCAAGAAATGCGTTTCTGAAGAAGAGAAATTTGTTAAAATCGGATGTGGATTCACGTATTAGAAATTTTCTGAAGGTAATAGTGTGGAGTGTGGTCATGTATGGAAGTGAAACAGAGACGATAAACAGTTTAGATAAGAAGAGAATAGAAGCTTTTAAAACGTGGTGCTGTAGAAGAATGATGTAGATTAGATGAGCAGATCGTGCACCTAATAAGGAGGTACTGAATAGAATTCAGGAGAAAAGAATCTTTTTTGCATAATTTGACTAGAAAAGGGGATAGGTTATACGATACTTTCTGAGACATCAAGCGGACGACAGTTTTATGCTTGAGGAAGTGTGGGGGTAAAAACCGTAGAGGGAAATCAAGAGATGAGTACAGTAAACTGATTCAGAAGGATGTAGGTTGCAGTAGTTACTCAGAGATGAAGAAGCTTTCACAGCGTAGAGTAGCATGGAGAGCTGCATCAAACCAGTCTTCAGGCTGAAGACAACAACAAAAACAAAAACAATTTTCGGATATAGCACTAGCAGTGTCCTGCTTGATACAATCACGCCTTTTAAATATCTGGACTTAGCGTTGCAGAGTGTGAAGATTGCAGTAGGGAAGATAATTAGGCAGCTTCGGTTTATTGGGAGGATTTTGTGAAAGAGTGATTCGCCTGTAAAGGAGACCTCATATTGGACGCTAGTGCGACCTATTCGTGAGTACTGCTGGAGCATTTGGGATATGTACCAGGTCAGATTAAAGGAAGACGTCGAAGCAAATCAGACGCGAGCTGCTAGATTTGGTACCGGTAGGTTCGAAAAACACGCAAGTGTTAGGAGATGCTTTGCGAACACAAATGGGGATCCCTGGAGGGAATGCGACGTTCTTTTCGTGGAGCATTACTGAGAAAATTTAGAGAACAGGTATTTGAAGGTGACTGTAGAACGATTCTACTGCCATCAACAAAAATTACGCGTGAGGACCATGATGAGAAATTAGGGCGCATACGGAGTCCTATAGATAATCGTTTTTCCCTCGTTTTGTTTGCGAGCGGAACAGCAAAGCAAATGACGTAACAGTGGTGCAGGGCACCTTCCGCCACGCACGTACTGTGACTCGTGGAGTATGTATATAGGTGTAGTTGTAGACACTAGTGAGCTCGTACGTAGTCCTGCCATACGTCGCCGATATATTGTTTTTCTTTGCATTTGCTCTTGACGCCTTATTAGGAACACAATAGGAATGAATGCGAAATCATGTCATAATTAATAAGAATCTGTCATTTTTCATTTTTTAAATGTTTTGGCGGAGCGAAAACAAACCTCCCTACGAATTACACAATGGAGTCTTGTTCGATTTTCATAGCCTAATGACAAATGGCGCATCAAATTGACCAGCATGACGTCTAGTTTCAGCAAAAAATACATTTAACTGCTTGAAACTTCCCAAAGACTCATAATTAGTGATTTGAGACGAAACTAAAATATTGTGCAAAGAGCTGGCGCTAAGTAGTAAATGATATATCACAAAATTCATATCTTCGAGGCCAAGCTGTTTTGCGCATAAAATGTAACATTGCTGCCGTATTTAACAGTTAGACAGGTTTTTTTCGTATGAACTACTAAATTCAAGACATTTCGCGGACAAAGGACGCTGTGCAAACAATTCATGCTAGCTGAACAAGACTTAAAAATAACAAAAAAAACACTCTGCAAAAAAGGTGAATCGTTTCGTGAAATGGTTGTCTAAAAGTAAGCAATTAAATAGAATATAGATACATTTGACGTGCGTTTGAAATTTAATGCTCAGTTAGGACCTCATTCCCATAGTTTCAGTGTATGGCTGAAGACGGAATTACACTATTCCGAAACCGGTCGTAAACCATAAAATAGTTTTGGTTCAACAACTGTCGTGGCTTTCGTATTTTGTGAAAACTGGCATAGAGATCTTGAACTGTTCACGGAATAAAATGGGTGTTACGATGTTGAGTCTTACACAACTCTTATTTCTACACATGTTCCGACGGCAACTCCCGTAGATCTACTTCAGTATAATAGTTCTGCGGTAGTAGCTTTTAGTCTGGAAATTCAGTTGCACATACCCCATTCCATTGGAGGGGAGAAAATAATACTGCTACGAAAAGTACCCTCCGCCACACACCATAATTTGGCTCGTCGTACAAATGTCGATGCAGGATTAATGCAGAGGAGTGTGTGCAGCAGAACACGGAATCTGACACTTTTTCATCAGCCGGTATACTAATGAACTGTGCAGCTACTGACCTTAGAACCGTCGACTATGATTATGTAGTTGACAGCCACCAGGACAATGACCCCAATGGCCATGCAGACGTACATCGGTATTGAGCTGCAACAAGGGAACGAGAGATCATGTAAGGCAAGTCGCTCTGGTCTGCAACAGTAAAAGACTTTTAGTTATGTAAAAGCAAGTAACTTAGTCCGTAACACTCTCGTGTAGTAAACATAGAACAGATGCTTGAATTTACAGTGATAGCAGCTTCCTTTACTCTTATTTGAATTTTACATTTATCATCAAATTCAAGAGTTAATTAATAAATAGTCAAACATTATTGCTTTATGAAAAAAGTTATTTTATTTTTAATTAGTAATCCCATGAATATGTGGGTATCCATAATAAAATTATGCAGGGTGTTTCAGGAGGTATTTTAAATATTTCACGAGGTGATAGTATAGAGGAATTGCAAAAAAAGTCATATAACATGTGTCTAATTTTTATTGAGTACAGAGATGCAGTTGTTGGTATGTAACTCAAAAAAACTTAAAGCAAGGGCAATGCCGACGTTCACAGTTGATTTTCAAAGATTCCACCGCCAACACCAATGCATTTTGACTTCTCTTGATAACATCACGCGTATCTCATATGAGGTCTTTGTCACACTGCGCGGAGTGGCTGCGCGGTTTGAGGCGCCATGTCACGGATTTCGCGGCATGGGTGTGTTTGTCGTTCTTAGCATTAATCAGTTTACGTAGTGTGCAAGTACAGGGCTCGATGACCTCAGGAGTTTGGTCCGTTAGGAATTCACACACATTTGAACATTCGTCTTTGCGTCCTTTTATGTGGGCTGCACTACTCACAATCGGAACGATCAAATAGGCTCTTGTTACTTTTTCTTTGTAGACTTCGCCTTTCAACCATCCTCACAGGCAAAAAAAGGCACCACACGACCACCCCATACCGAATCCAGGGTTATTGTGCCGTTCGATTCCCAGTGGATACCCCCCCCCCTCCCTTAGGAACGTCCCATACCAGACGAGTGTAACCCCAAATGTTTGCATGGTATAATAATTATGGTGTAGGGTATGTGGAGACAGTGTTTGTGGAGCAATCGCCGACACAGTGTAACTGAGGCACAATAAGGGGAACCAGCCCGCATTCACCGAGGATGATGGACAACCGCCTTAAAAACCATCCACAGGCTGGCCGGCACACCGGACCTCCACGCTAATCTTCCGGGTGGATTCGTGTCCGAGACCGGCACGCCTTTGCGCTCGGGAAGCAGCGCGTTAGACCACGCGGCTTCCATGTGGGTACTCGTCTTGCTCCATACAACGCCATTTCCTCACTCGCAGCTTGACACGTGGCTGTGAAACGTCGTACAGTGCAGAGAAAAATATGTCTCCCCTCTCAGGCGCTAGTCGTGTGGTGTTGTACAGATATGCATAGCGGTGGTGAATGCATTGATTTCACAGTCATGTGACAGTTGTGGGATCGTGACCACAGTCCTGTACCTGAAGAATTCCTACACCTGCTGGTACGTTTTTCCTACTTACAAGACGTAGAGCACGAATGTCTAACAAACAGACACATTCGTATGTGGTATCTCAATGAGAAGCCTGTCCATCTCGGTAGCTGTGTGGTCAGTGAAGTGGATTTCTAAGCGAGGTGCCCATGTTCGATTCCCGGTAGCTCGCAGATTTCCTCCACTCGGGGACAGGGTGTTGTGTTCTCCCTACATTAGTATCGTCGTAATTGATATTATGCTGTTGCGATGTGTAAATGTGCACGGTCCAAAAGCTAGTAAACTGGAAAAAAAATGTGAAACCCACTTTGTTAATTTTCTTACATTCTGTTACACCACAGAATAGTAAGAGGTTGAAAATTTGAAAATTTTACTAAAACTCATTCGCCTTGCTACAAGCAAAGTGTGTCCACGCCAGAGGTAGAGACAGAATCAGAAAATAAGTGGTATGTCGCAAGTGGAACGGGCTTCAGCATGTTATAACACCGCACCGAGACAGAGGGCGAACACGATCTCGGCAGAAAAGAGCAAGGGACAGAAAACCAATGGAAACATAACAAGCATATCAGTTAGCTTGTAAGAGATGGTGGCAAGAAATTGAACATATTTCATGAGAACCAGATCAGAGTTGTTAAGAGCCTGTTAGGTAAATACAGCAGAATCAGAAGGACATATGCAGTCACTACGAACTGAGCATTGCGTCATAGCCTCACTTTAGCTCCCTTGAATACTCCAGCTCTCCATCTCTCTAGGAATTGATCATTGGGATCGATGGCGTTGACAGTAATAGCACTCGATTCCGTGATTACTATACTGTAGGAAATCTACATACCCCAGAACAGTCTACGAACCGGCCTATGATATACTTCTGATGACGATCTTCACCTGATGAACGTCATACTGTTTGCCCCCTACCAATTGCTGATGGAGAAGCTGACTGCCTTCCGACAACACCACACCAGCACCGAATTTCAGCGTGGAAACCGGCAACTGGGCCTCGTGGGGTCCAGCATGCCGTTCCGAGTGCTGAAACCATTTCGGCCGGTAGGGAGGAGATCGACCGGCCACACGACTTCAGACAACACCACATCGCGGAAGCGTCATCAAGGATCAACATAGGATTCGGAGTGGGATGGAGCAAACTCCAGCAGAGCTGGCTCGGAAGCCATGAACAGCAATCCAACACGCAGCTGAATGAGACATCGGCTACAAGGCCTGTGTGGAACAAGGCGACTGTACAAATGGTTAACAAATAATTGAACTTTTACAGCGTTTTCAATAGTGACAGAGACGCTTCACAGGTACCCCATTGGTATCCTCACTCATGCGCAGGAGTCTCAGCTTGGCCTCTGTATAATTCGTAACGAAGATAGCGTTACTGATACCTGCTTTTTCGGTCGCACTGAAATGTTAATCGTCTGCACATCCTAGAACGTAGTATACTTTATGTTAATATATTTGTTGCACACTGTGCGTTGGAATTTTAATGGGCAACAGTGTGACTGACGACTGCTAATGTAGTTCATGTCAGTACGTTCCACAGTGACAAATAACCGTAAAACATCCATGTGGTGTCCCAAACCAACGATAGGCGGTAGAAATTGAGCATTTAATAGCTGGAGCTGAATATAAAGACCGTCCGGGGTGGCCGAGCGGTTATAGGCGCTACAGTCTGGAACCGCGCGATCGCTACGGTCGCAGGTTCGAATCCTGCCTCGGGCATGGGTGTGTGTGATGTCCTTAGGTTAGTTAGGTTTAAGTAGTTCTAAGTTCTAGGGGACTGATGACCTCAGGAGTTAAGTCCCATAGTGCTCAGAGCCATTTGAACCATTTGAATATAAAGGTTGTTGTTGATGTTAAATACGACTGAATCAGGCAATGGATCGCAAACGCTAAATATGTGCCGGATTCGGATGAGCGTTCTAATACCCTTTGCCCCCTCCGTGTCTGTCCATTTCCTCCCCCTCTCAGTCCAGCTCCTCTTCCCCCCTTATCTCTTTTCGTCAGATTTGTTTGCTTGTACTGTAAACGAAACCTTGATTGGCCACTGAAATCGCTTGAAATTAATAGATAAACCGCTTGGTACCACTCGAATACGCATTATGAGACACACCTTTCCAGCTGCTGGATATGTGACGACAGCAGATACTGTGAAAGTATTTGAGCATAGTTTTCATCGGCGAACGGGTAGGATTGCAAAGTTCCGGACGATTCATATTCCGTAGTAGTATTTTAACCGTAAGTCGATAAGCCATAAACATAACTTTGCTGTTTTCTCCTAAAGCCTATCGTGAGGAAAGAAACAAAAACTACCTTGGTGTAGATGCAGTTCTTGTTTGAGAAACAATTTGTCAAATGGTTTAAATACCCTCCGACAATAGTTAACACCGACTATCTGAAAGAAAACGAAATGGCATATTTTAGCAGCACAGCACTTTTTTTACAGTCAGTTTTAACAGAAAATCTGTTCATTGTTCTCTAAAAACATACGTAGCCTATGTCCGTCCAAACCTTCATTAGAGTATTGGCTAAAAGTTTGAAATAAATTGGTTAAGAACTTTTCGAAAATTTTACAAACTATGTTGCGACTGTATATATCGTACTCACTCAGTCTTCAGGCCACGAGTGGCCTACGGGGACCATCCGACCGCCGTGTCATTCTTACAGGAGGATGCGGGTAGGAGGGGCGTGCGGTCAGCACACCGCTCTCCCGGTCGTTATAATGGTTTTCTTTGACCGAAGCCGCTACTATTCGGTCGAGTAGCTCCTCAGTTGGCATCACGAGGCTGAGTGCACCCCGAAAAATGGCAACAGCGGATGGCGGCTCGATGGTCACCCATCCAAATGCCGGCCACGCCCAACAAAGCTTAACTTTGGTGATCTCACGGGAACTGATGTATCCACTGCGGCAAGGCCGTTGCCCGCTGTATGCATCGTACATCTGTATATTACATGTAGAAAAACATGCAGCCTACCATGACCGTCTGAATACTTATTAGAGCTTCGTATAAAAATTTGAAGTAAATCGGTCAAAAGCTCTTCGAAACTCTTGCTAACTTTTACCTGTTATATCTTATATCTGTCTATTACATTTACTCAAAATATTGTATGTGGCCTATGTCTCTCAAGATGCTTATTATAGTATCGTGTACAAATTTGAACTAAATCGGTCAAGAACTTTTCGACATTTTTTGTAACAGCATTAAACAACGTCTTGTCTTTTTACAGCAATTCAGGTTTACCCTGTGGTGACATCAGACATAGGGTAGCTATATGCACATACCCGAATGGCGGAAGCATTCCATACACAAAGGGCACTGGTTGGACTATCATTTGTACTCAGGTGATTCATACGAAAAGTTTTCCGAAGTGAATTTGGTGACACAACGGAAATTAACAGATGGTGAGCGCGGAATGGTAGCTGGATCTAGACGCATGGGACATTCCATTTCGGAAATCGTTGGGGAATTCAGTATTCCGCGATCCACTGTGCCAAGAGTCTGCCGAGAATACCAAATTTCAAGCATTACTTCTCACCACGAATGGCACAGTAACTGGCCTTCACTTAATGACCGAAAGCAGCAGCTTTTACGTAGAGTTTTCAGTGCTAACATACAAACAACACTGTATGAAATAACAGCAGAAGCAGAAATCAATATTGGATGTACGACGAACGCATCCATTATGACAGTGCGGCGAAATTTCGCGTTAATAAGCTGTGGCAGCAGACGACCCACTCGTCTGACTTCTCTAACGTCACGACATCGCCAGCAGCGCATCTCCTGGGCTCGTGACCACATCGGTTGGACCCTAGACGACTGGAAAACCTAGGCCTGGTCAGACGAGACCCGATTCCAGTTGGTAAGAGCTGATGATATGGTTCGAGTGTGTCACAGACCCCACGTTGCCATGGATTCAAGTTGTCAACAAGGCATTGTGCAAGCTGTTGGCGGCTCCATACTAGTGTGGGCTGTGTTTACATGGAGTGGACTGAGTCCTCTGGTTCAAGTAAACCAATAATTGCCTGGGAATGGTTATGTTCAGCTACTTGGAGACCATTTGCAGCCGGCCGGAGCGGCTGAACGTTTCTAGGCGCTTCAGTCTGGAACCGCACGACCGCTACGGTCGCAGGTTCGAATCGTGCCTCGAACATGGATGTGTGTGATGTCCTTAGGTTAGTTAGGTTTAAGTACTTCTCCGTTCTAGGGGACTGACGACCTCAGATGTTAAGTCCCATAGTGCTCAGAGCCATTTCAACCATTTGCAGCCATTGATGGACTTCATGTTCCCAAACAACGACGGAATGTTTATGGATCACAATATGTCGTATCACCCGGCCATAATTGTTTGGCGATTGGTTTGAAAAACATTCTGGACAGTACATGTCAATGCTTGGGCCTCTCAAATTGGCTGACACGAATCCGATCGAACATAATTGAGAGGTCAGTTCATGCACAAAATCCTGCACTGGCTACGCTTTCACAATTATGAATGGCTGTAGAAGCAGCAATGCACAATATTGTTGCAGGAGACCTCCAACGACTTGTTGAGTCCATGTCACGTCCAACTGTTGCACTATGCTGGACAGGTATCCCATGAGTTTCTCCCCTCTATGTATACTTCAAAGGGATAATGTGACCTCATAGCAGCTGCACAAGTCAATGGCCATCAGTCTCAATGTGGAAATTAAGTCTCGCATGCTGTCTGTGAAGTGGTCGGTATGTTGTTGCTTAAGCACGTGCCATTCCTGAGACCATCAAGCGAGTGAGGAGGTTTCCCACGACGACATACTGCAAGTTGCAGCTGGCCGCAGCATGATGAGTCGGGTCTATGTCAGCAGACACAGCAAACCACTCCATTTCGTTGCTCCTTGCGTCTTGAAGGAAGGCATTCACGAGGACAGGCTTTAACACTTCAAAGGACAAATCCATCGCCAGGTTATCGACTGTGGGGCTGCTCAATAATTTATAGGATCCTGTCCTAATACTGCACAGGCCTCAAACTACCCTTGCTAACGAAGAGAGATGTCCCACATCCAAATGCGGTATTGGCCCAAGACGTGACCGATCCACATCCCTGCTCAAACCGTGAGACTGAAAGCCAGAGACATGCACTGTTTGTTGGCCGCCTCCACATTCTTCTACCTCAACTGTCAGGCATCACGCAAACCCTGAATTCGTTGGTAAGAACAACCTGACACGACTGATACAGGTTCCATTACATGTGCCCCTTGCTCACCATCTTCCGCACCATGGTGCTGGGAGGTGGGTGGTGTTCTTCGTAATGGAAGCCTAGAGTCTAAATTAATGGTGTGGAGACGGCTGAGTAATTGCCGGATCGAAAAAGACTTTCTGCAGTTAAGAAGAAGCTCAAGTGTCTTCTTTCCTTACGGAAATTAACATCTATGGCTATTTGCCTGTTTCAAATAACGAAGCAAATGCACGAACAGTTCTTTTTCTGGGCAGCTGCAGCTGTACAAGTCCACTTTGTAAATCGAAGGAACTGCACAGTAGTTGCTCAACCAACAATATGTTATTGCTTGCACGACCCATTTCGGTATACTAAATTCCCACTATCTGGCGTAAACACTATGTACGTATTACTACATAATGTGTTTTTTTTTTTTTTTTGTTTTTGAATTGCATCTTAGATCTTCTGTGTTTTAGCTGATCCTTGTTTTCTCGTTATGATCTCATTTTGGTAAATTCCTAGATTCTCCCCTTTTATTTTATACTTGACATGGAACTTTTGTTCCATAACAACATTGGGGTGGAAGATGACCTCAGTCCGTTAAGTGCTCCTTTTTTATTGATTCATTTCGAAGATTTTAAGCGTATAACCGCTTATCCATTACATTTTCCATTTTTTGAGAATTGCGTGCCCTAGTCTCTTAACATATTCTTTTAATCCTTACAGTCCACACCAGTTGATGAGGTTTTAGCATTCTGAAACCATTTGTGTAAGCAATAAAGTATCGTTGATTCAGCAACTGTTGTGTGGGTTCTTCAGTTTGCAAAATGAAGCAAGTGCTCTCATTTTCTCCCAATTACTCTTCCTTTGCCATTTGTCTCTCAGTTGGTCATGGTTCATTTGTTTACACCTTCTCTTCATCATTTCTGTTCTGTCACGTTCGTCTTTCTCCCCCTCTGACAACACTTTGGTCACTTCCATTGCTGGTACTGCCCACAGTTTGCGTGCGTAAGATATTATCCTACGTTTCACGAACAATTAACTTTACATGAGATCATTATTAACCACCGCCCCTACACGCCCACCCCAAATGTGAGTAGAGGTCGCTTTTCAGCGCTGTAGACAGTGTATGGTTGCTGACGTAAATAGCAGCAGGGAAGTGGTGTCTAACGTGCCCATCGGTTGCATGGTATCTGGGCAGTAAAACGGGTGGACACAGAGACATGACAGAGTTGCACAAAGGATTTACCATGTATGGACGTGCCCATGCTTTCACCTTGAATGAAGCCACTGGATTTGTTAGCGTATCAGCGCGGTAGGTCATAAAATATATAGCCGGCAACGATTTGATATGAATGTCACACATTGTCAACGACAATCGCGTTCAGACCTGACAGCGCTGCTGTCAGTGAATGTACCGGGTGATCAAAAAGTCAATATAAATTTGAAAAATGAATAAATCACGGAATAATGTCGATGGAGAGGTACAAATTGACACACATGCTTGGAATGACATGGGGTTTTATTAGAACAAAAAAAATACAAAAGTTCAAAAAATGTCCGACAGATGGCGCTTCATCTGATCAGAATAGCAATAATAAGCATAACAAAGTGACACAAAGCAAAGATGATGTTCTTTACAGGAAATGCTCAATATGCCCACCATCATTCCTCAACAATAGCTGTAGTCCAGGAATAATGCTGTGAACAGCACTGTAAAGCATGTCCGGGGTTATGGTGAGGCATTGGCGTTGGATGTCTTTCAGCATCCCTAGAGATGTCGGCCGATCACGATACACTTGCGACTTCAGGTAACCCCAAAGCCAATAATCGCACGGACTGAGATCTGGGGAACTGGGAGGCCAAGCATGACGAAAGTGGCGGCTGAGCACACGATCATCACCAAACGACGCGCGCAAGAGATCTTTCACGTGTCTAGCAATTTTTTTTATTCTAATAAAACCCCATGTCATTCCAAGTATGTGTGTCAATTTTTACCTCTATATCTACACTATTCCGTGGTTTATTAAGTTTTCAAATTTATATTGACTTTTTGATCACCTGCAATTTCTTAACAAACACTGCTAACTGCGTGCAACAGACATTTGGAGCAGCATACCACGCAAAAGGCTGCCGCTCAAAACGGCAGAGAAAACGTCACGGCTTCAATTGCCAAAACAACACAGAAACCGGACAGTACCTTCCAGCAACTGAGTAGAGTGGTCCGATGAGCCATGATTTTGTTTCTACTCATAAGATGCTACGCATCAAGTTCTCTAAAGGTTCAATGACGCTTTTACTAAGAAGTGGATCTTTGACGTTTTGAGGGTGTTTTTTCATAGCTTGAGGGTCAGGGCGTGACTGGTACGGTGGTGAGTGAGTCGGCTGATGGAAAATGAAGCATCACCTCCAAGGTTTAAAGTGGGCAGCAGCTGTGGGGGTACCTAGAATTGTTGGGCAAATTGCTAGTAAAACATCCCTGGTTGTAATAGCCCCTTATTCATACCAACTACACTGGTGGAGCCCTATCCAGAGAGCAGGTTGTTGGTCTCAGCGACATATGTAGATACTGGAGCACGGTGTGCCAGTGTTAGCACTTTGTCCACCCAGCAGACAAACCATGCGAGAAGCCACAGTTGCTGACGTCCACAAAACCACAGAGCCCTGACACAAGCGCTGTATCATCGGTGAGGGATCACCATGGCAGCTCCACATGGTTCAACAGCTTCACTGTTGTAGTGACAAGACACCAGGATGGATCGTCTTTAAACTGTGGTGCCCAGCATGACAATAGATGATGACGAGTGTCCACCCTGAGCCATGGATTTTGGCTCACTCATTCAGATTATTGTTAATACAAAACAGGATGTTTATTTCAATATTCTTGGTAATCAAGTGTTTCGTTTCCTGTACACCTCATGGTGAGTATATCGTCGACAGTCCCATCTGCCGAGATGAGAACAGCCATGATCACAAGGCTGCATGCATATTTTCCTGGTTGACGAACACTCTGGTACCTTATTGCATCTTGACTGGGCTGCCACACCACTTTACCCTATTCCCACATAAAATGCCTGGGACTATTTTGAACAGTGTGTGAAATGTAGCAATGAACGGCCTTGCAATTTGGGAAATTTACGAGATCTAATCAGCGCTGAGTGTCTTCAGCTGGGTATGGCATACGTGCAGCAACTTGTAGACTCTCTTCGTCGCAAAATTGTATGTGATGTTGTTGTTGTTGTGGTCTTCAGTCCTGAGACTGGTTTGATGCAGCTCTCCATGCTACTCTATCCTGTGCAAGCTTTTTCATCTCCCAGTACCTACTACAGCCTACATCCTTCTGAATCTGCTTAGTGTATTCATCTCTTGGTCTACCTCTACGAATTTTACCCTCCACGCTGCCCTCCAATACTAAATTGGTGATCCCTTGATGCCTCAGAATATGCCCTACCAACCGATCCCTTCTTCTAGTCAAGTTGTGCCACAAATTTCTCTTCTCTCCAATTCTATTCAATACCTTCACATTAGTTATGTGATCTATCCATCTAATCTTCAGCATTCTTCTGTAGCACCACATTTCGAAAGCTTCAGTTCTCTTCTTGTCTAAACTATTTATCGTCCATGTTTCACTTCCATAAATGGCTACACTCCATACAAATACTTTCAGAAATGACTTCCTGACACTTAAATCTATACTCGATGTTAACAAATTTCTCTTCTTCAGGAACGATTTCCTTGCCATTGCCAGTCACCATGTGCACCTTGGTCATGGTTAGCTGTTCACGCTATGTATCGTAATTTACAGCTGTTCTTTTAGGTCCAGCTTATTGCCTTTGTCCTGTCTATGTAAAATAACGAGATCCTGATCTATTCCCAACATCGGGTGTCCTGTTTCCCAAATATGGGCAGCATTCCGTGGATAAAGTTGTATAATACAAACGCTATGTAGATGATACGCTGCTTCTTATTGATGGACAAGAAAAAGAAGTTGCAGAAATAGTAAATAAATTTAACGAGTTACACAGTAAAATTTAATTCACTGTGGAAGAAGAGAAAAATGGTGAACTGCAATTTCTCGACCTAAGTATTAGGAAACAAAATGGTAGGCATGTTTTTAAAATATTTAGGAAACCAACCACAACTGATGCGTTGATACAAAATAATTCCTGCCATCCTAATAGCCAGAGACTTTCTGCTTTTAGATCTTTGATAGATAGAGGCTTTAGAGTCCCTATGAATGAAGAAGACAGACTGACTGGGGTGAACATCGTGAAACAACTAGCCAGAGCTAACGGATATCACCAAAACGTTGTCAGAAAATTAATACGACAGAAACAGCGCGCGAATGTAAGGAAGAATACCGCAAATAATATTACGAGAGTCACAATACCATACTTCGGTGGTATTTCGCAAAAAGTGGCTAACATTTTCATATCTTGTGAAATTGATACCGCTTTTCAGACCAATAATACGCTGCGGTTTAAACTAAGAAATAATTTACAGCAGGAAAGCGATAAATATGAGAGAGCTGGAGTCTATAAAATTCAGTGTAACACGTGCAAGGCAAGCTATGTAGGCCAGACTGGTAGGTCCTTTAAAGTACGTTACAAAGAACATGGTGATGATTTCCGGCTTAATAATTTCGAAAAGTCAACTGTAACCACGTGTATTTGGGAAACGGGACACCCGATGTTGGGAATAGATCAGGATCTCGTTATTTTACATAGACAGGACTAAGGCAAAAAGCCGGATCTAAAAGAACAGATGGAAATTACGATACATAGCGTGGACAATCAGAACACACTGAATGAACAGCTAACTGGTGATACAAATAACTTTTTCAAACATTTCACTGGTTTCTTTTAGCGACTACATTTTTAGCAGTTGGCAGGATACCATCATTTCATGAGGTCCTTGGAACATGTATCCGCTATCTGTTTGTATAGACATCTCTGTGACTACCTTGTTTACTTGCGCGTGAGCTCACTCGCGTTTCAGTGTCGTGTTTGGCTACGTGGTGTGTGGTATCAACGAAGACGCACGGGCGGTTTACGACGATAGAGGAGAGAGCCATGTGGTTAGATGTTGAACACTATACGCGACACCATTTTAGAGTTTTTTATAGTTTGACGACTATGTGGAGATGCACCTTCGAAGACACGGCTGCAACAAGAGTAGTAGCCACGATGTTTTAATTTTATTATCAATTTTATTGTGCCTGGTGCATGTTCCATTTTAGTGAGTTTTAACAGGTTCTTTTACTTTTTATTATTCTGATGATGGAAGCTTGACTTTCGAAACGCGTCAATCTTAGTGTTTTACACTATAAACAAGTGGTTGAGCCGATATATTTTTTATCATTGACATTCACAACCACGACCTCTCATCCAGTATGGATAAAATCAAAGTTCAATGACGCGTTTACTAAGAAGTGGATCTGTGATGTTTTGAGGGTGGTTTTTTATAGCTTGAGGATTAGGGCGTGACTGGTGCGGTGGTGAGTGAGTCGGCTGATGGAAAATGAAGCGTCACCTCCAACGCTGGAGGTGAGCTGCAGCTGTGGAGGTACCTGGAATTGTAGGGCAAATTTCCAGTAAAACATCCCTGGTTGTAACAGCCCTTTATTCACACCAACTACACTGGTGGAACCCTACCCAGAGAGCAGGTTGTTGGTCTCAGCGACGTACGTGGATACTGGAGCATGGTGTGCTAGTGTTAGCACTTTGTCCGTCCAGCAGACAATCCACGCGAGAAGCCACATTGCTGACGTCCACGAAACTACAGAGCCCTGACACAAGCGCTGTATCATCGGTGAGGGATCATCATGGCAGCTCCTCATGCTTCAACAGCTCCACTGTTGTAGTGACAAGACACCAGGATGGATGGTCTTTAAACAGTGGTGCCCACCATGACCAAAGATGATGGCGAGTGCCCACCCTGAGCCACGGATTTTGGCTCACTCATTCAGATTATTGCCAACATAAAACAGGATGTTTATTTCAATATTCTTAGTGATCAAGTGTTTCGTTTCTTGTACACCTCACAGTGAGTACATTATCGACAGTCCCATCTGCCGAGAAGAGAACAGCCATGTTCACAAGGCTGCATGCATATTTTATTGGTTGACGAACACTCTGGTACCGTATTGCATCTTGACTGGGCTGCCACACCACTTTACCCTATTCCCACATAAAATGCCTGCGGCTATTTTGAACAGTGTGTGAAATGTAGCAATCAACAGCCTTGCAATTTGCAAAATTTACGAATGTAATCAGCGCTGAGTGGCTTCAGCTGGGTATGGCGTACGTGAAGCAACTTGTAGACTCTCTTCGTTTGGGTGCATTACCAAGGCTAGAGGTGGTGCCACATGGATTAGTGTCACAGCCCCTGGGTGGGTCACAGATTATTACTTCATTTCATTATCAGAATTTTTAAACCGTTTTTACTGAATCTGTTACAGCTACTACTTAGCCTTGATTTCCATGCTTAATGTAAGACTGTTCCCAAAATACACACATCAAAAAGTTTTGCATCACCCCAGTTCCCAGAACTCTTGGAGATACACTTTCACTGTGGATATTATATCACAGACACAGTCCCTTTGACTGTTCACAGATGTCACTAAACCCGCCCAAAAATGTAAAGAACCACGCATGAGCAGCGCCTATTAGACGGAGGGGTCCGACAGCCGATCAGTTCCAGTCAGTTGACCAGGAAGCAGGTACACAGCACGTGTTGTCTGTAGTTCTACCATGTCTAGACGGTCAATAGCGCGGTTCGGTCACATTCGCATCGTTACTTTGTGCCACGAAGAGCTCTCAGCAAGGGAAGTGTCCAGGCACCTCGGAGTGAACCAAAGTGGTGTTGTTTGTACATGGAGGAGATATTAACTGTCGATGACACGCCTCCCTGAGGCCACCCAATGGCTACTACTGCAGTGGATGACCGCTACCTACGGATTATGTCTAGGAGGAACCCTGACAGCAACGCCACCACGTTGAATAACGCTTCTCGTGCAGCCACAGGACGTCGCGTTATGACTCAATCTGTGGACAATAGGCTGCATCATGCACAACATCACTCCCGACGTCCATGGCGAAGTCCGTCTTTGCAACTACGAAACCATGCAGCGCAGTACAGATGGAACCAACAACATACCGAATGAACCGCTCGGGATTGGCATCATGTTCTCATCACTGATGTCGCATATGCCTTCAACCAGACAATCGCTGGAAACGTGTTTGGAGGCATCCCGGTTAGGCTGAAGGACTTAGACACACTGTCCAGCGAGTGCAGCAAGGTGGAGGTTCCCTGCTGTTTTGGGGTTGCATTACGTGAGGCTGACGTACGCTACTGATAGTCATGGAAGGCGCCATAAAGACTGTACTATATGTGAATGCCATCCTCCAGCCGATAGTGCAACCATATCGGCAGCATATTGGCGACGCATTCTTCATGGACAATTCGCGCTCCCATCGTGCACATCTTGTGAATGACTTGCTTCAGAATAACGACATCGCTCGACTAGAGTGGCCAGCATTTCCTCCAGACATGAACCCTATCGAACATGCCTGGGATAGTTTGAAAAGGGCTGTTTATGGACGACGTGAACCACCAACCATTCTGAGGGATCTATGCCGAACCGCCGTTGAGGAGTGGGACAATCTGGACCAACAATGCCTTGTTGAACTTGTGTAGAGTATGCCACGACGAATACAGGCATGCATCAATGCAAGAGGACGTGCTACTGCATATTCGAGGTACCAGTGCGTGCAGCAATCTGGACCACCACCTCTGGAAGTTTGGCTGTATGGTGGTACAACGTGCAGTGTGTGGTTTTCATGAGCAACAAAAAGGGCGGAGATTATGTTTATGTTGATCTCTACTCCAGTCTGTACATGTTCTGGACCTCTCGGAACCGAGGTGATGCAAAACTTTTTTCAGATGTGTGTACGCGTCTTGCCACTATAAAGAAGTATTATAACAAAATAACTATCCTACTGAGAGAAAAAAATCAGAACAAAGGACGTGAATATAAAACTTACTGTGGCATGATGATGAGCTCGACCAGCATGATGGACAGGAAGATGAAGAAGGAGCTGAAGAAGTAGGTCGACATCATGCGATCGCCCTCCTTGGAGTACTGCAACACAGCGAGAAGTCCTTTTTTATGTGTAAAGCATGCCCACAGCTGCAGCACAACATACACTCCTGGAAATTGAAATAAGAACACCGTGAATTCATTGTCCCAGGAAGGGGAAACTTTATTGACACATTCCTGGGGTCAGATACATCACATGATCACACTGACAGAACCACAGGCACATAGACACAGGCAACAGAGCATGCACAATGTCGGCACTAGTACAGTGTATATCCACCTTTCGCAGCAATGCAGGCTGCTATTCTCCCATGGAGACGATCGTAGAGATGCTGGATGTAGTCCTGTGGAACGGCTTGCCATGCCATTTCCACCTGGCGCCTCAGTTGGACCAGCGTTCGTGCTGGACGTGCAGACCGCGTCAGACGACGCTTCATCCAGTCCCAAACATGCTCAATGGGGGACAGATCCGGAGATCTTGCTGGCCAGGGTAGTTGACTTACACCTTCTAGAGCACGTTGGGTGGCACGGGATACATGCGGACGTGCATTGTCCTGTTGGAACAGCAAGTTCCCTTGCCGGTCTAGGAATGGTAGAACGATGGGTTCGATGACGGTTTGGATGTACCGTGCACTATTCAGTGTCCCCTCGACGATCACCAGTGGTGTACGGCCAGTGTAGGAGATCGCTCCCCACACCATGATGCCGGGTGTTGGCCCTGTGTGCCTCGGTCGTATGCAGTCCTGATTGTGGCGCTCACCTGCACGGCGCCAAACACGCATACGACCATCATTGGCACCAAGGCAGAAGCGACTCTCATCGCTGAAGACGACACGTCTCCATTCGTCCCTCCATTCACGCCTGTCGCGACACCACTGGAGGCGGGCTGCACGATGTTGGCGCGTGAGCGGAAGACGGCCTAACGGTGTGCGGGACCGTAGCCCAGCTTCATGGAGACGGTTGCGAATGGTCCTCGCCGATACCCCAGGAGCAACAGTGTCCCTAATTTGCTGGGAAGTGGCGGTGCGGTCCCCTACGGCACTGCGTAGGATCCTACGGTCTTGGCGTGCATCCGTGCGTCGCTGCGGTCCGGTCCCAGGTCGACGGGCACGTGCACCTTCCGCCGACCACTGGCGACAACATCGATGTTCTGTGGAGATCTCACGCCCCACGTGTTGAGCAATTCGGCGGTACGTCCACCCGGCCTCCCGCATGCCCACTATACGCCCTCGCTCAAAGTCCGTCAACTGCACATACGGTTCACGTCCACGTTGTCGCGGCATGCTACCAGTGTTAAAGACTGCGATGGAGCTCCGTATGCCACGGCAAACTGGCTGACACTGACGGCGGCGGTGCACAAATGCTGCGCAGCTAGCGCCATTCGACGGCCAACACCGCGGTTCCTGGTGTGTCCGCTGTGCCGTGCGTGTGATCATTGCTTGTACAGCCCTCTCGCAGTGTCCGGAGCAAGTATGGTGGGTCTGACACACCGGTGTCAATGTGTTCTTTTTTCCATTTCCAGGAGTGTAGATATCACCACTGTGCACAATTCCTGGTCAGGCCCAAGCAATGGGAGCCTGCCATTGTACAGGAAGCAACACATGCTCTGACTCTGTCAAGTTGTCTTAGCCGCATTATATGGGTTAGGCACGGCCTTGGAAAGATATCAGAGGAAATCGTTGAGCTATGCAGCACTCTCACCTCCCCAGTATACGGTAATGTATGCTATACAATATCTTATACAGAGGGAAAATTATTCAAAAACCCACAAAATTTTGTGGGTTGTATGGGAAATCAAAACAAACGTTTTCTCTAAGGTAATAATGTGATTTTAAAATGACTTGTTCCACATCAACACGGTTCATCAACCAAATCAAACTAAGTATGTAACCTTCTTGGACCCATAGCCAAAAAACACAGCACATGTAACATTTTTATCACTTGTGGGGGGCGGTACAAGAAAATACATGGGTACATATAAGCTAATGTATCTTCTACTGTTTGAAAGATAGTTGAATCAAATTTGACATGTTGACAACAAGTTACTGGTTTTAAAGCAATTTATATTTTTTTAACTTTTTGTCAAGTAATTTGGCCATATTTGGCTGAATACTTTTGGAACAGTTGCTGTCACACGAGGAACATTTTCTCAAACATTATTTCATTTATTACTTTCAAAATGCGGTAGGTTATTCTTAGTAATCAGATAAACAAATCTGCATAGCAGTTTTTGAGTGTCAGTCTTACAAACCAGCAACAATTTTTTAAACGTGTGTGTACGATACAGAGCAATTTTTACATTAAAAAGAAATTAAATAAATTCGACAGTTATGCACTTTGAAAAATTTTGTAGCGAAGTGGCATTATTGTAAGTATGAAACTTCATCTATTTATCTGCAATGGTCCAGAAGAAAATGTCTCTTATACACAGAATAACGAAACTTGCACGAAATGTAGAGAAAGCATTTTGATAGGATTTATTCTGGAAATAAGTACCTTAATGTTACCCATAGTCATACATTTGGCCTTTTGGTCTTCATGTAGATCTTTCCTTCTAGTCTGAGCCTTCTGGCATGCCCTTTTGCAAACGTCCTTCGCTGACATTTCAGAAATAGCATGAAGCACATCATCAGTCTTCTTCAATAGGTTTTCAGTGAAGCAATCAACGTAAAATGCTAGTCTCATGACAGTCCTGATTCTTCCAGTGTTACCACCATTGAATGCCAGACAAGCATCATATGTGTAAATTTTAACAATAGCAGGTAAGCAAACCGTTGTCTTCGAGCGTCTCTTCTAAATGAGGTTCTTAAAGCCGTCATTCAGGTTTTGTGTTCCGCTGTGTGTGCATTTCTTTAATAAATGGTAATTAATCGATTGAACTTTCTCATGAAGGAGTGATCTGATTTACTTGGTAAAAACTTTCTAAAGCCAATACCGCACCAATCTTTCTTTATTTACAGACCTTACATGCCGTCTAAGGTGGACGTTCAATGGTTAGAACATTAAAGTTAACAGATGTGCTGCTGTGCTTTTTATTGTGTACTGGGTTTTTGTAATGTAACAGTCTTCTGTGAGCGCTACATATATGAACACAGCCATGGCCACAGGGTGTTGTTTGATATTACATGTTTTATTTATGACAGACCTTTACATAGTGTGATACATTTTATCTACATGGGAACGGTACGAGGTCCAACTCAAAATTAACATATTTTAGAACATATATTTTTGAAGACCTGAAGATGAGAGCAAAGTATGTCGAAATGGTTGCTTGTAAATAAAGAAATATTTATGCAACCTTGACTTTAGAAAGTTTTTTACCTCGTAAATCTGCTCGCAACCTTCTATACTCTACAGATGTCTTCTCTGACGGCAACAAGTTATGAAATATCGCAAACATGGGCACAGTCGTGTAGAAAATAGGGCGTGGGACAGTGCACGAATTAAACTCTATCGCTCCCATATATATACAGGGCTATTACAAATGATTGAAGCGATTTCATAAATTCACTGTAGCTCCATTCATTGACATATGGTCACGACACACTACAGATACATAGAAAAACTCAAAAAGTTTTGTTCGGCTGAAGCCGCACTTCAGGTTTCTGCCGCCAGAGCGCTCGAGAGCGCAGTGAGACAAAATGGCGACAGGAGCCGAGAAAGCATATGTCGTGCTTGAAATGCACTCACACCAGTCAGTCATAACAGTGCAACGACACTTCAGGACGAAGTTCAACAAAGATCGACCAACTGCTAACTCCATTCGGCGATGGTATGCGCATTTTAAAGCTTCTGGATGCCTCTGTAAGGGGAAATCAACGGGTCGGCCTGCAGTGAGCGAAGAAACGGTTGAACGCGTGTGGGCAAGTTTCACGCGTAGCCCGCGGAAGTCGACGAATAAAGCAAGCAGGGAGCTAAAAGTGCCACAGCCGACGGTTTGGAAAATCTTACGGAAAAGGCTAAAGCAGAAGCCTTACCGTTTACAATTGCTACAAGCCCTGACACCCGATGACAAAGTCAAACGCTTTGAATTTTCGGCGCGGTTGCAACAGCTCATGGAAGAAGATGCGTTCAGTGCGAAACTTGTTTTCAGTGATGAAGCAACATTTTTTCTTAATGGTGAAGTGAACAGACACAATGTGCGAATCTGGGCGGTAGAGAATCCTCACGCATTCGTGCAGCAAATTCGCAATTCACCAAAAGTTTACGTGTTTTGTGCAATCTCTCGGTTTAAAGTTTACGGCCCTTTTTTCTTCTGCGAAAAAAACGTTACAGGACACGTGTATCTGGACATGCTGGAAAATTGGCTCTTGCCACAACTGGAGACCGACAGCGCCGACTTCATCTTTCAACAGGAGATTGGAAAACTGATTGATCAGTCGTGGTGGAGATCATGATCAGCAATTCATGTCATGGGCTCCACACTATCCCGACTTAACCCCATGCGATTTCTTTCTGTGGGGTTATGTGAAAGATTCAGTGTTTAAACCTCCTCTACCAAGAAACGTGCCAGAACTGCGAGCTCGCATCAACGATGCTTTCGAACTCATTGATGGGGACATGCTGCGCCGAGTGTGGGAGGAACTTGATTATCGGCTTGATGTCTGCCGAATCACTAAAGGGGCACATATCGAACATTTGTGAATGCCTAAAAAAACTTTTTGAGTTTTTGTATGTGTGTGCAAAGCATTGTGAAAATATCTCAAATAATAAAGTTATTGTAGAGCTGTGAAATCGCTTCAATCATTTGTAATAACCCTGCATATATATATATATATATATATATATATATATATATATATATATATATATATATATAGAGAGAGAGAGAGAGAGAGAGAGAGAGAGAGAGAGAGAGATTGACCAGTTTTATATAATACTGATATCTCCTTTAAAAAAGTATTTTTATCTGCTCTAAACAAAGCAAAATGTTGTATACATATACGTGTGATGTCTGTTCTTCAGGACATGTCCCAAAGAGCAGACGCCATTTTGATCTAGCAGCCACTAAGAATTAAGCTACAAAGGAGACACAGACATTGCCTGCTTAAATCAATGGGGGAAGTTGGAAATTTGTGATGGCTCATGACCCGAACCTGGACATCCTGCTTATTAGGGAGATGCTCTCACCACTAAGCCATGTAGACAAAGTGGCCATTGCAGTTGCATGGACTATCCTAGCACGTCTCCCGTCAGAACTTTACCAGGCTCGAACTCTTACAGGAATCAGCGAAACGCTGCAAGTAAAGCGGATAATGGGCAAGAGGCACTACACAAGTAGAGTAGGGATAAGTTGAGAGTTTGGATCTGATTGGAGGCGTTCTAGGGTAATCCGTGCAATCCTGACCACCACTGCGGCCAGATGGCTCGCTGGTCAGAGCATTTGCCTAGTAAGCAGGAGACCCAGGTTCGAGTACCAGTCTGGGACAAATTTTCAACTTTCCCCATTGGTTTAAATCAATGCCTACTCACAGCCAATATGTGTAATTCCTCTGTGTTTTCGTATTTATAGTTTTGCTAGGCGCTGCATAGAGGATAGAGCGAGCGGTGCCGGCGTACCTTCTCCTCTATGTCGGCCTTGCGGAAGGTGAGCAGCAGACTCTTGCAGTGCTCGGCGCGCAGGCGGTCTATGCTGCGCGCGTCGATGGCCCTCATCAGGTACTCGTTCACCTCATCCTCCGGGTCCTTCTCCTCCAGGCTCTCCCCGTAGCCCAGCCTGTGCAGGGACAGAAGAGCGAACATATCACACCACTTTACCAGTCGTATTCCGTGCATCACGTGAAGAGGGGTCTCTGGGATCAGGAAGGACGTCAATCAGCTACAGCCTTACTAGCGGCTCCGTATCAGCAGAAATAGTGAAATACTCAATTTCTTTCATTGATCTTAATGTACGGAATTTCCCCTTTCCAATGATACATAATACATACTGATGTGACAAAAGTCACGCGATAGCAAGATGCACGTATACAGGTGGTGGTAGTATCGCCTACTAAACATACACTACTGGCCATTAAAATTGCTACGCCAAGAAGAAGTGCAGATGATAAATGTGTATTCATTGGACAAATATATTATACTAGAACTGACATGCTATTACATTTTTGGGCAATTTGCGTGCAAAGATCCTGAGAAATCAGTAGCCAGAACAGCCACCTCTGGCCGTAATAACGGCCTTGATACGCTTGGGCATTGAGTCAAACAGAGCTTGGATGGCGTGTACAGGTACAGCTGGCCAAGCAGCTTCAACACGATACCACAGTTCATCAAGAGTAGTGACTGGCGTATTGTGACGAGCCAGTTGCTCAGCCACCATTGACCAGACGTTTTTAGTTGGTGAGAAATCTAGAGAATGTGCTGGCCAGGGCAGCACTCTAACATTTTCTGTATCCAGAAAGGCCCGTACAGGACCTGCAACATGCGGTCGTGCATTATCCTGCTGAAATGTAGGGTTTCGCAGGGATCGAATGAAGGGTAGAGCCACGGGTCGTAACACATCTAAAATGTAACGTCCACAGTTCAAAGTGCAGTCAGTGCGAACAAGAGGTGACCGAGACATGTAACCAATGACACTCCATACCATCACGCCTGGTGATACGCCAGTATGGCGACGACGAATACACGCTTCAAATGTGCGTTCACCGCGATGTCGTCAAACATGGAAGCGACCATCATGATGCTGTAAACAGAACCTGGAGTCATCAGAAAAAATGACGTTTTGCCATTCGTGCACCCAGGTTCGTCGTCGAGTACACCATCGCAGGCGCTCCTGCCTGTGATGCAGCGTCAATGGTAACCGCAGCCGTGGTCTCCGTGCTGATAGTCCATGCTGCTGCAAACGTCGTCAAACTGTTCGTGCAGATGGTTGTTGTCTTGCAAACGTCCCCATCTGTTGACTCAGGGATCGAGACGTGACTGCACGATCTGTTACATGGCTCTGAGCACTATGGGACTTAACAGCTATGGTCATCAGTCCCCTAGAACTTAGAACTACTTAAACCTAACTAACCAAGGACAGCACACAACACCCAGCCATCACGAGGCAGAGAAAATCCCTGACCCCGCCGGGAATCGAACCCGGGAACCCGGGCGTCGGAAGCGAGAACGCTACCGCACGACCACGAGATGCGGGCCGATCTGTTACAGCCATGCGGATAAGATACCTGTCATCTCGATTGCTAGTGACATGAGGCTGTTGGGAGCCAGCACGGGGTTCCGTATTACCCTCATGAACCCACCAATTCCATACTCTGCTAACTGAATCTCGACCAGTGCGAGCAGTAATGTCGCGATACGATAAACCGCAATCGCGATAGGCTACAATCCGACCTTTATCAAAGTCAGAAACGTGATCTCTCCCCCTTACACGAGGCATCACAACAACGTTTCACCAGGCAACGCAGGTCAACTGCTGTTTGCGTATGAGAAATCGGTTGGAAACTTTCCTCATGTCAGCACGTTGTAGGTGTCGCCGCCGGCGCCAACCTTGTGTCAATGCTCTGAAAAGCTAATCATTTCCATAGCACAGCATCTTCTTCTTGTCGGTTAAATTTAGCGTCTCTAGCACATCTCCGTGGTGTAGCTATTTCAATGGCCAGTGGAGTATATAAAGGGCGGAGCTGTCACTTATACTAATGTGATTCACCTGAAAACGTTTCCGTCGTGATTATTGTCGTACGACGCTAATTAACAGATTTTTAATCTGTAATGGTAGTTGGAGCTATACAGATGGGACATTCCGTTTCGAAAATCATATGGGAATTCAATATTCCGAGATCCACGATGTCAAGAGTGTCTAGAGATTACCACGTTTCAGCCAGTACCTCTCAATGCATTGTCCGACGGCCTACGCTGAACGACCGACATTAGCATCGTTTGTATAGAGTTGTCAGTGCTAGAAGAGAAGAAACACTGTGTGAAATAGCCGTAGAAGTTAATGTGGGACATACGACAAACGTATTCGCTGGAACAGTGCGGCGAAATCTGGCGTTAGTGGGCTGTGGCAGCAGACGTCCGACGCGAGTGCCTTTGCTAACAGCTCGACGTCGTCTGCAGCGCCTAACCTGGACTCGTGACCATATCTGTTGGACTCTGGACGACTGGAAAACCACGGCCTCGTCAGATGAGTCCAGATTTTAGCTGATGTTAGGGTGGCAGCGTGGCGCAGATCCCACGAAGTCATGGAGCCAAGCTGTCAACGAGGCTCTGTTCAACCTGCTGGTGGTTCCATAATGGTGCACACTCTGTTTACATGGAATAGACTGGGTTCTCTTGTCCAGCTGAACCGATCATTGAATGAAATGGTTATTTTTGGCTACTTGGAGACCATATGCAACCATTTGTGGACTTCATGTTCTGAAACAACGATTGAATTTTTATGGATGACATTGTGTCATGTCACAGGGTCACAGTTGTTCGTGAAAGGTTTGAAGAACATTCTGGAAAATTCTAATGTATGATTTGTCTACCAAGTTCGCCCGACATGAATTCCATCGAACATTTATGGTACAAAATCGACAGGTCGGTTCGTGCACAGCCAATTTACAGTGACAGCACTTTTGCAATCATGGATGGCTATAGAGGCGACATGGCTCAGCATTTCTGCTGGGGATATCCAACGACTTGTTGAGTCCATGTCACGTCGAGCATGGTCTCCAGAGAAAATGTAACTATCACTAAACTGCAGTGCGTAGATCATGTGTAAAAGTGAGAGGGGTATGAGGATGCGATGACTCATAACTGTTCACAAGGGAAACACATTGGAAGGTGGCAGAGGATTAGATGGTAAGAACAGAATTCCAGAATCTGCCATTGATAAAATTCAAAATAATAATGGCACAGTCATCATGCAAAATGTTTGTAGTGTAGAAGACATGTGAAAAGTTATAGGGGCAATTACGTTTCACCTCTCTTCGACAGACCATAAACCCATTCATGGCCTGCACCGTGCAGGAAATGCCTCGTCATGCAAATACAACAGACTATAGAAAAATGATGAAAAATTTATTCACAAATCAGCTGTACTTATCTAGTAAATGTAGAAACTTTCTTATTTATGATGTACACTTTTAACAGAAAATAATTATTATCTTAAAAATAAGCACTATATTTAGAAATCCTTGTGCGAAAATGGTTAGAAATATGTAACTTACAAGCCATAATTTTTCCAAAATTTTATTCCCAATATTTTCTGATAGAACATATCTTCCACATGAACAAGTTTTACTTTATTTAAGATAGGTATTATCAACCTGTCCAGATACCCTTAAGAACAAACAATGAACTGTCATAACACTACAAGCCAACATTGTCTTACAGTGTTAATATCGCATTGCCTGGCCAAAAACTAAAACTCCCAGATTAGGAGGAGGGAACAAAATGAAACTTCACAGTATGACAGGGTATGTATTCTCATTTTAGTGAATTAAAAATTGAGTCGAATTTATAAATAACTTTACAGTATCAGTCCACTTATCAGTATGACGTTGCACCACCTCTGGTCTGGCTTCATGCACAGATTCACTTTGGAAGGATGTCATAAAGCAGTCGTATCCCCTCCTGAGGCAAGACAACTGTTGTAAGTGATCTTTGACATCCCAGGTACTGGCAGTGGGACAGAGTTTACGTCTCAGCTGTCCCCAGCATGTTCTATTGGGGACAGATCTGTGGATCTTGCTGCAGACAGTTCCCAGCGACATGTGCACTGTCCTGTTGGAAAATGAAACCACGATGCTAACGCATAACAGGTAACGCATTAAGACGCGGGATGGCTGTGATTTACTGCCATGATGACAGAGTTCCTTCAACCACTACCACCTGTGACCCAAAGCCATACCTGGTAGTTCCCACATCATAAGACTGGTACCAATACTGCTGTGCCTCTGTAAAACATTGGAACAGTGGAACATCTTCCCAGGTCATTGCCATAATCATTGACTATGGTCATCTGTGGTAATGCACAACTAGAATTCATCATTGAAGACAATGTAGCGATACTCACAAGCAGTCCATGCGTCCCAATCATAGAATCACTTCCAGCTCAGCCATTTTTATTTTAGTTATGATCCCATTGTTGCTAATCTTTTAAATGTCTATTTGACACTGTGGTTTATTTGACTATGGTTTATTATTTGACTATGGTTTATTTCACAATATTGCTATTATCTAACCAATGTTCTGTGATAACACAAAATGTTGCACAAAGTCCATTACTTGTACTTGGATAGAAGGTGCGCATGTAAAGTGATTGTTGGACAATCCTCCACTGTGACGGTCAGACGGTGTCAACCAGAACCTTGCTCACAAATATGCCTGCCCTCAATTTCCTATGCAGTCCCAGAATAAGCCACTGTCACATCCAAATGCCGTGCAGATCTGGATATTGCGTGAGTCAACCAGCTGGCCAAATGCACACCAAAAATAAGACCCCTTTCAAATTCGGTGAGCTGCTGGTAATGCTGTCTCACATGAGTACGTGGCATCTCTGTATCCTTCAAAGTGATCACTCAACACCTGACGGTGTTGTCGTCCATTACATGCCTTACCAGTCCTTGTAATAACACTGAATACGAACACCACTAACATACACTGGTGGACATTCTACCAGTCTCAGGTACTCTATTTCTACCCATGTAAATATTCACTGATGATATGTAGATGAATGAAGTTACACTGCCATGCAGTGCTGTCTTTGGGTGCTTCACTTTTTCTCTTCAGAAGTGCACAATTAAAGAATTTAGTTTACTCCACTGACACTCTGTTCCCCATAGCCAGTACACTTAATATGTGCAAGAAATGTTTATACTCCTTCCACAGGTGCTAAGTGTAATAGGTAAAAAAATGTGAAACACCTTTTTATATAAGAACTGCTACCACACAAACATATAAACACACATTTCAAACGCATATTACATGTAACTGCATGTTTTGTTGTTGTTGTTGTGGTCTTCAGTCCTGAGACTGGTTTGATGCAGCTCTCCATGCTACTCTATCCTGTGCAATCTTCTTCATCTCCCAGTACCTACTGCAGCCTACATCCTTCTGAATCTGCTTAGTGTATTCATCTCTTGGTCTACCTCTACGATTTTTACCCTCCACACTGCCCTCCAATGCTAAATTTGTGATCCCTTGATGCCTCAAAACATGTCCTACCAACCGATCCGTTCTTCTAGTCAAGTTGGGCCACAAACTTCTCTTCTCCCCAATCCTATTCAGTACCTCCTCATTAGTTACGTGGTCTACCCACCTTATCTTCAGCATTCTTCTGTAGCACCACATTTCGAAACCTTCTATTCTCTTCTTGTCCAAACTAGTTATCGTCCATGTTTCACTTCCATACATGGCTACACTCCATACAAATACTTTCAGAAACGACTTCCTGACACTTAAATCTATACTCGATGTTAACAAATTTCTCTTCTTCAGAAACGATCTCCTTGCCATTGCCAGTCTACATTTTATATCCTCTCTACTTCGACCATCATCAGTTATTTTACTCCCTAAATAGCAAAACTCCTTTACTACTTTAAGTGTCTCATTTCCTAATCTAATTCCCTCAGCATCACCCGATTTAAGTTGACTACATTCCATTATCCTCATTTTGCTTTTGTTGATGTTCATCTTATATCCTTCTTTCAAGACACTGTCCATTCCGTTCAGCTGCTCTTCCAAGTCCTTTGCTGTCTCTGACAGAATTACAATGTCATCGGCAAACCTCAAAGTTTTTACTTCTTCTCCATGAATTTTAATACCTACTCCGAATTTTTCTATTGTTTCCTTTACTGCTTGTTCAATATACAGATTGAATAACATCGCGGTGAGGCTACAACCCTGTCTCACTCCTTTCCCAACCACTGCTTCCCTTTCATGCCCCTCGACTCTTATAACTGCCATCTGGTTTCTGTACAAATTGTAAATAGCCTTTCGCTCCCTGTATTTTACCCCTGCCACCTTCAGAATTTGAAAGAGAGTATTCCAGTTAACATTGTCAAAAGCTTTCTCTAAGTCTACAAATGCTAGAAACGTAGGTTTACCTTTTCTTAATCTTTCTTCTAAGATAGGTCGTAAGGTTAGTATTGCCTCACGTGTTCCAACATTTCTACGGAATCCAAACTGATCTTCCCCGAGGTCCGCTTCTACCAATTTTTCCATTCGTCTGTAAAGAATTCGCGTTAGTATTTTGCAGCTGTGACTTATTAAACTGATAGTTCGGTAATTTTCACATCTGTCAACACCTGCTTTCTTTGGGATTGGAATTATTATATTCTTCTTGAAGTCTGAGGGTACTTCGCCTGTCTCATACATCTTGCTCACCAGATGGTAGAGTTTTGTCATGACTGGCTCTCCCAAGGCCATCAGTAGTTCTAATGGAATGTTGTCTACTCCCGGGGCCTTGTTTCGACTCAGGTCTTTCAGTGCTCTGTCAAACTCTTCACGCAGTATCTTATCTCCCATTTCGTCTTCGTCTACATCCTCTTCCACTTCCATAATATTGTCCTCAAGTACATCGCCCTTGTATAAACCCTCTATATACTCCTTCCACCTTTCTGCCTTCCCTTCTTTGCTTAGAACTGGGTTGCCATCTGAGCTCTTGATATTCATACAAGTGGTTCTCTTCTCTCCAAAGGTCTCTTTAATTTTCCTGTAGGCAGTATCTATCTTACCCCTAGTAAGACAAGCCTCTATATCCTTACATTTGTCCTCTAGCCATCCCTGCTTAGCCATTTTGCACTTCCTGTCGATCTCATTTTTGAGACGTTTGTATTCCTTTTTGCCTGCTTCATTCACTGCATTTTTATATTTTCTCCTTTCATCAGTTAAATTCAATATTTCTTCTGTTACCCAAGGATTTCTATTAGCCCTCGTCTTTTTACCTACTTGATCGTCTGCTGCCTTCACTACTTCATCCTTCAGAGCTACCCATTCTTCTTCTACTGTATTTCTTTCCCCCATTCCTGTCAATTGTTCCCTTATGCTCTCCCTGAAACTCTCTACAACCTCTGGTTCTTTCACTTTCTCCAGGTCCCATCTCCTTAAATTCCCACCTATTTGCAGTTTCTTCAGTTTCAATCTGCAGTTCATAACTAATAGATTGTGGTCAGAATCCACATCTGCCCCTGGAAATGTCTTACAATTTAAAACCTTGTTCCTAAATCTCTGTCTTACCATTATATAATCTATCTGATACCTTTTAGTATCTCCAGGATTCTTCCAGGTATACAACCTTCTTTTATGATTCTTGAACCAAGTGTTAGCTGTAACATAACTGCATAACGTGTATATTTACAAAGCTTAGTTACACAGTCCACATTACTGTGATGAAGTATTGTACAAATCAGATTTTACATAACAGTCATGTTTTTTGCTATTATTAACTATGTATATATATATATATATAGTTATACTACGGAATTCTACAGGGGAGCAGGAGGAGTTGGCCACCTCTAACTGGCTTATTGTTATTAAATGTTATTAAAGATGATTATTTATGCTTGTGGCAGTTAAAACAACTCACATTTACCAAATGTAGTTGTTATTTTGAGTATTAGTACTCGTCTTCATGCATAAGTAATACTTCATAGGCATAAGGGAGAACAGCCAGTTGAGTCCATACCATAAATAATTCGTACTGCACGCTTTTGGAGGTGAATAAGATTAGCCTGGCTCGATGAGTTACTCCTACACAGTGTGTTTCAAAAATAATTTTACAAACTTTGGGGACAGGTTCCTTACACAAAAATAAAAAAAGAGCTCGTGTAAACGTATGTCCGAAAATCCTTAGCTTTCGAGTTACCAGTGAAAGATTATCTTCAACGGATTTTCAGGTGCAAACCAACAACTTCACTTGTCAATGCACCCATTTGACGCATTGTATCCTAGTTGATGCTGTATCACAGGGAGACTTGTTTACATTCGCCACACATCTGTCTTCAACGTGTCCATTGTGAACATGTAGTACAGGTAGTGTGTTAGCTAATAGTGCTCCATTCAAACATGATAAGGTATTCATTTATTTAGCTGGCAGACGTATTCTTTGTGTACAATTACACGAATGGTAATGAACATGAGGTTGCACGGCTGTACCAGACGACGTTAGTCACCCAACCTTCATTACTGAGTATTGTCATACAGAAGAGACGGGAACTGTAGCACGACAGACTCTTCAGCGAGGAACACCATCTGTTACTCATAAAGCGGCTGGAACAGCATCTTCTGAGGGCTGTTGAGGAAGAGCCAGACCAGTGGCTCTAACGTGGTACATCCCCAAGTTCATCATAGATGATATGTGCAGGGCCGGTCAGCCACCATGGGAGAACTTTCGACTGTGGGTCGTTGCAAAAACTGCCAATCCATTGTTTACAAGGACATTATTCAGAACACCCTTAACTACTAGCACATGTACCCCTCCAAATAATAAGAATTATCTGGTTTAAGCATGACGTAGCTGCAACACATTTTTGTCTCAGTGGTAGAGATGGATGAACTGGTTTCTACCACGACAGATGGACAGGTAGCGGAGGACCATTTCCAAGACCTGCACTTTCCCTTGACTTCCACGCTTTGGATAATTAACTCTGGGAGCCACCGTAAACAATTTAAACTGTGATCAAAAGTATCCGGACACCTCCAAAAATATACGTTTTTCATATTAGATGCATTGTGCTGCCACCTACTGCCAGGTACTCGATATCAGCGAACGTGGTCAGGTGATTGGGTGTCTCCTGTGTCATACATCTGTACGCCAGATTTCCACAGCCCGAAACATCCCTAGGCCCACTGTTTCCGACATGATAGTGAAGAGGAAACGTGAAGAGATGCGTACAGCACAAAAGCGTACAGGCTGACCTCGTCTGTTAACTGACAGAGACAGCCAACAATTGAAGAGGGTCGTAATGTGTAATAGGCAGACATCTATCCAGACCATCACACAGGAATTCCAACTGCATCAGGATGCGCAGCAAGTACTATGACAGTTAGGCGGCAGGTGAGAAAATTTGGATTTCATGGTTGAGCAGCTGCTCATAAGCCACACATCACGCCGGTAAATGCCAAACGACACCTCGCTTGGTGTAAGGCGCGTAAACATCGGACGATTTAACACTGGAAAAACGTTGTGTAGAGTGACGAATTAGGGTACACAATGTGGTGGTCCGATGGCGGGGTTGTGGGTATGGCGAATGCCTGGTGAACGTCATCCGCCGTCGTGTGTAGTGCCAACAGTGAAATTCGGAGGTGCTGGTGTTATGGTGCAGTCTGGTTTTCCATGGAGGGGCTTGCACCCATCGTTGTTTTGCACGGCACTATCACAGGACAGGCCTACACTAATGTTTTAAGAACCTTCTTCCTTCCCAGTGTTGAAGAGCAATTTGAAAATGGCGATTGCATCTTTCAGCACGATAGTGCACGTGTTCATAATGCACGGCCTGTGGCGGAGTGGTTACACGACAGTAACATCCCTGTAATGGACTGACCTGCGCAGAATCCTGACCTGAATCCTGTAGAACACCTTCGGGATGTTTTGGAATGCCGACTTCTCGCCAGGCCTCACCTACCGACATCGATACCTCTCCTCAATGCAGCACCTCGTCAAGAATGGGCTGCTATTCCCCGAGAAACCTTCCAGCACCTGACTGAACGTATGCCTGCGATAGTGGAAGTTGTCATCAAGGCAAATGCTGGGCCACCAGCATTAATGATGCAGGGCGCCACGAACTTGAAAGTCATTTGCAGCCAGGTGTCCGAATACTTTTGATCACATAGTGTACTACGAGAAGAATGTGAAACTATAGATAAGGTAATATCCAGCTGTATTGTGAAACAGTTGGTAATCAGCGCTCTTGAATAAAATGAATGTAATGTGTGCATTCGTCACTGTCCTGCTCTCTCTCCCCCTCCTTCTTTTCTATCTCGTAGTTTTTTCATCTGCTGCAACCATCAGCCGAGACAATTTTGACGCCATGTGCAAATTTGATACATATGCTAGGCTATCAGGTTCTCTTGTAGGCACGCCATTTACTAAATGACGACGAGAAACGCGAGAATGTTTCGAAGTAGTCCATTGCTTACGATCAACTGTATTCCTCTTTAGTGCTGTGGTCCAGGCTGTCCACTTAGTCGTGGGTTGCTTATCATTTGGAAAGGAGAAGAACTATGTGACTGTATGTGAAGTTAAAACCAATGACAGAAGAACTGTAATTATCCTTCCTACAGCCTGAAGCTCGCTGCTTGATGAGTAATCGTTTACTCACTGGAGACTGTTGCAAGGCTGTCTGCTAGTCTGTAGTACTTGCAGTGTGCAAGTCTCCATTTAGACATGTATAAATAAACGGAAAGGATTTCAGATCATCGAAGGAAACTCAACATCAACCTTCTGTTGTCTTCAGTACTGTTGACAACGCAACGGAAATCGCTTGCAGTATGTTGTTTTTGAAATGAACTCTTCTTATCATTACGTATGAGGGTCATTCAATAATTAAAGAGAGAAATTGGTCTGGAGAAAAAGGCGTTTATTTTTACAAAACAATACTTTTCTACTTTTCATCATAATCCCCTTGAAAATTTATGCACTTGTTCCAACGGGCTACAAGCTATTTGATTCCAGCTGCAAAAAACTGTTTATCTTGATGTTTGAACCAATTTCCCCCAAACTTTTTCACGTCCTCGTTGTCCTGGAACCTCTTCCTAAGTAATGCCTCCTTCAGAGCACCAAACAAATGGAAATCACTAGGTGATAAATTATAACTGTAGGGGGGATGGGGCAGTATTTCCCAGCACATTTTGTGGATGGTTTCACGGGTTAGTTGAGCAATATGAGGAGCTGCGTTGTCTTGCTGAAGAATCACACCTCTCCTCTGAGATCCACGACGTCTCTCTCTCATGGCTGACTCCACCTTGTTTAAAAGCAAATCCGAGTAGCATTCGCTGTTCATTGTACGCTGCTCTTCGAGATAATCACCAAAAATTTGATCTTCAGCATCCCAAAAAGCCGTCAATATGACTCTCCCTGCTGATGCTTGGGTTTTGAATTTTTTCTTGACAGGTTAGTTGGCGTGCTTCCATTCGATGCTTTGTCTTTTTGATTCTGGCTCATAATAGTGAACCCAAGTTTCATAACAAGTTAAAATTTTGTTGAGGAAGTGCACACTCTCAACCTTGTTTCCTTGTGTAGCCGCGTCAACTCCTTTGGGACCCATCTTGCACATGTTTTGCGGTACTTCAGCTTGTTACAGATAATGTTATGAACTGTACCAGCACTAAATTGAACCTTATCAACTATCATATCCACAGTCACAGGGCTGTCGGCACGAATAATGTCATCAACTAGACTTTCAAGTGAGGGAGTTGAAATTGTAACTGGTCGGCCAGAACGGTGTCCATCAGTCACTGAGATGCGACCATTTATGCACTGCTCTACCCATTTGTAAAAATTTGAACCATTCATACAACCTTCACCATAAACTTTAGACATTCTGCAGTATATATTCACTGGTTTCTCGCCTTCAGCAAGTAAAAAACGAATAACAGGACGTTGTTCAACTAATGTGGATGTTTCAAGCCGACTAGCCATCATGAAATGCATTTTTGAGGTTATAAACAAAAAAATGTAGATACATCATCTGATCAGGGCTCATGTCAGTGATACCAACTTAAAGCCATAAAAGTACCAAACTTGCCCCACAAACAGTTATTTCACGAGACGAAATTGTCTTTTCTATTATTGAATGACACTCGTAGATAGTTACTCTGCAGATTTTATAGATACTGTAATGATTTTTATGCCATATTTTTATGTACTAACGGTGTAAAGATGAACCTCTGGTTAGCACAAACCCGTTAGAGCATTGTGGGATGATCTCATGTGATTTTATCGTAAAAATATAAAAACCGTATCCAATCACTTAATCTACAAAGACAGTATGTTTTGGAACATTGTTACTGTGAAACAGCGATCAAAATTTAAAGTAAAAGCTTTTGATTAATGTAAAATGTTGAAATTTAAAACTACATAATCAAGTGACTGGTTTTGATAGTATTACAATCACCATCAGACCATTAAAACTATCCAACAAGAGTAATAAAAAGTTCCAGAGGATAAGAGTTACGTTGTTGTTGTTGTTATGGTCTTCAGTCCTGAGACTGGTTTGATGCAGCTCTCCATGCTACTCTATCCTGTGCAAGCTTCTTCATCTCCCAGTACCTAGTGCAGCTTACGTCCTTCTGAATCTGCTTAGTGTACTCATCTCTTGGTCTCCCTCTACGATTTTTACCCTCCACGCATCCCTCCAATACTGAATTGGTGATCCCTTGATGCCTCAGAATATGTCCTACCAACCGATCCCTTCTTCTAGTCAAGTTGTGCCACAAATTTCTCTTCAATTCTATTCAATACCTCCTAATTAGTTATGTAATCTACCCATCTAATCTTCAGCGTTCTTCTGTAGCACCACATTTCGAAAACTTCTATTCTTGTCCAAACTATTTATCGTCCACGTTTCACTTCCATACGTGGCTACACTCCATACAAATACTTTCAGAAACGACTTCCTAACATTTAAATTAATACTCGATGTTAACAAATTTCTCTTCTTCAGAAACGCTTTCCTTGCCATTCCCAGTCTACATTTTATATCCTCTCTACTTCGACCATCATCAGTTATTTTGCTCCCCAAATAGCAAAACTCCTTTACTACTTACATATAAATGCAAATAATGTAACTAATGTAATTAATTTAAATTTCACAATTAAAACTCTATTAAAGAGTGACTCGTTGTTTCAAAGGACAAAACTAATGTAAATTATTTAAATTAGTTACATTATTTACATTTATACCTATGTCTTGCCCTCTGAAACTTTGTGTTACTCTTCCCAAAGAGTTTTAATTGTCTGATGGCGATAGTACCACTTCGCAACCAGACACCTGATTAGTAAATTTCAAATTTTAACAAGTTAAATGCTATTCTAGAGTGTTTTAATTTAAAAACTTTTTTTTTCCAAAAACAGTGTCTCCTCTTATTACGAGAAACTCGGTTAGCTGCGTGTCACTATAGTTAGCACCTGTTAACCTGGTTCTGGTTAATTTAACTGAGAACGTGAGGACTAACGTTCGGCTGATACGAGATTACATGCGTGGTTGAGACTTACAGGGATTGCCTCAGTTGGTAGAACTCCTTGTGTGTACTTACTTTGAGTACTTGCCGGACTGTGACCCATGACCCATCATCCGCATCTCCTTCGACACGCTGCCGTTCATCGAGAACGTGTGGTTCGGCCGTTTTACCTGAAACACGAAATCCGTTCATTCACGATTACAGTTTACATATTTCCAATTCATACGTTGTCATGATGTGCATAAAAAACACACTTTCTCGAATTAATGAACAACCAAATAAAAACAATTACTATAACAGCCACAATAAAACCAGCCTCTCCAAGGATCCAACCCGCAGATGTGCACTTGAGGCCAATCACATTACATCACGTGTTACTTGTGACCACTGTTGATGTGAAAGAATGCTTCAGCATGTCTTGTGATCGTACTTGCATACATTCAAAAACCTTAGGGCTATTCTGAATGCATTGACAACCATCAATAATGGGTTCCTGGTGTTCACTGACAATGTCAACAGGGTTGAAATACACCAAAGCCTTTAAATCTCCCCACAAAAAAAAATCCAGCAGGGTTCAAGTCTTGGGAACCAGCGTGCCCATGGTATGGGCAAACCATGACCAACACACTTGTTGTCTACGATTTTTGCTACGTATTGCCAAACAGTGACACGAAAGTGTGCCAATGCACCATCATGCATGGGCCACTTATGGTATGCATCCCTTCACCATAAAGAACATCATCCAAAGCGTAGCCATAGACCAGAGCTCTCCCTGCAGTGTCGAGTAGCAGCATCAAGGTTATCACGAAACTTGTAAACTCAAAATTTAAAACAAATGATTCATTAAAAGAAAACTTTGGAATATGAATTAAAGTTCAGGAAGAAGGTATAAAAACTTGAAGGTTGCTGACGACATTGTAATTCTGTCAGAGACAGTGTGGAACTTGGAAGAAGAGTTGAACGTTTCAGAAATTGTTTTGGAAGGAGGATGAACATAAAAAAAAGCAAATCAGGGATAGTGAAATGTAGTCGAATTAAATCAGGTCACGCTGAGGGAATTAGATTAGGAAACAAGACACTTAAAGTAGTAGATGAGTTTTGCTATTTGGGCAGTAAAATAACTGATGATGGTCGAAGTAGAAAGGATATAAAATGTGGGCTGGTAATGGCAATAAAATCGTGAAGAAGACAAATTTGTCAATGTTGAACACAGTTTTAAGCGTAAGGCAGTCTTTGCTGAAAGTCTTTGTTTGGAGAGTAGCCATGAATAAAAGTGAAACATGGACGATTAACAGGTTAGACAAGAAGAGAATAGAAGCTTTCGAAATGTAGTGATACAAAAGGATGCTGAAAATTAGATGGGTAGATCATGTAACTAATGAGAAGGTACTGAATAGAATTGGGCGATAACAAACTTGTGGAACAACTTTAGTAGAAGAGAGGATCGGTTGATTCGACACATTCTGAAGCATAAAGGGACCACCAATTTAGTACTGGATTGTGGTGTGGGGAGTAATAATCATAGAGGGGACAAAGAGATGAATATATTGAGCAGATTCAGAAGGAGGTAGGTTGCAGTAGTTATTCAGATATGAAGAGGCTTGCACAGGATGGAGCAGCATGGAGAGCTGCATCAAACGAGTGTTCCTATTGGAGACCAAAACAACAACAAAACAAATGAAACACTTGCATTATCTCGTAGGTATATAAATTAAGAAAATCTTCTTGGGCTTCCAGCCATGTCAGGTGACTAATATCCCACGAGCTTTCAACGGAGCTCTCCCTGGCCTTTGTCAAGTGGTATGTGATAGCTGTGTCGCCGTGGCCTCCCTGTTATATAGCCAAGCAGCTGTTTGTCATTTCACTGGCCCCCCTCTTCCTTTGTCCTGGGTCAATCGCGCCTGCTTCAGCTACAGCTATCTTTCTTAATTTTCTACAAATAGTAGGCAAATCTGAAGAAAGAAATTCTCCTTAAGAATGAACTATGACTGCAGACTTAAAACCAACATTAGTGAAAAGGGTGTTCCTTTTTAACACGCTATGAATATCGCTTGGACGCTTTTCGTGCTTCAGTTTAATGGTGGAAAGTTCCTTTTTATTCCTGAAAAAAATGCAATTTTGGACTTGTCCAGTTTTAATAAGCCTCTCATGTATCCCACTGAATGTACATGCAAACTTATACCATTGTACGAGATACACATCAGGAGATGTGGCGTCATAAACATTGAGATGCGTGACAAACTAGTTTTCTTAAAACGGAGATGTTTTATACATGCGAATTTGATTTCTTTACGAATTGGTGGGGGGGGGGGGGGTGTATGTGTCGGAGAAGTTTCTGGCATTCTCTAAGCGACACATCTGCGAAGAAATTCAAGAAACAGATCGATTCTTCAATGTTTTCAAAGCACATTCTAATAATAATTTCTTACGACTTGGAACTACGTTCGGTTTGAGTACTTTCAATTGCATTTGAATAACGGGACTGCTTACTGCAGTATCTCTCATTTGTGAACGTGATCACCTTTCAAACGGTGGTATGTTAGTATAGTGTCTTTATCTGTGAATACATTTTAATTTTTTTTTCTTTTGTTGTCATTTTGAGTACCATACTGACCCATGAGGCACTGGATGGAAGGTTCGGATACGTCCGTTGACGTCACATAGAAGCAGAACTTCCCGGTGTGTTGTGTTCCATTGGGATATTTCACTGGAAAATGGCAGCGAAAACTATTGCAATATTGTCGCACAACCCTTTCTTCAGGATACGAGAGTTATCACATTTTTTTTTCTATCAGTTTGTGTAGATAATGTATCGATGTACAGTGAAGTGCCAGACAAACGTATAGGCATGGGTACTCACATACAGAGATATGTAGAAAGGCAGAATACGGTGCTGCGGTCAGCAGCGCGTATGTTACTGCTGCTACAATGGCAGGTCATCAAGATTTAAGTGAGTCTGAACGCCATTTTTAGACGGTGCACCAGCGATGGGACACTGTATATCCGAGGTAGCGATGAAGTGAGAATTTTCCGTTGCCAGCATTTCACGACTGTACCGTGAATAACAGGAATCCGGTAAAACATCAAATGAAACTTCCTGGCAGATTAAAACTGTGTGCCCGACCGAGACTCGAACTCGGGACCTTTGCCTTTTGCGGGCAAGTGCTCTACCATCTGAGCTACCGAAGCACGACTCACGCCCGGTCTCACAGCTTTACTTCTGCCAGTATCTCGTCTCCTACCTTCCAAACTTTACAGAAGCTCTCCTGCGAACCTTGCAGAACTAGCACTCCTGAAAGAAAGGATACTGCGGAGACATGGCTTAGCCACAGCCTGGGGGATGTTTCCAGAATGAGATTTTCACTCTGCAGCGGAGTGTGCGTAGGAGACGAGACACTGGCAGAAGTAAAGCTGTGAGACCGGGCGTGAGTCGTGCTTCGGTGTCTTTGCCCGCGAAAGGCAAAGGTCCCGAGTTCGAGTCTCGGTCGGGCACACAGTTTTAATCTGCCAGGAAGTTTCATATCAGCGCACACTCCGCTGCAGAGTGAAAATCTCATTCTGAAAACATCAAATGTCCGACTTCACTCCGCCCGGAGAAAGATCCTGCAAGAACGGGACCAACAACGACATAAGAGAATCGCTCAACGTGACATAAGTGTAACATTTTCGCAAATTGCAGCAGACATCAAAGCTGGGCCATCATGTCAGCATGCGAACCATTTGATATGGCCCGTCAACACCGACGTTGGAATTCTGATGACTGGAAACATGTTGCCTGGTCACACGAGTCTCGTTTCAAATTGTATCGAGTTCATGAACATGTTTGGGTATGGATACAACCGCATGAACCCATGGATCCTGCATGTCAGCAAGGGACTGTTCAAGCTGGAGGCGGCCCTATAACAGTAGGTGTGGGCAGCTGGACTGATATGGGACCCCTGATCCGTCTAGATACGACTCTGACAGGTGCCACGAACGTAAGTGTCCTGTCTGATCAACCGCATCCATTCATGTCAATTATGCATTCCGACCGACTTGGGCAATTCGAGGAGGACACTGCGGCACCTCACAAGTCCAGAATTGCTACAGAGTGGCTCCAGGAACACTCTGAGTTTAAACTTCTGCTGGTAGCCAAACTCCCCAGACATGAACATTATTGGGCAAATGAGGGATGCCTTGCAACGTACTGTTCGGACAAGATCTCGTACTCTTACAGATGTATGGACATCCCTGCAGGATTCATGGTGTCAGTTCCCTCCAGGACTACTTTAGACATTGGTCGAGTCCATGACACGTCGTGCTGTGGGCCTTCTACATACACGTGGTGGCCCTACATGATATTAGGCAGGTGTACCAGTCTATTTGGCTCTCTAGTGTTTGATGATGAGAAATACTGCTTTCAATTACCAATATCTTCTGTCAGTTTTCAGTCAATTGCGCATCAAGTACTTCAGGGGCTATTTTCTCAAAAACGGGATAGGAGAGGTGTGAGGGCGGGTGTTGAGCGAAAATATGATAGGGTCTTTCATTTACTTTCTACGCAGGCGACTTTCCAAGTAAGTGTCGAATCGGTACCCCACACCTTATGAAGTTTCCGTCGTGAGCAGAAATATAGAAAATAATTTTTTGGAGTGTACATAGTTCAATATTCGATAATTGCGTGGCAGGACGCAGCATAGACTCTTCCGTGTGCGGTCTACACGGCTACCAATAGATGTCAGGAGGCCCAATGTTAGGTATGAATTTTTACGGACAGCTGGCGCTGGCGCTGGCGCTGTCTGCCGCCTGGAGTCCTACTCGGGTTCCGTCCAATAAGTTCCAACCCATGACAGACATATCTCGAAATCTATTTGACATAAATCCAAGGTGAGTGAGGGTGAGAAATTTTCTTGTCCAGTGTGATTGTGCACTGATCAGCGAGAGCATTGTGACCATCGACCCACTGTCGATGTAAACCCGTCCAGGTGATAGCAGCGTCACCCTGCGAGGAGTGACTACAAGTCAGTCACACGCACGGTGCATGTAGTACCAGTGAGTGTGCTGTCCCTGTGTAGAATGAGGAAGGCATGTGATCTACCTGAGGCTGACCGAGGGCCGATTGTGTTGGCCCAGAGGCTCGGCTCAGCACGAGCATTTCGGAAACGGCACGACTTGTCGGGTGTTCGAGGAATGCTGTGGTGAGTGTCTTCAACACGTGGGAGTACCAAGTGAAGCCTCGTCCAAATGTCGTGCAGTTGGGTGGCCACCCCACATTACAGGTGTTGGACGCTGTAGGCTGGGCAGACTAATAAAACAGGACAGGCGGCGAACTATGGCGGAACTGATGTCACACTTTAATGCTGGACAGGGTACTAGTGTATCTGAAGACATAGTACACCGAACACTATTAAAGATGGGCCTCCACAGCCGACGACCCCTGAGTGTATGTCGGTGTTAACATCACGACATCGGCAACTACGACTGAAATGGGCACACAGCCATCAGCACCGGACGTTCACGCAGTGACAGGGCGTTGCACAGTCTGATTAATTGCGATACCTTCTTTACAATGCGGAAGTGAGGGCGCGAATCGGTCGTCTTCCAGGGCAACACCTCCTCCATACCTGTACTGCGGGACAGAGACAAGCTGGCGGCCGCTCCATTATGCTCTGGAGAACATTCACGTGGGTATCCATGAGTCCAGTGGAGCTCGTACAAGGCGCAACGACGGCCAAGGAGAGAGCCGTGGTAAAAATTGCTGTTTTGAAGAGCGCGCCGCAGCGCGTAGTGTAAAGCAGTCGCCCTCCGTTTCTGGCGGTGGCGCCGCTGTGGCAATCGCAGCTTTGGTATCTCCCTCTGGTGGAAAAGGGGAAAGGTTGCCTGTCCACGTGCATTTACGGGGCGCTATCAGCTCGCCAGTGGTGCAGTTGGCCAGGGAGAGTCTGTGAGCGAGTCTGGTCAGTTGGTCAGCCGGGTCAGTGTGGGGCAGTCAGTGTCTGTCTCTCATCCGGAGTATGTGTTAGGCCGCCAGTCTGCGCGAATTGTTCAAGCAATGGACATTGGCAGTCGGATTGATCGGTAGGTTGGTCTCTTCCGCGGCAGGGATGTCGGGTAGTCTGAAGGCATGTTTCCCCTGTAGGGGTGGGTCCGACCGAGTGTATTGCTTAGTCAGTGTCTGTCTGTCATCCGGAGTGTTAGTATGTGTTAGGCCGCCAGTCTGTTCGAGTTGCTCAAGCAAAGGTCATTGGCGGTTGGATCGATCGGTTGGTCGGTCGCAGAAGATGACTTGTCTATCTTGAGCGTCGGCGCATGTGAGGTCGCCATGTGAGTCCAGTGGGCCGCGCCGTATAGCGAGGGGTAGTGGCTTCGCGGTCGACACGAGAGCAACAGGAGTCAACCCACGACATCTGTCTGGCCGGTGCGAGCTGCGACGCCGTGAGACGGGAGATCGGCACGCCTTCCTGCGTCCGTCGAAGCGGCTGGCAGCGGACGGTTCGGGAGAGCGTTTTGGGGGTGCTGTGCCAGGTCTTCGCCAGACATCGCAGTTCATTAGAAGGTAAGTGATTCGTGATATGTTGTTTCATTGACTTGTTAAATTCTACTTGTTTTCTTGGTCAGTCCTTCGTCCCCAGCTTGCTCGTCTGTCTCTCGTCCGCATTTGTTAGGCAGTTAGTGTCTGTCTGTCTGTCGGACTGCCGTACGTTAATAGCTGTCTTTGTCATGTTTGTCGGATTCCGTGTTAACGAATTTATTCCTTGAAGTGTAACGGCCGAATTCCTGAAATATGTTTTTATCTTGCCTAGCATCTTGAGAGGCGGTATATATGTGAAATATAGAGCATGTTTTTACATTTCATGTAAGACTGCATTTCATGGGTTTTTATTTAAATGGTCATTTCAGTATATAAAGTTGCTACCCTTTCACCGTAAGAGTTTTTTTTTTTTTTAATCAAGTTACACCTTCAGTGGCAAGTTAAATTTTTTAATGTTAGTGTGTTGTACCATTTCCATCCCTCCTACGGGGTGCATAGTTCATGTGCTTGTGTGAGTTGTTAAAATTTTTAGTTTAAAGTAATCTGGTGTGTTACAGATTTGCACCAGTGTAGTCTTTCAGATGTTGTGAGCGGTCGTGACTACAATGTGTCAAAAGGGTGCGGCAAGGTTCTCAGCCCGAAAACTCAGTGTCAAAATTTGCTCTTTCTGCCTCTGAATAAACTGTAACTTTATATTTAGAGGGTGCTTTCTGATTATAATTTTAAATCTGTTTAAAAAAGAAAGGAAGGGCTTTTAGGAATAAAATTTCCATTTTTTGAAAGAAATTTAATTTGTTTTCATTAGTTACCCACTGGCAATTACTTCCACGCTCACATAGTGTGATTAAATGTGTTAATGTTCTTGAGGAATCGCTCGTAAATAAAGTAAATTCTTAAGAAAAGGTTTTGAAAGTAAATATAACGGTTCAAGGAGTATCGTACACTGGTTGCGGATCATGTATGCCTGTTCGTGACGATCATGTTTCCCAGTGGCAGTGTCATTTTTCAGCAAGATAATGCCCCATGTCACAAGGCCAGGAGTGCGATGGAGTGGTTCGAGGAGATGCGAGTTCTAATTGAATTGCTGGCTCCCCAACTGGCCAAAGCTGAATCCGGTCGAACACATCTGGGATGTGAGTGAACATGGCGTCAGAGCTTATCGCCCCTGTCCCACGAATTTACGAGAATTAAGTGCGCTGTGTGCGCAGATGTGGCGCCAACTGCCTCCAGCGACCTACCGAGGCCTCATTGCTTCAGTGCCACGACTAGAGATGGGCAAAACTGTTCTTTTCAGAGATCGGATCAGAACTGTTCACTCCCTGAAATGAACTAGCTCTTTTTCATGACTCACCACTCATTCACAATAGGAAATAAATGGAAGGCACATTGCCCTTTAAACTTGGTCTATTCCAGTACTATACCTGTATTTTGATCTTATTTGATCCTATTGTGAAGTAACACAGATAATAAGTAAGAATTTTGTATTGTTTATTGAAATTTCCTCGATATGACAAAGTTTTTGATTATTGATTTATTTTGCACTATCGTGGTATTTTGGGTGATCGGAAAATGTTGTAACGTGAGATTTAAATTAACAATATATTTGGCTATAATGTATTAAAATTTCATTAACTTCGTACAAATACATCGCAAGCCATATATTTTTAAAGTGAACGTTTCCTTCTGAAGACGCCTAAAATCGCAAAATCCGTACCAGAATAAGAAAAAAAAATATATAAATTTGACTGTAAGACTAAAGTGCTGCATATAGTCTTATGCAGAATAAAACAATGAATATATTGGTGTATCACATTTTGCGATACGTTTATCGGTTCGCTCGTAATTAAAGCGTAAATTCGAGTGTCCGTAATAAAAATCCTATAGTAATAGGAGTCGTCAGGAACCTAATCTGATCAGTTTAAACAAATAAAAATAGAATAAAAACAAATGATGTATACATAACATAATAATGTAATATACATAGCGGTATTACTACGAAGAACAATATCCAGTAGAGACGAACTCCGATGCAGAGGTGCTGAGTCAAGCTGGTCGAGCCGCGAGCTGTATTGCTGCGTGAGGTAAGACCGCAAGACCAGAGTGACACCTGAGTTGCTTTGCTCAACGCTCTGGCTAGAGTCGAGAACGGTGGGGTGAGCGTTGAGCGGGCGAGTTCCGAGGGTGGGGGGAGCGGTGAACGGCCACGAGTCACCCGCTCCGAGACAAATCGTCCGTTCTCTTGCGAGCAGGTTGTTGCAAGTAGTTCTTATGTTCTCCGCTAGGAGGCTCTCTGTCTTGTTGCTCGTATCAACCGCCCAGAGGGCAGGACGTGCGACTGAAACGATCGCCGACGGAGTGCGATGCTAAGCTGCTCCAGACACTGCACGTGGCAGAGGAAGCACAGAGACAGTACGGCATATGTGAAACACAAAATCCAATGCGGCACTGCACAATGCAGGCAGCCAAGTCAGAAGCAGAGCAGAGGCCGGCGCTGGCTGTGTTGTGTGGCGTGCAGTGTGCTCTGACCAGCAGAGGCCCCGCTGATATGCTCCGTCTCTCTCTCTCTCTCTCTCTCTCTCTCTCTCTCTCTCTCTGCTGTGGGACACGTTTGGAGGTACCGTTCTTTTTTTCTGAATCATTGATTGTTCACTCCTTTGAAAGATTCAACTCTATGAATCAGTTCAGGAGTGGATCCCCCATCTCTAGCCACGACGCGTCGCGCCTGTTATCCGTACCAGACGTGGACATAGGTAGGTGGTCATAACATTCTGGCTGATCGGTGTATGAGGTGTGTTGTGGGACTCGGTGTTGCAGTGTAGTGGCGGTGTGTGGGCCGAGTGGCTGGCGCCGTGCCGTGGTGCGGACTACTCACGGAGGCCCTGGAGGCCGGCGTGGACACCTGCCCGGCGCCGGACTGCGGCACGATGAGGAAGGTCTCGATGTTGTGGTCGCGCAGGTAGGCGTTCCGCTCGCCGCCGTGGCCCGCCTCCACCGCGTAGTCGCCGCCCAGGCAGCGCAGCGTCTCGCTGGTCACGTGCACGCGTCTGCAGGCACACGTGCAAGAAAAAGACACGTGCCAACACGGTTACAAATCCACTACCAATGATCAGATCTTCCAGATGCCAACAGCCGAGTTGCGACGTCGTGTTGTCGCCACGTTTCGACGAGTTTCCAACTGGTCATCTTCAGGCGAAGACCGTTTGACTGCATGTCCATTGGGAAATGGAAATGAGCGTTTGGCGCCATTGGCCGGGAGGCCCCTTAGGGTCAGGTCCGGCCGCCTTGGTACAGGTCTCATTACATCCGACGCCACATTGGGCAACCTGCGCGCCAAATGGGGATGAAATGATGATGAAGACAACACAACACCCAGTCCTTGAGCGGAGAAAATCCCCGACCCAGCCGATAATCGAACCCAGGCCCGTAGGACGGCAATCCGTCACGCTGAGCGCTCAGCTATCGGGGCGGACATCTCCATTGGGGACTCGGCTGTTCGATACATGATGTCAACTCAAAAACTTTTCAGTCGTCTACTTTCCGAACTTATTTTATGTGGCTACTAGTTTCGGCGATTTACTACGGCATCTTCAGACCGCTGACCGACGTATGGGAAGATTACACCTCGATCCTGATCAAAACAGGAGCCAGCAATGTTGCTATTAGTAGATTTCTGCTTGCTATAGCGATCCGTAGTTGAAGGTACCGCTATAGCAAGCAGCAGTCTATTAGTACCAGTATTGTTACCCCTTGTTTTGGTCAGAACCGAAGTGCAACCATCCTACAAGTCGGTCAGGGGCCTGAAGATAGCGTAGTAAATCGCCGAAACTGGTAGCTAAATAAAATAAGTTTGGAAACTACATGGCTGAAAGATGTTTAATTTAACATCCCAAGACCGGGTGAAGTTGCGCAGTAGTTAACACACTGGACTCCCATTATGGAGAAAGACGTTTCAAATCTGTGTACGGCCACCCAAATTTAGCTGACATGATTTCCCTGAATCACTTCAGCGAAATGCCAGGATGGTTTCTTTTCAAAGGAAACAGCTGGTATCGTTCTCTATCCTTTGGTAATTTCAGCTCGTATTCCGTCTCTAACGATCCCTCTGTCGACGAGACATTAAAAAATAATCTTCCTTCCTTTCTTCTTCGCTCAGGCGAAGATGAAAGGTATGGGTAGGAAACTCGTCGAAACGTTGCGACTACGCGATATCGCGAATCGGCTGATAAACCGAGATTATTTCATCAAAGGACGACGTTCACCGACACTGTTCAGGCTGGTAGTCTGCTGTTAGCAAATCGCCTAATGTATTCTCTACAAGCAGCGTTTCCACTTCAATACCCGTTCAGGTATGTCGCTATACACAGGATTTATAAATACATGCATCATCCTTAAAGTATACAGTATAATTGGCCAACAAATCACAATCACAGGTGAAATATTCAATTGTGTAAACTCAAGCACAACTTCGTCACTTCAAATTCAAAACTGACATTCAGTAACTAGATCCATAGCAAACTGAGTACCAACAAGTGAAGCGAAAACTTATCGCTATAACTGGGTGTACCCCTGTAATCAATTGAAGTCAGACAAATGTTGTATGTAATGCTTTACTCGAATTAATCTTTGAAACCCATAATGTTTACTATTTCTTCTGAAATACCTTGAATAATAAAAGTAACTACTAGCACTTTTTTTTTTAATTTGACATGTACTACGTCAAGAAAATAATAATTCAGAGAAAGATTTCATGCCTGGTGGACAAAGCAGCATTCATCTCTGTGTGACGGTTTCTCGGGTGGTTCTACTGAAAAAAAAATTATTGAAGAGCATGGGCGTGGTGGGAGACACTGCTACGAAAACAGCTTCATCTTATCACAAAGAACCACGCTGAACTGACACGTCCTATAGAGGATGACTGCGCTAAATGGGTTCAAACTGCAGGAAACGATTCCTGAGACTATAAGGATCAATAATATCATATGGACATAAACCTGGGAATGCATTCTGAACGAGGAACACTATGAGGGCTATACATGCATTTGAAGGTGCAGATAAAAGACCGTTGACAGTGTAGGTTTCAATAATCGAAATTACACAGTAGTACGCAGGGTATGTGCGTGGTGAGCAGTTTCAATGAGAGGAAAAACGAGTTTCCAAAATTTTTCGAATTTTCTATTGTAATTGTCTTTCACATAATATACTGTGCTGTCCTTCAGTTATGACAGTGGCTGAACCTGGACCACCATAGTACCGGAGATTTTGCGTAAAACTGTAAGTAGGCTGTTTAGGTTTTTATGTTGGTAACGCCACGTAGCGCTCTGTATGAAAATTACTGAGTGTGCTGTGTGCAGTCTGTGGCTGGTTTGCATTGTTGTTTGCTATTGTAGTGTTGGGCAGCTGGATGTGAACAGCACACAGCGTTGCGCAATTGGAGGTGAGCCGCCAGCAGTAGTGGATGTGCGGAGAGAGATGGCGGAGTTTTGAGAGCGGATGATCTGGACGTGTGTCCATCAGACAGAGTAAATTTGTAAGACTGGATGGCATGAACTGCCATATATATTATGACTTTTGAACACTATTAAGGTAAATACGTTGTTTGTTCTTTATCAAAATCTTTCATTTGCTAACTATGCCTATCAGTAGTTAGTCCCTTCAGTAGTGAGAATCTTTCATTTGCTAACTATGCCTATCAGTAGTTAGTCCCTTCAGTAGTGAGAATCTTTCATTTAGCTGGCAGTAGTGGCGCTCGCTGTATTGCAGTAGTTCGAGTAACGAAGATTTTTGTGAGGTAAGTGATTCATGAAAGGTATAGGTTATTGTTAGTCAGGGCCATTCTTTTGTAGGCATCTTTCAAAGTCAGATTGCGTTGCGCTAAAAATATTGTGTGTCAGTTTAAGCACAGTCATTTATAATTTTTCTAAGGGGACGTTTCAAAACCAACGCTCAGTCCACGTGACCATCGTCCCACGGAAGTACCGCTGACGGAAGGACACCCACTGAAGTACCCTCCGCTCACCAATGCGAGGACTGGGAGCCCGCTCACGTGGGGCGCGCCGGACAGCTTGGTAAGAGTGCATTGGAACTGAGAGCTCTCTCTTGCTTGCCGCCTCGGTCCTCGACCACATGTGTCCACTAGTTCCTGCCTTTGGGGTCTCAGTGCCTCTCGATTTAATTGCGGCAGCCTCTTACCGCTGTAGCTAGTTTGAGTTGATTGTACCCCTTAGGTGTAGGATTTTGGAAAACTGAAGCCTCCGTTGGTCACTGGACAAACTTCTTTTGTAGGCTTTCTCCTAACACCACAGACGTCCAATTTCCCGCCCATTTCGCCATCCTGAGCAAGCTCAGCACGGACAATGGAAATGTTCCGTCTGTACTACAGTTTTAGCTCCTCACTTGAGAGGGCAGTGAGCTGGGGCGCCACCACGTAGTGCCCACTTCAGCCTTCACACCACCAAAGGCCTGTCTTGCTGCAGGGCAGGCAGCATCACCTGCAGGAAGGGCAGATATGCCTCGCCTGTGCAGCATCGTGAAAAGACGGCTTGTTCCACGAGGCAGTCACAAGTTATCCTTGTCCATACACTGCAGGTGCCGATGCTTCTCTGTCACCATAACATGACAATTCTCCACAGCAGAAAGGTGGCTGCCATGAAGGTTAACGACACAGTCCCTTATAGTGATTGCCTCATCTGTAGTAGGACAGATGACCAAAACCACAGCACCATAGGGACCTGTGTGACGAACTTCGCCACTCAGGCAAGTCCATAGGTAATCGAGTCTGTTGTAAATGACACCTGCGGAAAAACTTCTACACAGTCGCCTGGCTTGCCCCATGCTGGCGGGCCACCTGCCTGGTTTTGATACTACAGTCAGTGGAATGCATTTCCAGCCGTAAGTCCCTACAACCTTTCTTGCTCCTTAAGCTCTCAGAGACCATTCCCTGATGTTTGTTTCCATTCAGCAAATTCACGCTGTTTATACACTGAGGTGACAAAAGTCGTGGGATGCGATCTAATACCATGTCGGACCTCCTACTGCCAGGCATAACGCGGTAACTCGATGTCGTATGGACTCAAAGTCGTTGCAAGCACTCTTTAGAAATATTGAATAATGCTGCCTCTACAACTGACCTCTCGATAACGAACTGACCTCTCCATTATGGCCATAAATCTTCGATGGGATTCATGTCAGATGATCTGGGTGGCCAAAACGCTCGCTCAAATTGTCCAGAATGATCTTCACACCAATCTCGAACAATTGTGGCCCACAGACATGACATTGTTGTTTGAAATCATGAAGTCCATGCATTGCTGCAAATAGTCTCCAAATAACCGAAAATAGCCGTTTGCTGCCAATGACAGTTTCAGCCCCTACCAGAGGACCCAGCCCAATCCACGTAAATACAGCCCACACCATTATGGAGCCACTACCAGCTTGCACAGTGCCTTGTTGACATCTTGGGTCCATGGCATTGTCTGGTCTGTGCCACACTCTAACCCTACCATAAGCTGTTATCAACTGGAATCGGGACGCATATGACCAGGCCATCTAGGGTCCAGCCGATGTGGTTACAAAGCCAGGAGCGGCGTTGCAGGCCATGTTGTGCTGTTAGCAAAGGCACTCGCGTCAGTCATATGCAGTTGTAGACCATTTACGCCATCTTTCGGCGGACTGTTGTAACGGAACATTCGTCGTACCTCCCACAGTGATTTCTGTGTTTATTTCACCCAGTGTTACTTGTCTGTTAATACTGACATCTCTACATAAACGTCACTGCTCTCGGTCGTTAAGTGAAGGCCGTCGGCCGCTGCATAGTGTGTGAAATTTGGTACCCTCAGCAGACTGATGACACTATGCGACTCGGGATATTCAATTGCCTAATGATTTCCGAAATGGAATGTCCCATGCGTCTAGCACCAACAAACACTCAGCGTTCAAAGTCTGTTAATTCCCGTCATGTGGCCATTATTACGTTGGAAACCTTTTTACACGAATCACCTGAGTACAAATGACGGCTCCGCCAACGCACTGCCCCTTTATACCTTGTGTACGCGGTGCTACCGCCACCTGCCCCTTTATACCTTGTGTACGCGGTGCTACCGCCACCTGCCCCTTTATACCTTGTGTACGCGGTGCTACCGCCACCTGCACCTTTATACCTTGTGTACGCGGTGCTACCGCCACCTGCCCCTTTATACCCTGTGTACATGGTGCTACCGCCACCTGCCCATTTATACCTTGTGTACGTGGTGCTACCGCCACCTGCCCCTTTATACCTTGTGCATGCGGTGCTACCGCCACCTGCCCCTTTATACCTTGTGTACGCAGTGCTACCGCCACCTGCCCCTTTATACCTTGTGTAGACGGCGCTACCGCCACCTGCCCCTTTATACCTTGTGTAGACGGCGCTACCGCCACCTGCCCCTTTATACCTTGTGCACGCGGTGCTACCGCCACCTGCCCCTTTATACCTTGTCTACGCGGTGCTACCGCCACCTGCCCCTTTATACCTTGTGTACGTGGTGCTACCGCCACCTGCCCCTTTATACCTTGTGTACGTGGTGCTACCGCCACCTGCCCCTTTATACCTTGTGTATGCGGTGCTACCGCCACCTGCCCCTTTATACCTTGTCTACGCGGTGCTACCGCCACCTGCCCCTTTATACCTTGTGTATGTGGTCCTACTGCCACCTGCCCATTTATACCTTGTGTATGCGGTGCTACTGCCACCTGCCCCTTTATACCTTGTGTAAGAGGTGCTACCGCCACCTGCCCCTTTATACCTTGTGTACGCGGTGCTACCGCCACCTGCCCATTTATACCTTGTATACACGGTACTACCGCCACTTATATACGTGCATACCGCTATCCCTTACTTTTTGTCACGTCAGTGTAAGTCTGCAGGGTTTCATTGCCGTTTCCACTGATGCCAAAAATTTCTGAACTGTTAGGTCCCATTATATTTCTCCTCTAACTTTTTTATCACTCAACCATCGTATATAGTATCTTCGCAAATATGTTACTGGCTGGCCCCAAGAAATCGTCGTAGGACCTTCGATGTACTCACTGTAAGCAAGTGCATTATTAAGTAGAGTCAGCAGCACTGTAAAGTTGTTCTATAATAATGCCGTTATATACAGGAAAGCTTAGATGTTGAACGACGATAAGGAAGTCTAGAACGACCTGGACATTTCCACTTGGCGCAGCGTATATCAGATCCCTTTAAATGTGGGTAAATTAAGGTAACGAATTCATCGAACAGGAAAAACCCGACAGCATCTAATTACGTGAACATGTTTAGCACGTCATATAATAAAAGCACTTAGAGACAGCGGAAAATTGTTCCCCTCGGAGCACAAGAAAGGCGAATATCCTCTTTAAAAGACTGTAACAGAAAAGCAAGTGCCTCAATCTTGATTCAGCTTTCCTCATCAGAAAATTTTGACAAGCGAACATATTAGCACTTTTTCAAAACACAGAACGTTAGAAATCACGTTATGCTGTCTCCCTTTTAGTGAACCTTTCATACACATACTCAGCATCTTCTCTCACTGCCACGGGCTGTATACGTCTCTTTTCCACTGTCACTGGCTCCTCTCCCACTTAGACTATCTCCTTTAGTCTTTCTTCACCACTGCCACTATCTCCGCTATACATCTTCCCTCATAATTATGTGTTTAAAATTTATGTCCAAACTGTGCCCTCCCTTACGGGAGGAGCCTAAGAAGTGTAATACACAAAAAGAGCCAAAGAAACTCCTACACCTGCCCGACATCTTGTACGCCCCCCCCCCCCCCCCGGGCACGCAGAAGTGCATGGACTCGACTAATGTCTGAAGTAGAGCTGGAGTGGACTGACACTATGAATTCTCCGGGGCTATTCATAAATCCCTAAGAGCACGAAGGGGTAGAGATCTCTTCTGAACAGCATGTTGCAAGCTCAATAATGTTCATATCTGGGGAGTTTGGTGACCAGCAGAAGTGTTTAAACTCGGAAGAGTGTTCCTGGAGCCTCTCTGTAGCAATTCTGGACGTTTCGGGTGTTGTATTGTCGTGCTGGAATTGCCCAGTCCATCGGAATGCAGAATGGACATTAATGGATGCAGATGATCAGACAGGATGCTTACATTCGTGTCACCTGTCAGAGTAGTATCTAGACTTATCAGGGGTTCCATATAACTCCAACTGCATGCCCCCCCCCCCCCGCCCCCATCATTACAGAGCCTTCATCAGCTTAAACAGTCCCCTACTTACATCAAGGGTCCATGGGTTGATGAGGTTGTCTCCATACCCGTAGACGTCTATCCGCTCGATACAATTAGAAACCAGACTCGTCCTACCAGGCAACATGTTTCCTGTCATCAGCAATCCAATGCCAGTACTGACACACCACAGTGAGACGTAAGGCTTTGTGTCATGCAGTCATCAAGGCTACACGAGAGGACCTTTGGCTCCGAAAGCCCATTTTGATCATATTTCGTTGAATGCTCCATACGCTCACACTTGTTGATGGCCCAGCATTGAAATCTGCAGCAATTTGCAGAAGGGTTACTCTTCTGTCACGTTGAACGATTCTCTTCCGTCGTCGTTGGTCCCGTTCTTGCAAAATCTTCTTCCGGCTGCAGCGATGTCGGGGATTTGATGTTTTACCGGATTCCTGATGAAATGAAATGTCGTGTGGCTAGGGCCTCCCGTCGGGTATTCACAGTACACTTGTGAAATGGTCGTTATATGAAAATTCGCACTTCATCGCTTTGTCGGGGACGCTGTGTCCCATAACTCGTCCGCCCACTATACCACGTTCAGCCTCAATTAAATCTTGATAACCTGCCATTGTAACAGCAGTAGCCGATCTAACAACTGCGGCAGACACTTGTTGTCCGCAGCGCCGTCTTCTGCCTGTTTACATATCTCTGTATTTGAATACGGATACATATACCAGTTTCTTTGGCGCTTCAGTCTCGAAGGATCTAGACCACCCCCCCCCCCTCCCCCAAGCCTATGTACGGCCTCGGTTCACCTGTATTTTTCATTTACACTGTCTCCTCTCTCTTTTGTTCCCAATATTTCTGTGTCCAGCACCCTCTCTTTTACTTGCACTCTCTCTCACTGTCCATTCTCCTCCCTCCTTGTTTTCCCCCTCATCTGTCCAGGTCCCCCCCCCCCCCCGCCCATCTGCCCTTGGCTAGGGTGTGTCAGCTTTGTACCGACATTTCGTGCAGTGTTTACAGTGAGTGTTCAGTGTTGTGTGTCTTTTCGGAAGTGTTGCGAACGGACATCATACTGTCGCTGGGTGTGATTTTTATATCTCTTGCGAACAGAAACCAGACTGTCGCCATGTTTTTTTAATTATCTGTCTACTATGTTACTTGTCTGATTCCTGTGTATTTTATTAGCATTGCCAACCCTTTGCTTTATGTTTTAACTTTCCACAATTTTCCACCGTTTTTATTGTTTCTTCTCCCCTTCGTGGGAATCAAAATTTAATAAAGGAAAAAAAATCACTGTTCATCAGTATCTTCTACATCTACATCCACATCTACATCTACGTGATTACTCTGCTATTCACAATAAAGTGCCTGGCAGAGGGTTCAATGAACCACCTTCATGCTGGCTCTCTACCGTTCCACTCTCGAACGGCGGGTGGGGAAAAAGAGCACTTAAATTTTTCTGTGCGAGCCCTGATTTCTCTTATTTTATCGTGATGATCATTTCTCCCTATATAGGTGGATGCCAACAGAATGTCTTCGCACTCGGAGGAGAAAACTGGTGATTGAAATTTCATGAGAAGATCCCGTCGCAACGATAAACGTCTTTGTTTTAATAATTGCCACTCCAATTCACGTATCATGTCTGTGACAGTATCTCCCCTATTTCGCGATAATACAAAGCGAGCTGCCCTTCCTTGTATTTTTTCCATGTCATCCGTCAGTCCCACATGATGCGGATCCCACACCGCACAGCAGTACTCCAGAATAGGGCGGACAAGCGTAGTGTAAGCAGTCTCTTTGGCAGACCTGTTGCACCTTCTCCCTCTTTGACTCCCACTGCTGTTATTCTCATTCATCTGCCTTTCTCTTTCACTACCCGTTTCTCTCTCCCGCCACTAACGTCTCTTCTGTCTTTCTCTCCTATCGGTATGTCACCTCGCACTTCCACCGCCACTATCTATCTGCTACTCTCGTTCCCTTGTGTTCACTGCAACAGAACGATGTTGTGATTACACAGGGTGTTTCCGTAAGAGCGTGTAAAAGTATAACAGGACATAGAGAATGATCCGCTGGACAATTTGAAGTATGGAACCTGGGGTCGGAGAAGCCACCTTAAGAAGATACGGAAGTGAACTTGCTGTTTATTTACACGTACATTCTTTATTTCCTGCACGGAAAGAGGGAGGACGAGCCTGAATAGTTGGAAGTCATGATGCAGGAGGCTGTATAAATGCTCACCATTGTCGATGGTTCCAGGACAGCCCTTGTGCAAGTACATGGGAGGATGACTGCTGACGAGTATTGGGACGACGTACTACCAAGCACTGTGGCTCCATTTGGTGAACGTACTGCAGCGAAATTCACGATGATGGGTTACAAAGCACGTCCCCATCATCATAACATCGTCAACAGCTACCTAGTGGAGAACAGAACCAGTCAGATGGAACGCCCTCCATTTACCCAGATCTCAACTGCATTGAGAAGGCATAGACAATGCTGCAACGAGCGCTTTGCATTGGTCCTTTCCCACCAGAGACCTTACAGGGCATCAGAGAGGATGGTGTGAAGGAATGAGATAATATCTCACAGGCTAGCTGCAGTCAAAAGTGTCTCCAGCTACAAGTAGGGCCAGTTAGTTCACCAACAAAGTGTTATGTAAGATGACAGTGAGAACAAACTGTACTGTTTGCAGTGGAATACTTTTTGATTTCCTTTTGTTCGTGTTTATCAAGTGCAAATTTGTTTATCTCTGTATTTTTGTTTCCTTATGAGTGTACCTCACGGAACAAAATCACTTTTGTTTCCCATTATGTTCAATATTGACAATAAAGCAATATGCAACATTAAACTGAAGTGCCAAAAAAGTGGTATAGGCATGCGTATTCAAATACAGAGATATGTAAGCAGAAAGGAGACGGCGCTGAGTTCAGCAACGCCTATATAAGACAAAAACTGTCTGACGCCGTTCTTAGATCGGTTACTGCTGCTACACTGGCATGTTATCAAGATTTAAGTGATCTTCAATGTGGTCTTACAGTCGGCGATGGGGTACACCATCTCCGAGGTAGCGATAAATGGCGGATTTTCGCGGACGACCATTTAACGAGTGTACCGTGAATATCAGGAATTCGGTAAAACATCAAATCTCCGACATCGCTGCGGCCGGAAAAGATCCTGCGAGAATGGGACCAACGACGACTGAAGATAATTGTTCAACGTGACAGAAGCGCAACCCTTCCGCAAATTGCTACAGATTTCTATGCTCGGCCATCAGCAAGTGTCAGCGTGCGAACCCTTCAACGATTCATCATCGGTATGGGCTTATCGAGCCGAAGGCCCACTCGTGTAACCTTTATGACAGCACGACACAAGGCTTTAGGCCTCGTTTGGGCGTGACAACACCGACATTGGACTGTTGATGGCTGGAAACATGTTGCCTCGTCAGACGAAACTCATTTCAAACTGTAACGAGCGGATGGATGCGACGGGTATGGAGACAACCTCACGAATCCGTGGGGCCTGCATGTCAGCAGGGGACTGTTCAAGCTGGTGGAGGCTCAGTAATTGTGTAGGGCGTGTGCTGTTGGAGTGATACGAGACCCCTGGTACGATTCTGACAGGTGACATGCACATAAGCATCCTATCTTACTACCAGTATTTATTCATGTCCATTCTGCATACGGGCGGACTTGGACGCTTCCAGCAGGACGATGCGACACCCCACACGTTCAGAGTTGCAACAGAGTGGCTCCACGAACACTCTTCTGAGTTTAAATAGTTCTGCTGGTCACCAAACTGCCCAGGTGTGAACATTACTGAGCATATCTTGGATCCCTTGCAACGTGCTCAAGCCACTCGTACTGTTATGGATTTATGGGCAACCCTGAGGGATTCACGGTGTCAGTTCCCTCCAGCACTCCTTCAGACATTCCTTTTGCGTGCTCGCGGGGGCCCTACACGATATTAGGCAGGTGTACCAGTTCAGTGCATTTTGACCACTGCAGCTATTTTCACTTCAACTGGAACATCATTGTAAAAGAAATTACCTGTTGTTTCATGTAGGGTTCATAAAATCAAGATAAGATAGATTAGGGTGCGTAGGTAGGCATGTAGACAGTTGCTCAGTACGTTAATGGAATTGGAAAGAAAATGAATAATACTGGTATGGTGTACCCTCTGCCAAGCAGTACACAATGGCTTGCGGAGCAGAGTATGTACATGTAGCCACTTCGACTCCTCTGCCTGGTCCACTGGTGTCCACGGGCAGTCCAGTATTCAGGCTCTCACGGCACGAGAAGTTTTCTGAAGAGGGTCTTGGCAGAGAAAGCCGAAACTTCGAGGTAGGAAGACGCCTTCAGGGGCTACGTCGCAGGCCTGGACGCTATGCTGGGTTCCGCAGGCCACTTACCCCGGCAGGCCGCCGCTCTCCATGTAGTTGGCCAGCGTGACGTCGTTGGACCAGACGTCGAACTGCCACTTGCGCAGGCCCAGCACGCCGCAGTGCACGCGGCCCGTGTGGATGCCGACGCGCATGTTCACGTTCACGCCCATCACCTCGCGCACCAGCCTGCGGGCACGAGATTCTGCGTAATGAACGTGTAATGGAATTAATGGTTTACATCTCAAGTGACAAAAGTAGTCAGTACCACTGTCCTGCGTAGTATAGATACTATGGACCAGGCAAAGATTTGTCGTTAGCGGAAATTTATGTTAGTGGTGTCCCACAAGGTTGAATCTTAGGCCCACTCCTTTTCGTCGCAAACGCTCTTCAATAATTATTAGGGTAATTAATTTCTTGTTTTGTAGTCGCGTCTGACTGTAACTGAAAAATGTAAAACATAAACAACATACATACAGAGCTGCACTAACATTATGCCATTCATACAACAGTTACATTACATAAAAATACCAAAAACAGCACACTATTTGTACTGTCCTTTAGCATATGACAATATACAGGGTGAGTCAGGAGGAAAGGTACATGCTTTGACGGGTGATAGGATTAGTGATCATGAACGAAAAACTTCATGTGGACGTATGCCCTACTCCGAATGGTTTCTGAGATAGAACAGATTTAATATCACTTTTGTAAGTTTTCCTTGAATAACTCGAAAACCGCACCGTCCAGCGAAAACGCGTCGCAGTAGAAAATTAAACTATATTAAATTTCCTACAAAAAAGATCCTTATCATTTTTTCCTCTATAACTAATGATCTGTGCGAAGAGAGCGCGAGAATGTTGAAAAACTCGCTCCACGCCCATGCACTGTACCTTACGTAGATCTTGTAGGCCAATTTGAGGTATCATATTGAGGTAGCAAGTTGAGACGAACAGTTTGATACGGGGCACTTGTCGTCTGTCGAGTCGAGAAACTACCTCAAATTTGCCTACAAAAACTACGTAAGCTACAGCACATGCGTGTCGAGCGAGTTTTTCAGCATTCTCGCGCTTTCTTCGCACAGACCATTAGTTCTAGAGAAAATAATGAATAGTACCTTTTTTGTAGGAAATTTAATATAGGGTAATTTTGTATTGCCACAGGTTTTCGCTGGAGGGTGCGGTTATCGAGTTATTCAAGAAATACTTACAAAAGTGATATTAAATGTGTTCTGTCAGGGAAACCATTCGGAATAAGGTATACGTCCATATGAAGTTTTTTGTTCAGAATCACTAATACTATCCCCCTCAAAGCATGTAACTTTCCTCCTGACTCACCCTGTACATATGCATTTGCAGTCTGCCAAAAAAAATGTTTAAGGACAAAATCGCCTGTCGCCCATAGGGTTCTTTTTTCCACTGCACTCCTGAGCAACGTCAATGGAATGTCCTCTTGCTCAGATTCAGGCTTGACTCCATAGTGGCATATTATCGATGAGATCATCAAGCTTGTCCTGGTACAAATTGGCCCATTCTTCAATGTGGAGTCTGTGTAAGTCGCACAGATTACATAGTAGCTGTCGACGCCCCAAAATAGCTCGTTTCGGTCGATCCCACACATGTTCGATTGGATTCATGTTCAGGGAATAGGCAGGGCACTCCATTCTGGTGATACTAGCATGTTGACGGAACGAGTTCACAATAACAGCACAGCAGCCGTGCGAGTTGTCGTCGATCAGGACGAAATTGTTGCCAAAATGTTGGTGATACTGTCAAACTATCAGCTGCAGAATCTCATCCCTGTACTGTCGATCAGTGATGGTGCCTCAACAACCAGGAGAGGCATACGGTAGCCCCACGTAGTGCCAATCTAGGTGTCACTCCACCACCACCTTGTAGTATGCTACACAGTGTAGTATGGGACACAGTGTTGGAGGAGTTCAATAGTACCAGGTCTGTGAACACGTTATCTGGGATTATTGGGATACAAACAGATCCGAGTATGGCCCATAAACAACACCCAACGCTAATCCTGGGGCGTCTGTTGTGCATGATTTCTTGCCCATCTCTAACAGTGTTATGGTGTACGATGTAGTCCTTGCCATGGTCTTTGGAAATTGAGGTTTGCAACATGCAGTTGTCTCTTAACAAACTGATGCGGTTCCTTTGACTCAAAAGTCGTAAGTATCGATCATCCTGTGCAATTGTTGAAAATATAGGGCCTGTGCAGTGCAAGTCCTCAACACTAACTGGAACCGATTCCATGTTGGCACCACATTGCTTCATCCGCAGTGCACATGTAGAGCAATTTCGCCAGCTGCCAAGCCTCCTGTGCAACGTGATTATGTGGACCCGATCACTGACTGCTAATGTCCTTCATGGCATGATGGATGGCCGTCCGACTGTTCTACAGACATGTCTAGTATGACCCCACTGGTGCTACAGTTTCGACTAAAATGGTGCAATCGATTTGAGTGTGGTGTTAAACCCATAGGTCACGCTTATGTGCGTATGTTTGCAACCAACGTTAGGGGTGACTTTCCTGTTGGTACAGGAACAGACAATAGCTTCACACCTCCACGATCTAATGGAGTGACGCAAAACTTTTGTTGGTGTGTGTATGTTATGATGCAGTCATAAGGTGTGAGGCACGCAACAGGATGTTTATCTTTTATGATATAGAGTGATGGTACAGATGTTACATATCCCAAAAGACTTAAGTGTTTCAGATGCTCTTTAATATGTGGCAATAACAATCACACATTAAATATGTATACATTGCACTCTATCTCCATCTCTCTGCATCCCGTCCCCTCCTGTCATTGCAGACCTGCCCAACCTCCAAATTCGTCCTGCCTTTATGTCTTCCCACAATCCTCCCCTAAAATCTATCTTCATTTCCACAGATATCAATCAACGGCCGATATATTTACACCCCTCCTTCTGTCTTCCACCCCCCCCCCGCCCACACACACACACACACAGAACACCGTCTACGTATATTGTACCTACAACCATTTCATTGTCAGTGCAGACCCTTCAATTTGTTACTGAAAGTGCATAGCTCTTCAATGAACATCACCATTCCTTAAAACGAATTCAAATATCAACACTACTGGCCATTAAAATTGCTACACCACGAGGATGACGTGCTACAGACGCGAAATTTAACCGACAGGAAGAAGATGCTGTGATACGCAAATGATTAGCTTCTCAGAGCATTCACACAAGTTTGGCGACGGTGGCGACACCTACAACGTGCTGACATGAGGAAAGTTTCCAACCGATTTCTCACACACAAACAGCAGTTGGCCGGCGTTGCCTGGTGAAATGTTGTTGTGAAGCCTCGTGTAAGGAGGAGAAATGCGTACCATCACGTTTCCGACTTTGATAAAGGTCGGATTGTAGTCTATCGCGATTGCGGTTTATCGTATCGCGACATTGCTGCTCGCGTTGGTCGAGATTCAATGATTGTTAGCAGAATATGGAATCGGTGGGTTCAGGAGAGTAATATGGAACGCTGTGCTGGATCCCAACGGCCTCGTATCACTAGCAGTCGAGATGACAGGCATCTTACCCGCATGGCTGTAACGGATCGTGCAGCCACGTCTCGATCCCTGAGTCAACAGATGGGGACGTTTGCAAGACAACAACCATCTGCACGAACAGTTCGACGAAGTTTGCAGCAGTACGGACTATCAGCTCGGAGACCGTGGCTGCAGTTACCCTAGACATTGCATCACAGACAGGAGCGCCTGCGATGGTATAGTCGACGACGAACCTGGGTGCACGAATGGCAAAACATTTTTTCGGATGAATCCAGGTTCTGTTTACAGCATCACGATGGTCGCATCCGTGTCTGGCGTCATCGCGGTGAACGCACATTGGAAGCGTGTATTCGTCATCGTCATACTGGCGTATCAACCGGCGTGATGGTATGCGGTGCCATTGGTTACACGTCTCGATCACCTCTTGTTCGCATTGACGGCACTTTGAACAGTGTAAGTTACATTTCAGATGTGTTACGACCCGTGGCTCTACATTCGATCCCTGCGAAACCCTACATTTCAGCAGGATAATGCACGACCGCATGTTGCACGTCCTGTACGAACCTTCTTTCAGGATACAGAAAATGTTCGACTGCTGCCCTGACCACCACATTCTCCAGATCTCTCACCAATTGAAAATGTCTGGTCAATGGTGGCCGAGCAACTGGCTCTTGACAATACGCCAGTCACTACTCTTGACGAACTGTGGTAACGTGTTGAAGCTGCATGGGCAGCTGTACCTGTACACGCTATCCAAGCTCTGTCTGATTCAATGCCCAGGCATATCAAGGACGTCATTACGGCCAGAGGTGGTTGTTCTGGGTACTGATTTCTCATGATCTATGCACCCAAATTTCGTGTAAATGTAATCACATGTCAGTTCTAGTATATTATATTTGTCCAATGAATATCAGTTTATTATCTTATTTCTTCTTGGTGTAGCAATTTTAATGGCCAGTAGTGTACCTTTACCTTTTACAAGGAGCGTTCAATAAGTAATGTAACTAATTTTTTTCTAGAAGCAGTTTGGTTTTATTACAGATTCCAGTACACCGTATTATTACACACTCCTTTGTGCAACAAAACACTATTTTTTATCACACAACCTCCGGTTAGTGCGACGGTCTTACGCCACCTTTTTGGGAGGCCTGCATGCCTGTATGGTACCAATCTACTGGTCGCCATCAGAGCCAGCACTTTGCGGTACCAGTAGCCTCCGCAGCATCAACGTGCTGCATCCAACGGCGTGCATCCTTCATTAGGCCTAGCAGATGGAAGTCAGAAGATGCGGAATCTAGGCTGTAAGGTTGATGAGAAAGAACAGTCCAGCGAAGTTTCGTGAGCTCCTCTCGGGTGCACAGACTTATGCGAGGCCTTGCGTTGTCATGGAGAAGCACAAGCTCGTTTGCATTTTTGGGGCGATGAACACACTAAAGTCGTTCCTTCAGTTTACTGAAGATCGCTCGACGCCCTTCAGAGTTGGTCATTGCACCATGAAAGCAGACACTGCACTCTTGAGACTCCCAGAAGACTGTCACCATGGCTTTAAATCAGCTTTGAACTTTTCCTTTCGAGGAGAGGAGGTGAGACGCCACTCCATGGACTGACGGTTCGAAGTGATGAACGCATCTTTCAGCGCCTGTGACGATGTTCGGACAAAAATTGTTGCGATGAGCCTCGCAATGCGCAAGCAATTCCGCACAAACGGCCCTTCGTTGCTCTTTATGGTCTTCTGTTAGGTGCCTAGGACCTAGGAGGAACACACTCTTGAGTATCCCAACTGGTAGACGCGTGCGTCAGCACAACGGACCGAGACGTCCAGTTGTGCAGTGAAGTGTTTGATTGTGATCCGTCAGTCACCTCGACTGAAAGTGTCCGCTCATTCCAACACTGCAGGAGCCACAGCTGTGTGCGACAGGTCAGCAATTGGGAGATCGACAGGTTTGAGTGACCTCGCTCTGTGCAGCTGGTGCAGCTTGCTGAAATCCCTGGCGCTATTTGTCCAGATCGATGCCCACTTGAAATGTAACACATGAGGTAAGTAGGTGGTGGAGAGTACTTACGCGATGGCGTCGATCATGTCGAGGCCCATCTCGACGCAGCAGTGGGCGTGGTCGGGCCGCGGCTCTGGCAGGCCGGACACGCAGTAGTAGCAGTCCCCCAGGAGCTTGATGCGCAGGCAGTGGTGCTCCGCCGCCAGACGGTCGAACCTGCACACAGGAAGAAACCAGCCACTGTATTGCTCGGGAAACGAAAGTGGCTACTTGCTGAAAGTGGCAGCACCGTCGTAGTTACGTCCAGGAAGTAGGGACGGGAGGTAGCAGTAGCGAACGCTCCACTAGTCTTATACACTGAGGAGACCCAAGTCATGCGATAGATCCTAACATCGTGTTGAACCTCCTTTTGTACGGCATAGTGCAGCAACTCGATGTGGAGTGAACTTAACAAGATGTTGGAAGTCTCCTGCAAAAGTATTCAGCCATGCTGCCTGTATAAAGGTCCAGGGGCAGATGTGGACTCTGACCACAATCTATTGGTTATGAATTGTAGATTAAAACTGAAGAAACTGCAAAAAGGTAGGAATTTGAGGAGATGAGACCTGGATAAACTGAGAGAACCAGAGGTTGTACAGAGTTTCAGGGAGAGCATAAGGGAACAATTGACAGGAATGGAGGAAAAAAATACAGTAGAAGAAGAATGGGTAGCTTTGAGGGATGAAGTAGTGAAGGCAGCAAAGGATCAAGTACGTAAAAAGACGAGGGATAATAGAAATCCTTGCGTAACAGAAGAGATATTGAATTGAATCGATGAATGGAGAAAATATAAAAATGCAGTAAATGAAGCAGGCAAAAAGGAATACAAACGTCTCAAAAATCAGATCGACAGGAAGTGCAAAATGGCTAACCAGGGATGGTTAGAGGGCAAATGTAAGGATGTAGAAGCGCTTATAAGTAGGGGTAAGATAGATACTGCCTACAGTAAAATTAGAGACACCTTTGGAGAAAAGAGAACAACTTGCATGAATATCAAGAGATCAGATGGAAACCTAGTGTTAAGTAAAGAAGGGAAAGCAGAAAGGTGGAAGGAGTATATAGAGGGTCTATAGAAGGGAGATGAAGAGTTTGACAGAGCACTGAAAGACCTAAGTCGAAACAAGGCCCCGGGAGTAGACAACATTCCATTAGAACTGACAGTCTTCGGAGAGCCAGGCCTAACAAAACTCTACCATCTAGTGAGCAAGATTTATGAGACAGGCGAAATACCCTCAGACTTCAAGAAGAATATAATAATTCCAATCCCAAAGAAAGCAGGTGTCGACAGATGTGAAAATTACTGAACAATCAGTTTAATAGGCCACGGCTGCAAAATACTAACACGAACTCTTTACAGTCGAATGGAAAAACTGGTAGAAGCCGACCTCGGGGAAGATCAGTTTGGACTCCGTAGAAATGTTGGAACACGTGAGGCAATACTGACCCTACGACTTATCTTAGAAAATAGATTAAGGAAAGGCAAACCTACGTTTCTAGCTTTTGTAGGCTTAGAGAAAGATTTCGACAATGTTGACTGGAATACTCTCTTTCAAATTCTAAAGGTGGCAGGGGTGAAATACAGGGAGAGAAAAGCTATTTACAATTTGTACAAAAACCAGATGGCGGTTATAAGAGTCGAAGAGCATGAAAAGGAAGTAGTGGTTGGGAAGGGAGTGAAACAGGGTTGTTGCCTATCCTCGATGTTTTTCAATCTGTATATTGAGCAAGCAATAAAGGAAACAAAAGAAAAATTAGGAGTTGGAATTAAAATCCATGGAGAAGAAATAAAAACTTTGAGGTTCGCCGGTGACATTGTAATTCTGTCAGAGACAGCAAAGGACGTGGAAGAGCAGCTGAACGTAATGGACAGTGTCATGGAATTAGGATATAAGATGAACATCATCAAAAGCAAAACGAGGATAACTGAATGTAGTCAAATCAAATCGGATGATGATTTAGCGGGAATTAGATTAGGAATTGAGACGCTTAAAGTAGTAAATAAGTTTTGCTGTTTGGGGAGCAAAATAACTGTTGATGGTCGAAGTAGAGAGGATATAAAATGTAGACTGTCAATGGCAAGGAAAGCGTTCCTGAAGAAGAGAAATTTGTTAACATCGAGTATAGATTGAAGTGTCAGGAAGTTATTTCTGAAAGTATTTGTATGGAGTGTAGCTACGTACGGAAGTGAAACGTGGACGATAAATAGGTTGGACAAGAAGAGAACAGAAGTTTCGAAATGTGGTGCTACAGAAGAATGCTGAAGATTAGATGGGTAGATTACATAACTAATGAGGAGGTATTGAAGAGGATTGGAGAGAAGAGAAGTTTGTGGCACAACTTGACTAGAAGAAGGGATCGGTTGGTAGGACATATTCTGAGGCATCAAGGGATCACCAATTCAGTATTGGAGGGATGCGTGGAGGATAAAAATCGTAGAGGGAGACCAAGAGATGAATACACTAAACAGATTCAGAAGGAAGTAGGTTGGAGTAGGTACTGGGAGATTAAGAACAGAGTAGCATGCAGAGCTGCATCAAACCAGTCTTTGGACTGAAGACCACACCACCACCAACTGCGAAAGTGTTGCCTGTTTAGAATGTTGTGCACAGATAGACGTCCCGATTACGTTCCATAAACACAACTGAATCTCAATGTAGACAAGTGTAATGTGCTGCGAATACATAGAAAGAAAGATCCGTTATCATTTAGCTAGAATATAGCAGGTCAGCAGCTGGAAGCTGTTAATTCCATAAATTATCTGGGAGTGGCCATTAGGAGTGATTTAAAATGGAATGACCATATAAAATTAATCGTCAGTAAAGCGATGCCAGACTGAGATTCATTGGAGAAATCCTAAGGAAATGCAGTCCGAAAACAAAGGAAGTAGGTTACAGTACACTTGTTCGCCCACTGCTTTAATACTGCTCACCGGTGTGGGATCCGTACCAGATAGGTTGATAGAAAAGATGGAGAAGATCCAACGGAGAGCAAGGTGCTTCGTTACAGGATCATTCAGTAATCTCGAAAGCGTTACGGAGATGATAGATAAACTGCAGTGGAAGACTCTGCAGGAGAGACGCTCAGTAGCTCGGTATGGGCTTTTGTTGAGGTTTCGAGAACATACCTTCGGGAAGAGAGCATGAGGATAAAATCAGAGAGATCGGAGCCTACGCAGAGGCATACCGACGATCTTTCTTTCCACGAACAATACGAGACTGGAATAAAAGGGAGAACCGATAGAGGTACTCCAGGTACCCTCCGCCACACACCGTCAGGTAGCTTGCGGAGTATGGATGTAGATGTAGATGTAGATCCAATTCACGTTGGCTGATCTGGATGGCAAATCATTCCCTTGAATTGTGTAGGAGTTTCTTCAGCCAGTCACGAACAGCTGTGGCCGATGATATGGTGCATTGTCATCCATTCAAGTGCCATCGTTATTTGGAAAACACCATGAATGACTGCAAATGGTCCCTGAGTAACTGAACATAACCATATCCAGTCAATGATCATTTCAGTTGGACCAGAGGATCCAATCTGTTCCGTGTAAAGACAGCCCATATAATTATTGACCCAACGTCAGCTTACACAGTGCCATGTTGACAATTTGGCTCCATGGCTTTATGGGGTCCGCAACACACTCGTACCCTACCACTAGCTCTTACCAACAGCGTTCAAAATGGTTCAAATGGCTCTGAGCACTATGGGACATAACTTCTAAGGTCATCAGTCCCCTAGAACTTAGAACTACTTAAACCTAACTAACCTAAGGACGTCACACATCCATGCTCGAGGCAGGATTCGAACCTGCGACTGTAGCGGTCGCACTGTAACAGGGACTCAGCTGATCAGGCACGATTTTCCACTGTTCACAAGCACAAAATGGGCACTGCAACCGATGTACTTTTAGCAAAGGCATGCAGTTATTTCATGTAGTGCTGCTTGTCTGTTAGCACTGACAACTCTATCCAAATCCCGCTGCTCTCGGTCGTTAAGTGAAAGCCGCTGGCCACTGAGCTGCAATAGTGAGAGCTAAAGCCAGGAATTTGGTCTGCTTGGCACACTCTTCATAATGTGAATGTCAGAATAGTTATGTCATTAACAATTTCCGAAATGGGCTGTCCCATGCATCTAGCTACAACTACCATGTTACGTTCAAAGTCTGTTAACTCCTGTTCTGCAACCGTAATCACATTTGAAACAATTTCAATGAATCACCCAAGTACTGTGGGTGTGAGACAGGAGACAGTGACAGAGAGACACAAAACGATAAGGACAATGAGTTGGGCTGGATGTGTGACTGGGAAAGAGCTAATGGCTCTGAGCACTATGGGACGTAACATCTGAGGTCATCAGTCCCCTAGAACTTAGAACTACTTAAACCTAACTAACCTAAGGACATCACACACATCCGTACCCGAGGCAGGATTCGAACCTGCGACTGTAGAAGTCGCGCGTGGGAAAGAGCAACTGTGAGTGGAGCAACTTACAGCGATGGACTAATGGGTGTGAGTGAGTTACAGTCAGGGTAGCTTTTGGGGGTTAGAAGAGACCTGCAAGTTGAAAAGAGCGGGAATACGTCAGCATGCCAAAATTTTTGGAAAAATTTTTAAAGGTGCTGAACAAGGTAGAATGGGGCAGTTTGTACCGCATTTTTCAGTCACAATCTTTTAAAACAGGATCATATCAGCCTTTTTTGTGCTTTGATAAAATCATTGTTTCCGCTGGTTTAATTCTTCACTAATTTCTTGATGACTCATTGATTACTATTTAATATTAATCTGATAACTCTGCAACATTCGGTTTCAGTTGCGCTGACTATTCGAGTAAACTTTGCAGGTCGAATTGCGTTTACGTTTACATTCTGGAGAGTAATCGATAGCTGAAAATTTGAGTAATTTTCTGCTCACTGCTCATGAAGAATTTAATTTCTTATTTATGTTAATTACAAAAAATTACGATGTATCATTGGAAGCTTTAAAGAATGATGATGAAACGAAATGTTTCGTATAGTTACGAAAAATGAAGCAGTCAGAGACAAAATATTGCTGTGCCATTAATATGGAAAGATCTAACACATACAATCGTTACTGGATTTCAAAATATTAAATGTTTAATTAACGGGAAGCCAGAAAAGCTACACTAGTTATATGTAAAAATTACCGAATGTATTTAAAGGACACCTAAGATGAATGATATCTTAAGCGGCTAGTAAAATACATTCATCTCTGGTTTACGCTCCCTGCATCGAACGAATAAAGAGTAATCATCTCTGGTCGGTGGTATAGCAACGAAACATAAACAACATTCAGTTACTGTTATATTACGTTGTCGTCGAAACTGTAAACCTATCTACATAAATATTCCTGGCAAGAACCTGCATATAAATGGAGATCGTGTTACGTACAAATAATTAAAGCACACACACACACACAAAATATATATATATATATATATATATATATATATATATATATATATATATATATATATATAAGAAATATGATGTTCGCGGTATGCCAGCGTATGGTCAGATAAAAAGAATGTATGACGGCAGGGGGTACCAACCGTAAATGGAGAGCAATAATTCCGACGCGAACAGTGCTGTCAAACTGAGACGCTATTTCCTGGGCACTAAAAGCTGCAACATATAAAACCAGCCACACCGTAGCACCAGGTACACAAAGGTTTTCCAGACCGTGCGGAATTCATTCCTATATACTGTATGCATGAGCTCTGTGGGCACAGTGTCGATGAAATTTTATTACTCCTGATCCGCCGTTCACAGTTGTACTGAAATGTCTGAGTAACGTCCAGACAGATTTGTATGCATAAGAGAGCTAACCTTAGTCTACCCATCCGCCCGGCGAAATTACGACTCCTCCTTTTATTCGTTGTTTGCTTGTGTCCGGCAGGTATTTTCAAACTCTATATGAACTTAGTGCTTATAATGTTCCGATTGGTTTTTTATTCGTTTTTTTTTAATTTCTGTCACATTGCTAACATACGCTTCTGGTTATTTTAAAATGATAAATAGTTTCAATTAATTTCCGTTTGAAACGCGCCAATACTCGTCGAAATGTGGAAGAAAAGTTTCCAAGCGATGCATAGTCAACATCAAAGACAGGGTGGATTCGAGAACATTTTTGCTCACAATTGACATGTCACATCTCGCCACCTCCCGGTCTTTTCTGGAGGCAGTAGTTGCCTTCTCTGAGATTTTACTCATTTTACTAGTATCATAGATATGTTTATCTGCTTTCGTACTAGGATTCATGCTTTACTGCATGGTAGTACTGTTTGCAGCAACAATTTAAACTGAGTCGCCCTGAAAGGGAACAGTACCGCCCGACATTGAAAATAGGTACGAAATACTTCATTATTTTTGTCAGAACAACACATTTTTTTTGTAAAATAACTCAATTTCAATTAATACAGCGAAGCCGGATACCAGTGTGGGAAAGAATGACAATTTATTTATTTAATTGATCACATGTGCACTCCCACAAAGTAAATCCCTACATCCAGTTTGGTGAGATCTGTGAAATGAATGAATGTATGGTCGTCTGCTAACCGCAGATAGTGAATGTGAATATATGATCATCTTTGAGACGATCCTTTGGCCACCTTTGGTGGGACCAAAGAGATGAAATTTACCAGAGCTCTGAGCGCCTGAAATGTGGCTGACCAATAAGGTAGCAAGGTGCTTCTCCCACTTCGACAGAGGTGCGAGAGAACCTGAATACGGCCATGTTTCAGCACTCTGCCGCTGGATCTTGTGCTGTTAAGACCTGTTTTGGTTGTGCTCCGTAATGACGAAAGAGTGGAGACATGGTATGCATGTGGAATATTTAAGAGTAGTTTGAAATAATAATTTCTCTATTTCAGGAACATTTGGGGGGAGAATTAAATGTCAGGCAGGTAATATTAATGGGATTGTAGTAATCTTCGGAAGTGACCAACGGTCACAATGAAACCACGTGTAGCAATAAGTTGAAATACTTCCGTGTGCTTAAGTTAAGCTGAATTACTAGCGTGTGTACAGTAAGTTGAAATATTTAAGAAATAGCGTGTGTACCATAAGCTGAAATATTTAAGAAATGGCGTGTGCAGGACTTGAAATTAGAGACGAGTACTTCCACGTGGTGAGTACTGTGTGAGTCTCAATCTGTGTATGAGACAAAGGATAAAGGGAAGTACTCGTCCATGGTATCAGTTGAGGACTCGCGTGTGTGATGAATGTGTTCTTAATGTTACATTGCATGATATGATTCCGTGTGACGCTAGATTTAAACTGTGAGAGAGAATCAAGGTGAGTCGGCCGTCTATCCAGCAACGCCACTTGGCTTGCATTGCACAGGAAGACGTGCATATATCTCCAGAGTTCATAGTAGGAAAGTAGAATTACAAAGTGGGGCAGTGTCGTGTGAAACTGGGATAAATATTAATTGAAGTGGGAAAGCTGAAAGTGATAGTGTTGTGACTATTTGGTGTTGTATTTCATGTTGCAGTGTGATGTATGTCATGTAATTTGGGTATGTGTGGTTTGCGTGGGAGAGTAGCAAGGTAGTTTCAAAAGATTAGTGGGTTATGCTTGTTCCTTCTGTGTCGCTCGATCTGGAGGAAAGTTTCGTGATGATGATTGTGAGAGTCGAAGTGTGAGGTATAATGAAAGATCCACCATCCTATCCAGAAAGTGCACTGTAGTGTTAAATAAATTACGAGACCATAATATAGAGATTCAGCAATGTAAAGCCATGCCCACTGGGCGGAATTTCTCATGTGTTATTGTTGTAGGTTATAGAATTTGTGTGCTTAGGTTATAGAATTTATCGGAATAAATAAGATAGTGAAAAGAAAAAGATTGGTGGACTTTTCCTTCGAATTCTATGCTGTCATAATGTCCCGAATTTATAATGTGTGCGCCATTCATATTCAGTGCGGTGGCCATGTGTTGACAAAAGCCGTTAAATAAAAGACAAAAAGAAAATGTGGTGTTGCCAGTGCGTAGTGTACAGTCAGAGTTCTGTAAATTACTGATAGTCAGATGCGTGTTTCCGTTGCGTATTATTCATACAGGAGGATAAGAGTACGAGAGGGTAGAGATCTCCTCCGAACAGCACGTTGCAAGGCATCCAAGATATGCTCAATAATGTTCATATCCGGGGAGATTGGTAGTCAGCGGATCAGTTGGAAATCAAACGAATATTCCTGGAGCCACTCTGGGGCAATTCTGCTCATCCCAGCATGATCAAAACAGAAGTCACAGTCCCTTGAAGCTCTCTGGAAGTCACGATTAGAGGCACAGATCGACATTTTTAAAGGAGAAAATGAAAGGCTAAGTCAACAAGCTGAGGAGCAACTTTAAGACTATGTACCAAATACTAAAGAGAAAATTCAAAATTTGGAACACGAAGTACGAAATGCACTGGACGCAAATAATCACTTTCAGAACAATGAAAACAGGATTTTCGCCCAGTCGTTCACATCTGTCGCAGCAGCTGGGAGCTAAAAACACAGCAAAACCACCGCAAAAATACAAAACGACAAAAAACAGGCTACGACGATATTCATAAGACCTAACGATAATAAAGGATCGAAAGCCGTCTGAGAAACCCTAACCACAGAAATAGACCCAGTACAAGATAGACAAAAGGTCAGAGCGTTTAGAACTACACCGAACGTAGTTACTGTAAGGATGGGCACACAAAAACTTCTAGCCAAAATATTAAATGTGAGCATTCAAAGAAGCACAGACCGCTCATAATGACGTATGAGCTCCCAAGAGAGTAACGGAGGACGAATTCATGTGTCAGCTCTACAAACTAAACGGTGAAGACAAGTCAACAACAGAAGAATTTGCGGAAGAGGTCAATATTGTTGAAAACAGGCAACAAGGAACAAAGCACAACAAATATAGTTCTAGATGTAACACAAGATCGCACAATTATATTGAATTAAGCAAGAATTTTTAACAATCCCCTGGCACTGAGCATAGAGGACTATGGCGAAAAACGAAGTGCTGCAAATCATATGGGCTGCGACATACATAAGTTAGAAGAGAGTTGCTTCCGAGACGGCGAAGGTGGAGCTGCGCCGCCCGCTGCCCCCCTGAAGCTGCCTAACCAACGACAAGGTAATGAACGCACGCGATGACGCGTAACAGCGCATAAAGCTTCACTCAGAACTGCAGAAGTCTCATCTGTTACATCCCCTTTTTACGTAATACTAGTGTCGATCGTCAATTAAATCTCATGGTGTTCACATTTGCTACGTAAGTTAAAATCTGAAACGCGATGATTTTTCTGTTATATAATTACTGACAAGCGACATCAGCCACTGTAATTTTCGACAAGTTAGATAAGTAATTGAAGATAATTGAGCGTCACTGTAGACCATTTTGATAGTTTTCTCATTTGTGAAACTTAATTTAAACCTAGATTATAGATGTGGTATACCATAGGTCATCATTCGATTCATTGTGGAACTTGGAAACCCATTCAGGGAATATTCGTTCACATTTTTGTTGAACGCGGTTGGTTTTTATCATCCTGTATTAAAAAAATTTCCTTTTATCAATAGTGCAATTTATAAACAATGTTTTGTGAGTAGAGTAAAATTTCCAATGGTAAACTTAACTGCTTTTTCGAGGATATCTTACCAGCTAACTAAAAATAGGAAAGCCTTGAACCCCTTCCACTAAATTTAGTTAGTATTAAGATTCTTTTACAGGGAGTGCAGTGGAGCTGACGCTGAAATCATTAAGTATTTGGTTATATCATCGCTAGTCTCACTGAACTCTTCTGAACTCTACATGTCATGTGTGGTCTGGCGTCTCCTTACCAGCAACAGGTCGCAAGTTCAAACTAGTCAATTCCCTAAAAAACACGCTCAGAGCGTCGTTGCGCGAAAGTGGTAGGCACATACGACTTATAACAGACAGAAACCACGCAGAATGTTAGAGCCGGAGCGAAATATGGCGATCCACTCATAATTTTTGGAGGGTTCAGGTCCCATAGTTGTGATCTGCGCCGATAAAAAAAAAAAAAGAAAAAGCGGTTCTAGGCGCTTCAGTCTGGAACCGCGCGACCGCCACGATCGCAGGTTCGAATCCTGCCTCGGACTTGGATGTGTGTGACGTCCTTAGGTTACTTAGGTTTAAGTAGTTCTGGGTTCTAGGGCACTGATGACCTCAGATGGTTCAATTGGCTCTGAGCACTATGGGACTTAACATCCATGCCCGAGTCAGGATTCGAACCTGCGACCGTGTCGGTCACGCGGTTCCAGACTGAAGCGCCTAGAACCGCACGGCCACACCAGCCGGCATGACCGCAGAACTTAAGTCCCATAGTGCTCAGTGCCATTTGAGCCATCTGGGCCAGGCACTTGTCCTCTTACATAGGCGTTGCCGATCGCAGCGTCGTATTGCCCGTGTTTACATTTTTATTTCAGTACGCATACTTATAGTTGTTTCTTTGGCGCGTCACGCTGAACAGAACCTAGCGAAAGAAGCTAAGCGTTGTCGTTCCGTTTTTAACAGGCGAAGTGAAACCAGTACATCGATTCATCTTAGCCAAGTAAATTGAATGTTCGCTTGCATTCGTAAAGCTAAGATTGCAGTAGTTAATTCTGTGACTGATGTATGTTGTTGTTGTGGTCTTCAGTCCTGAGACTGGTTTCATGCAGCTCTCCATGCTACTCTATCCTGTGCAAGCTTCTTCATCTCCCAGTACCTACTGCAACCTACATCCTTCTGAATCTGCTTAGTGTATTCATCTCTTGGTCTCCCTCTACGATTTTTACCCTCCACGCTGCCCTCCAATGCTAAATTTATGATCCCTTGATGCCTCAAAACATGTCCTACCAACCGATCCCTTCTTCTAGTCAAGTTGTGCCACAAACTTCTCTTCTCCCCAATCCTATTCAATACCTCTTCATTAGTTACGTGATCCACCCACCTTATCTTCAGCATTCTTCTGTAGCACCACATTTCGAAAGCTTCTATTCTCTTCTTGTCCAAACTAGTTATCGTCCATGTCTCACTTCCATACATGGCTACACTCCATACAAATACTTTCAGAAACGACTTCCTGACACCTAAATCTATACTCGATGTTAACAAATTTCTCTTCTTGAGAAACGCTTTCCTTGCCATTGCCAGTCTACATTTTATATCCTCTCTACTTCGACCATCATCGGTTATTTTACTCCCTAAATAGCAAAACTCTTTTACTACTTTAAGTGTCTCATTTCCTAATCTAATTCCCTCAGCATCACCCGACTTAATTCGACCACATTCCATTATCCTTGTTTTGCTTTTGTTGATGTTCATCTTATATCCTCCTATCAAGACACTGTCCATTCCGTTCAACTGCTCTTCCAAGTCCTTTGCTGTCTCTGACAGAATTACAATGTCATCGGCGAACCTCAAAGTTTTTACTTCTTCTCCATAAATTTTAATACCTACTCCGAATTTTTCTTTTGTTTCCTTTACTGCTTGCTCAATATACAGATTGAATAACATCGGGGACAGGCTACAACCCTGTCTCACTCCTTTCCCAACCACTGCTTCCCTTTCATGCCCCTCGACTCTTATAACTGCCATCTGGTTTCTGTACAAATTGTAAATAGCCTTTCGCTCCCTGTATTTTACCCCTGCCACCTTCAGAATTTGAAAGAGAGTATTCCAGTCAACATTGTCAAAAGCTTTCTCTAAGTCTACAAATGCTAGAAACGTAGGTTTGCCTTTTCTTAATCTTTCTTCCAAGATAAGTCGTAAGGTCAGTATTGCCTCACGTGTTCCAACATTTCTACGGAATCCAAACTGATCTTCCCCTAGGTCGGCTTCTACCAGTTTTTCCATTCGTCTGTAAAGAATTCGCGTTAGTATTTTGCAGCTGTGGCTTATTAAACTGATAGTTCGGTAATTTTCACATCTGTCAACACCTGCTTTCTTTGGGATTGGAATTATTATATTCTTCTTGAAGTCTGAGGGTATTTCGCCTGTCTCATACATCGTGCTCACCAGATGGTAGAGTTTTGTCATGACTGGCTCTCCCGAGGCTATCAGTAGCTCTAATGGAATGTTGTCTACTCCCGGGGCCTTGTTTCGACTCAGGTCTTTCAGTGCTCTGTCAAACGCTTCACGCAGTATCTTATCTCCCATTTCGTCTTCATCTACATCCTCTTCCATTTCCATAATATTGTCCTCAAGTACATCGCCCTTGTATAAGCCCTCTATATACTCCTTCCACCTTTCTGCCTTCCCTTCTTTGCTGTAAACTTACGAAAATTCGTCTGCCTCAAAGGTGAAAAACCTTCCTAGGACCGAAGTAAAACAGTAATAAAACCTATCCAAGGAAGCAAAGCAGTGTCGTTAAGTTTTTAATACACATAGCGAAATCAGTAAAGCCATACATTACAACCCAATACATTCGCTGAGATAAGATTGTGGCGCTTAAATCTGTCACTGACGTAATCTACCTAAAGTACGTCTGTCACTGAAATAAAAGAAAAACCAACAACACCATCTACTGGTTCTTTGGTGTACGAAACTAACGGCACCACCCGTTGGTTTTTTGTGTACTACTCTGTGATGATTAAACACCCGAACTCGAAGCCGAGCAGATCATTTAAGTTACTGTATCTTCTTTCCTGTGTTCCAATTTTGATGAAGTAAAACCTAAGAGGCTAATCCGGAAAGTAAGGTTACAAGAATTTTTTTGAAGTACAAAAAGTGAATTTATTTTAACGAAATTTACATGCATTGTAACAACTTACATGCATTGTAGTATAGGTCATGCATTATTTTTCCACATAATCACCATTTATCTCAACACATTTTGTCACCGGTGGGACGAGTTTTCTGTTTCCTGTGTCATAGACGTCTCCCACCTCCTTTTTCAGTCAGTTCTTCACTTTGATTTTCACCTCGCCGTCGTCGGAAAAGTGTTTCGGCGTAGGCCGGCCGACGTGGACGTGCGGTTCTATGCGCTTCAGTCCGGAACCGCGTGACCGCTACGGTCGCAGGTTCGAATCCTTCCTCGGGCATGGATGTGTGTGATGTCCTTAGGCTAGTTAGGTTTAACTAGTTCTAAGTTCTAGGGGGCTGATGACCACAGATGTTAGGTCCCATAGTGCCCAGAGCCATTTGTTTCAGCGTAGGTATTCCTTCAATTTAGTGCACAGATGATAGTCACTAGGTGTGTAATCGGGGCTGTGAGGGGTGGTTTAAAACATACCAACGAAACGAAGTCAACAACTCTTGTGTTGCATGAGCGGTGTACGGACGAACGTTATCATGGAGGAGACAAACCCCATTGTCAGCACCCCACGACGTTTGTTTTGTATGGCTCTGCGAAGTCTCTTCATAGTCTCACAATATCTTGCACCATTTATTGTTTCACCTCTTTCCAAAAAAACAACGAGCACAACCCCTTTTCTGACCCGAAACACTGACACCATGATTTTCCGCAATATTTGCTGAGTTTTGCATTTTTTGATCGAAGGAGAATAAGTATGGCGCCACTGTCTTGATAGTCGTTTGCTCTCTGGAGTATGGTGATAAGCCCAAGATTCATGCCCTGTCACTATAGAGTAAAGGAAAGTCTCGCCTTCAGTCTCAAAACGATCGAGAAATTCACGAACGGCACTGACTCTGTTCATTTTGGGCGCTTCGATAAGCACCCTGGGCACCCATCGCGCAATCAGCTTGCGATAATTTAGTCGATCAGTTACGATTTGATGAGCAACAGTTCGTGTAATGTTTGGACTAATTACATGCACGTCGTCAATTTTCCAACGACTATCGGAGAGAAGATGTTTATCAGTCACAACAGACAACCTTCCGCTTGTGTCTCGATCGTGAATTTGCGCCCTTCCAAAATTGAAATTTCGTATCCATTTCGTCACATTCTCCCTTGACATCACGTCCTCTCCACAAGATGAAACAATTTCGCGATGACTTTCAAGCCATTTTGACTATTTTTCGATCGTGACTGTCTCAAGAAATATGTGAAGATTTTTCTGAATTACCGCTACCACTCACAAACTTTGTCAACCATTGTACACTATTGGCCATCAAAATTGCCACACCAAGAACAAATGCAGATGATAAACGGGTATTCATTGGACAACTATATTATACTAGAACTGACATGTGATTACATTTTCACGCAATTTGGGTGCATAGATCCTGAGAAATCAGTACCCAGAACTACCACCTCTTGCCGTAATAACGGCCGTGATACGCCTGAGCATTGAGTCAAACAGAGCTTGGATGGCGTGTACAGGTACAGCTGCCCATGCAGCTTCAACACGATACCACAGTTCATCAAGAGTAGAAACTGGCGACGTTTTCAATTGGTGAGAGATCTGGAGAATGTGCTGGCCAGGGCAGCAGTCGAACATTTTCTGTATCCAGAAAAGCCCGGAGACGACCTGCAACATGCGGTCGTTCATTATCCCGCTGAAATGTAGGGTTTCGCAGGGATCGAATGAAGGGTAGAGCCACGGGTCGTAACACATCTGAAATGTAACGTCCACCGTTCAAAGTGCCGTCAATGCGAACAAGAGGTGACAGAGACATGTAACCAATGGCACCCCTTACCATCACGCCGGGTGATACGCCATTATGGCGATGACGAATACACGCTTCCAACGTGCATTCACCGCGATGACGCTAAGCACGGATGCGACCATCATGATGCTGTAAACAGAACCTGGATTCATCCGAAAAAATGACGTTTTGCCATTCGTGCACCCAGGTTCGCCGCTGAGTACACCATCGTAGGCGCTCCCTTCTGTGATGCAGCGTCAAGGGTAACCGCAGCCACAGTCTACGAGCTGATAGTCCGTGCTGCTGCAAACGTCGTCGAACTGTTCGTGCAGATGGTTGTTGTCTTGCAAACGTCCCAATCTGCTGATTCAGTTATCGAGACGTGGCTGCACGATCCGCTACAGCCATGCGGATAAGATGCCTGTCATCTCGACTGCTGGTGATACGAGGCCTCTGGCATCCAGCACGGCGTTCCGTATTACCCTCCTGAACTCACCGATTCCATATTCTGCTAACAGTCATTGGATCTCGACCAACGTGAGCAGCAATGTCGCGATACGATAAACTGCAATCGCGATAGGCTACAATCCGACCTTTATCAAAGTAGGAAACGTGCTGGTACGCATTTCTCCTCCTTACACGAGGCATCACAACAACGTTTCACCAGGCAACGCCAGTCAACTGCTCTTTGCGCATGAGAAATCGGTTGGAAACGTTCCTCATGTCAGTATGTTGTAGGTGTCGCCACCGGCGCCAACGTTGTATGAATGCTCTGAAAAGCTAATCATTGCATAATATAGCATCTTCTTCCTGTCGGTTAAATTTCACGTCTGTAGCACGTCATATTCGTGATGTAGCAATTTTAATGGCGAGTAGTGTATTAGTTATTTCTTTAGCGACATGTTTCGAGGGTTAAACCTCATCTTCAGGCTAGATGGCATTACAAAAACAACTTTACAGTAAGGTCATACTGATATCACAAAGTCTTTTCGTAAATGCTATGGTCATCTTTGTTCTTCTGGCTTGGCAGTCTCGCTGTGATGCGCTGAGGTGTGTCCATTTCCGTAGCTTTCTTGGTCACTGTTGACAAATTGTCACTAATATAGCTGTAACTTGGAAATGCCATTTAGCCTGAAGATGGTATTTAACCCTCGAAACATGTCGCTAAATAAATAAGTAATACAATAGTTGACAAGGTTTGTGACTGGTAGCGGTAATTTAAAAAAAACTTCACAAATTCCGCGATGATCGCGCGCTTAGTATTTAGGTAGCGAGTGACAGCGCGCACTTCGCACAAGGCGGGAGACGGATTGCGAACGCTCATTCCTAACAGCCACCACAACACTAGTCGACGAGCCACCGATTGTTGGGAATGCTCATTCCTTCCGCTGGCTTCCCGCTGGCAGTGGTACCAACTTCCCCCACGGACATCGCACACTCAAGTTACGTGCCTTGTAACCTTAGTTTCCGGATAACCCTCGTTATTGTCCAAGCCACACTCACATTATCTGTGAGAACTGCATGAAAATTTTTTTAGCACTTTTGAAGATTAACGTGTTCAAACACATGGATACAACGGTTTTAGATAAAACTCTTAAATCACGATATTCATATTTTTTGTGATCCGATACTGAAGAAATAAAGAATTTGCATTGCCTCAAACTACGCTCAAGTTGCCGGACCTAGTGGCCGAGCGGTTCTAGGCGCTACAGTCTGGAACCGCGTGACCGCTACGGTCGCAGGTTCGAACCCTGCCTCGGGCATGGATGTGTGTGGTGTCCTTACGTTAGTCAGGTTTATGTAGTTCTAAGTTCTAGGGGACTGATGACCTCAGAAGTTAAGTCCCATAGTGCTCAGAACCATTTGAACCATTTTTACGCTCAAGTTACCTGTGACAACCTCATGAAACATCGTTATTAGCTTGTTGAAACAGACAAAAGCATTTTACAGATTTATTATTAGTATGGATATAGATTAAATGAACTGTGTTAGCTGCTGCTCGACCGGACGTGGTGTATGTCGGACAACTCTATAAAGACAGCGGAGCTCTATGAGTGTACAATACGCTGGTGACACAATAGCCTTTCTCATGCCGTCTGTCTGCAGCCCGCACAATGGCCGCTTCCCTTCACTCGACTTCTCTCTGGAGAGACTCATCTGCCAGTAATCCTCCAGAGCTCCCCCAGGAGCCGGCATTATTTCTCCAGCCTCCCTGTTGTGTTGCCGCCGTCGTTTCTGCCACAGCCTCGGAACCTCCTTTTTTCCTACAGCACACGCGTTTACAAGACGGGTCGTAACTCGGACGACGGGACATTTCAGCGTTGCGTTCCCTACATGCCGGGGTACACAGGACCCAGAACAAATCCCTGTGGGACGACGCAGTCTACACAGGGGCTGATCCGTTCAACTGCATTAAATTTCGCAACAAGTAATAACCTGTTTCATAAAATTTCGGGTGTGCAGCCGCTTAAATTCAGATTCTTCTTCTAATATTACGGCTCAATACCGTCCAGCCATCTTCAGAGTGAACCAAGGTGACTAACACTCCACTCACTCGCACGCTCTTTACCTAATTGGATAGTGCCTGACTATCTCTAGGTTACGCAAGTTAAGTGCTTTGAACTATTCCTGCACTTCCTAATGTGCACGCCAGTATATAAGAAGGGTGGAAGGACGGATCCTCAAAATAACAGACCAATATCCTTAACATCGGTTTGTTGCAGGATTCTCGAACATATTCTCAGTTCGAATATAATGAATTTCCTTGAGACAGAGAAGTTGCTGTCCATGCATTAGGACGGCTTTAGAAAGCATCGCTCCTGCGAAACGCAACTCGCCCTTTTTTCACATGATATCTTGCGAACCATGGATGAAGGGTATCAGACGGATGCCATATTCCTTGACTTCCGGATAGCGTTTGACTCGGTGCCCTACTGCAGACTCCTAACTAAGGTACGAGCATATGGGATTGGTTCCCAAATATGTGAGTGGCTCGAAGACTTCTTAAGTAATAGAACCCAGTACGTTGTCCTCGATGGTGAGTGTTCATCGGAGGTGAGGGTATCATCTGGAGTGCCCCAGGGAAGTGTGGTAGGTCCGTTGTTGTTTTCTACCTACATGAATGACCTTTTGGATATGGTGAATAGCAATGTGCGGCTGTTTGCTGATGATGCTGTGGTGTACGGGAAGGTGTCGTCGTTGAGTGACTGTAGGAGGATACAAGATGACTTGGACAGGATTTGTGATAGGTGTAAAGAATGAGAGCTAACTCTAAATGTAGATAAAAATAAATTAATGCAGATGAACAGGAAAAAGAATCCCGTAATGTTTGAATACTCCATTAGTAGTGTAGCGCTTGACACAGTCACGTCGATAAATATTTGGGCGTAACATTGCAGAGCGATATGAAGTGGGACAAGCATGTAATGGCAGATGTGGGGAAGGCGGATAGTCGTCTTCGGTTCATTGGTAGAATTTTGGGAAGATGCGGTTCACCTGTAAAGGAGACCGCTTATAAAACACTAATACGACCTATTCTTGAGTACTGCTCGTGCGTTTGGGATCCCTATCAGTTCGGATTGAGGGAGGACATAGAAGCAATTCAGAAGCGGGCTGCTAGATTTGTTACTGGTAGGTTTGATCATCACGCGAGTGTTACGGAAATGCTTCAGGAACTCGGGTAGGAGTCTCTAGAGGAAAGGAGGCGTTCTTTTCGTGAATCGCTACTGAGGAAATTTGGAGAACCAGCATTTGGGGCTGACTGCCGCCAACTTATATTTCGCGGAAAGGCAACAAAGATAAGATAAGAGAGATTAGGGCTCGTACATATAGGCAGTCATTTTGTCTCGTTCTGTTTGGGAGTGGAACAGGGAGAGAAAATGCTAGTTGTGGTACGAGGTACCCTTAGGCATGCACCGTATCGTGGATTGCGGAGTATGTATGTAGATGTAGATGTGTATTTTAGGTGGTCCTATTGTGTGTTGAGTATTTTATGGTGGTTAATATACATCACTGTGGCAGTTTTTCACTGCCTTAGCAGGTCAGGCCATCTCGTTGTGCCTCTTCTGTGTGGTTTGTTCCCGAGATTCGAGACAAGCCAATTTTCGGACTGCTGTGACTTTTCGTAGAAAAGTCGAGCCGTCTGTCTAATTCTACCCTTAATTGCCTGTACTCCTGTAGCTCCGTAGTTGGGAAGTCACGCGGGAGTTTCATGATCATCCTAAGGATTCTACCCTGGAGGCCCTGCAATCTTCGGATGTGTCAGTCTGCCAGATTGCCCCACACGACTGCTGCATACTCCATTACCGGCCTTATAAGGGCGAGAAACACCGCAATACCGCAGCGTGTGGGTAGGGTTGTCTCGGGGTTCAAGATCGGGTAAAGGGTTCTCAATCTTCCATAGGCTTAACCCCTAATATCCCTTATGTGTGGCCCCCATGTGAGGCGTCTGTCGAGGGTCACCCCAAGGTACTTGGCAGTCCGGGTCCATGGGATGGGGCCTCTCATGATCCGCACCAGCTGTAGGTATATGGAGAACTTTTTCCTCATGAAGATGATTGCGTGACTTTTGCCGGCATTGTATTTAAGGCGCCACTTTGTGGCCAAGCCGCGCGGGATTAGCCGAGCGGTCTGGGGCGCTGCAGTCATGGACTGTGTGGCTGGTCCCGGCAGAGGTTCGAGTCCTCCCTCGGGCATGGGTGTGTGTGTTTGTCCTTAGGATAATTTAGGTTAAAGGAGTGTGTAAGCTGAGGGGCTGATGACCTTAGCAGTTAAGTCCCATAAGATTTCACACACATTTGAACATTTTTTTGTGGCCCATGTGTCTAGAGTGTCACATGCCGTCTGCAGGTGGCGGCGCATGAGGTTCACATTCGCACTTATGGTATACAGCGTGGTGTCGTCCGCGTATAATGCGAGCGAGACTCTGTTGGCCTCTGGCGTGTCCAAGGTTTACGGGGAGGACAGCAGGGGTCCGATAACAGAACCCTGCGGTACTCCGGCGTCTATGGGCCTTGCTGTGGATATACCCGCTCCCGCACGGACATTGAACGTTCAGCCGCTGAGGTAGGACTCGATAAGACGGACGTGTGGAGTTGGTACCCCCAGTGTGAAGAAGTTGTGTAGGAGGCCCTTGCGCCATACACAGTCGAAAGCCCTAGAGACATAAAGCAGCACGTCCCCTGCGTACTGTCGATTCTCCAGGACACTTATCACTTGCTCCGTCCTTTTAAACTCGAGCAGCGAGCCGCTCCATATCCGGCCATAGATATCACAAGGCCCCAGAGACGTTGATAGGCGGCAAAGAGGTGTAACACATGCATAGAAATTAAATGTATGGCTGTGTAGTCGATCCATACGGTGATATCGATGTGTCACGGACAGCTGCACCGTCGCGACGTCTTTGTGATTTAATTACACAAATTGCCGGATTCCACGATTTTTGCAAGCTGAAGCCGCTATCTCTATTAATCAAATTCGTCGCCAAACGAATTTCATATATGAAGATAGTAACTGTTCTCGAAAGAACAGATACCATTGATGACTGTGCAGCTTCCTTAGAATAAATGATAATTAATTGAAACCCTCAGTTGCCGACAGGTGTTGTTGGTATACCTCGATGGGGACAGCTGAAAATGTGTGCCCCGACTGCAGGGACTTATCCATTGCACGCTTCCCGTGAGACCCACATTCCCAAATGTAGATTGTGGACAGTTGGTAATGTGGGTCTCGCTATTCACCTGTGTCCTCGGTGGCTCAGATGGATAGAGCGTCTGCCATGTAAGCAGGAGATCCCAGGTTCGAGTCCCAGTTGGGTCACACATTTTCAGCTGTCCCCGTCGAGGTATTTCTGCTCAGCCACATTATCGCACTTGTTGCGTCCCTGCCACAACGAGTTGCTGCAAAAAGAGGTCCAACACAATATTACGAGGTATCCCGTGACTTATAACAGCTCGGCGTACACAGTTTCTTGCTATAAGACTTGTCTTACTGTGTTAAACGTTTAGCATAAGATTATGGCTCTTTAATGAGTGGATTATGACACCAATAAAAAAATTTTAAATAACTTCAATAAATATACAGAATGCTGAAAATCAAATTCTTGTTGCTGCTGGAAGTTGTTGGACAGACAATCTGGATTCCATGAATCTCATAACTGTTCACTAACATACACTGAAGCGCCAAAGAACTGGCACACGCGTGGGTGTTCAAACACAGAGACATGTAACCAGGCAGAAGACGCCGCTGCCGTCGGCAACACCATAGTCGGCATACGAGCGACTACGAGGTAGCAATGAAGTGGAGATTTTCCGTACGACTATTTCACGAGTGTGCCGTGAATACCAGGAATGCGGTAAAATATCACTGATCTCCCACATCGCTGCGGTCAGAAAAAGAACGGGACCAACGGTGACTGAAGAGAATCGTTCAACATGACAAAAGGGCAACCCTTCCGCGAATTGCTGCGCATTTCATTGCTGGGCCATCAACAAGTGTCAGCGTGCGAACCATTCAACGAACCATCATCGATGTGGGCTTTCGGAGCCAAAGATCTATTCGTGTACCCAGGATGACTGCACGAGACAAAGCCTTGCGCCACGTCTGGGCCCGTCGACACCGGCGTTGGACAGCTCATGACTCGAAATATTGAGTGTAGTTTACTTTTGAATCATGCACCAGAGCCCCATTCCGCCACCACGAACGCCAGTGTAGCGCACAGTTAAAACAGCTACTGTCAATGGTGCGGATCATGCTACCTACGGTCTTGGATTCATGAAACGAACTCTGCAACAACTGGTCGGCCTAAATTTCGCAGCCCGCATCTCGTGGTCGTGCGGTAGCGTTCTCGCTTCCCACGCCCGGGTTCCCGGGTTCGATTCCCGGCGGGGTCAGGGATTTTCTCTGCCTCGTGATGGCTGGGTGTTGTGTGCTGTCCTTAGGTTAGTTAGGTTTAAGTAGTTCTAAGTTCTAGGGGACTGATGACCATAGATGTTAAGTCCCATAGTGCTCAGAGCCATTTGAACCATTTTAAATTTCGCACCGAATACGATAAAGAGCCAACTAGCAGATATTTTTGTCCAATTAGCTCCCTCTGCCCTTGTTTTCAATATTGCTTGCGTTTACAAATCCTTCCTTTTCATATCGTATCCGTGTTCATATTTCTCCAGTACGGCGTCTATATGTATTAAGTTTGGCCGGCCGGAGTGGGCGTGCGGTTATAGGCGCTACAGTCTGGAACCGCGTGACCGCTACGGTCGCAGGTTCGAATCCTGCCTCGGGCATGGATGTCTGTGATGTCCTTAGGTTAGTTAGGTTTGATTAGTTCTAAGTTCTAGGTGACTGATGACCTCAGAAGTTAAGTCGCATAGTGCGCAGAGCCATTTGAAACATATTAAGCATGCTCACTACAGAATCGAAGTACCATGGAAATTCTTATGTGTCTATTATGTAAAGAACTGTTGTTTATATATACACAGACATACTCGTATTTCCTACGCTTTGTGCCACAACCGGTGGGTGCTTGTATTCAGTTCCGCATAAAGTGAAGGTCGCTTGAGTACTAATTGTTGTAACAGTCAATTATGACTGTTATGGTTATTATTTTACATTCTTCGTTACTGCGTTCTGCACGACCGTCTTTTCATTATTGTATACCGCTGGTTTATCATTTACAGGTAGCTGATGTGACTTTGAAATATTACAGCGCAAATAAATTATGTTCATGCCTAAGATTTGTCAACTAACCAACCAAACCTACAGTAACCTCATTTACGGTGAAGGTAAGGAGCTACCGCTATACAATAACGGTTTTTCGCTCAGTTCTGCAAACAATGCAACTGTCTCTATCTAATCCATTTCTCCACAGATCCTTTCTTCTAGGGATGCTAGTGCGGCAACGTATACCGGAGAACTTATGTGAAGTTTTGGAGGTAGGAAGCAGACCTGTGAGCGCCTGTCTTCACAGTCGCGCTGGCACAGCTCCGCCGGTATAAAGGCGAAGGTGCGACTATCGAGTCAGGCACATATTTATAAACTACCAGGAAGTCGCAAAGCACAAATTCATTACGTAACTTTATTTTTTTCGAGATGACGGTTCACACATCATGTCTGCCTCCCATCACAAAAGAAATAAACCGCCACTGGAGCGGCCATTGTTACCCTGTTACCTGCCGTTTGCTTATTTTAATGCCCACCTGTTAACTTTCAGTTGCGCTCGTATGTTAGCCCTTACCGCAGAATCGAAATTCTCGAACACAGTAATTTGGAAGTTTGCAAGAGCGACCACGGAAAAGGGCCACAGAGCAGCACTTGGGATTTTAACGGCGCTAGAGATTCCGGTACGCACGTTACAGGGCTCGTTGGAACTTGCATACCCCGTCACAGGTTACTACTGGGACGTTTCGTAGTATGGAATACAGCGTTACCACCACGTAATTACCAAAATGTCTCCCCTCTACGTGCCAACGGCCCTGTCGCAATGGTAACACCGGGTCCAGTCAGATCACTGAAGTTTTGCACTTGGATGGCTTACGGATCGGTTCTGCAGAGTGCTGTTGGTAAATGGGGAGCACTCAGCTCTTTTGAGGCCAGTTGAGGATCTGCCTGATAGAGAAATAGCAGCACCGATCACGAAAACTGACAATGACCGGGAGAACGGTGTGCCGACCACATGCCCTCTGTATTTGCATCCGGTCATTCCTAAGCGCTGAGGACGACATGGCGGCCGGTCGGTATCGTTATGCCTTCAAGGCCTGTTCAAACTATTTTCGGCCGGCCGAGGTGGCCGAGCGGTTCTAGGCGCTAGTCTGGAACCGCTCGACCGCTGCGGCCGCAGGTTCGAATCCTGCCTCGGGCATGGATGTGTGTTATGTCCTTAGGTTAGTTAGGTTTAAGTACTCAGTTCTAGGGGACTGATGACCTCAGAAGTTAAGTCCCATAGTCCTCAGAACCATTTGAACCAAACGATGTTTGTTTGTTCACTTTGTTGTCAGGATCTATAGGGGCTGGACAAAAACATGAAAAACCGACGAGAAATGGCGATGTTAGACAAACCTGCAGACTGTACTGTTGTATTTGATCTTGAACGGAACCCGTGCAATGCCCTTAGTACATGTCAGGCGTCGCTCGTGGTAAGAACTGTGTAGCTGCGCGTGCATCAAGTCGGAGCTAAGTACAGGGGTCCAGAAAAATTTACACACTCTCTGATAGTCAATATTAGCACTCCGTCTTCAGGCCACAAGTGGCCCATCGGGACCATCCGACCGCCGTGTCATCCTCAGGTGAGGATGCGGATCGGAGGGGCGTGTGGTCAGCACACCGCTCTCCCGGTCGTTATGATGGTTTTCTTTGACCGGAGCCGCTACTATTCGGTCGAGTAGCTCCTCAATTGGCATCACGAGGCTGAGTGCACCCCGAAAAATGTCAACAGCGCATGGCGGCTGGATGGTCACCCATCCAAGCGCCGGCCACGCCCGACAGTGCTTAACTTCGGTGATCTCACGGGAACCGGTGTATCAACTGCGGCAAGGCCGTTGCCGATAGTCAATATTAATGAAATAAAATTACATACCATTACAATTCTTACACGGGGGTAAGGTTATTTAGTGACCGCCATTGGCACCAACACAACATCGATGCCGCTGAACTGTTGATCGAACTACAGCTGTCACTGTTGCCAATGTGATAGCCCCACAGGAGGCCTCGACGGTATCTCGTAGCTCATTCAGTGTGGCTGGCTTCTGTTGATGAATTTCATTTTTCGACGTCCCCTGTTGGTAGAAGAGGTGGTAGGTCTGGAGACCGTTGTGGGTACTCAACTGTTAGCTGCTCCTCTTTGACCTCTCCATCGTCCAGGTAGATTTCCACCCAAGTAGGCTCTGGCATCTCTGTGATAGTGTGGCAGAGCGCCATCTTGTTCCAGGCAAAATCTTTCATTTCCAAGCACCTCTCCAGTGGCAGCTAAAATCGATGTTTGCAGCTTATGAAGATATACAAGATGCGTCAAAAAATGTACACACACTTTGAACTGTCATGGACAATTTATTTCCCGTTCTACAAGGTTAAATATCTGTGAGAAAGTAATGTTATGTTTCTTCAACAGGTGGCAGCAGTGGCAAGGAAGTAACTGCAACATGGCGGACGTGTGTTTGAGCTTTGAAGCGCGGAAGCAGATAATTAAGTGGTTCTGGAAGTTTGAGAATGTATCTGCGGTTCGAAGACAGTGGAGAAGTGAGTATGGTACAGACCCACCTTCAAGGTTAACAATTACACGTCTGCGAGACAAATTCGAAATTCATGGAACAGTGTGTGATGTGCATAAAGGTCGATCAGGGCGACCTCCTCCAGCTGCAAGTGATGATTCCACAACTGCTGTCTCGGAACTGTTTCAGCGTTCGCCTCAAAAATCTTCAAGGCAAGCGGCACGTGAGAGTAATGTAAGTGCAAGTAGTGTGCTGCGCATTCTGAAGAAAGGCAAGTTTCGTGTGTACATTCCGAGGCTGGTGCAACAGCTAAGTGATGACGACCCAGATTGAAGGTTAGAATTTTGTGAATGGGTTCAGGAGATGGTGAGATGTGAACTGGGATTTATGGGTAGCATAATTTGGTCGGATGAGGCCCAATTCAAACTCAATGGAACTGTCAATAGGCACAATTGTGTGTACTGGGCTGAAGATAATCCTCACATTACAGTTGAAAAGGCTGTGAATTCGCCTGGTGTAAATGTGTGGTGTGGTTTGTGTGCAAGGGGACTCATTGGGCCTTTACACTTTGAAGGTACTGTTACTGGAGAAACGTACCTAACAGTGCTTGCTGACTCCATATTCCCTGTCATCCGTGCGTTATACGGTAATGATGAGTTTTATTTCCAACAAGATGGCGCCCCGCCACACTATCATAGGGACGTACGAGCATACCTGGATCACAATGTGCCAGGCCAGTGGAAAGGACGCCGGGGACCGATCGAGTTTCCTGCACGCTCTCCAGACCTCACGCCGCTGGATTTATTCTTATGGGGCACAGTAAAAGATGAGGTGTACAAACGTAAACCACGTAACCTGGACACACTCTGGAATGAGATTCAGGCGGTGTGCGCAGCAATCTCATTGGACACTTTGGTACGATGTACGGAATCAGAGGTGACTCGTACCCAGAAATGTATTGATGCTGAAGGCCACGAGTTTGAACATTAATCACATTTGCAAAGTACATTTATTTTTCCAATTGGACTTTAAGCTTTCCATTTCCAGAAATTTAACATTGTAGGACGGAAAATAAATTTTCTATGATGCTTCAAAGTGTGTATACATATTTTGGACGCACCCTGTACATCACAACTTACGGTAACTTTACAGAAGAATGGTCCAATCAGACAGTGAGGTGACAGACTACACCACACATTAACACCTGGTAGATTAACACGTCTGTGCACATGAACTTGAGTTGAGTTTCAATCGCGCCTCGTCAGACCAGGAAACCATCCCAGCAAACCGTTCATCCTCTCGAAGCGTGCCTTCAAACCACTTGCAGTACTCCATACTACGATACGGGTACTCCTTTTTCATAGCGTGCAGCGATCTTGGAATGTACTCTTTCCACTTTGCAGCCTTCAGAATTGGTCGTACGCTCGTTCGGCTTACCCTGCTTGCATGTGCACCCTGCTTCACAGTCTTTTGAGCTGACCCAGTAAAATGTTGCAACACAGCAACGCTGGAAGCTGGACTACTTGACGTTTTTGGTCGGTCAGACCTTCCCTTATAAATGCGCATCCTGAGCAATACCGTCAAATTCAAATTTATGGTAAGTGCGGTAAATGGCTGCACGTGTCAGTGGCTGAGTTCCATACATATTACGTGATTGCCGTTGTACCTCCATCTTCTTTTCATACTTTCGGTACTATTTCAATCCTTGCGCTACTCAGACGGCATTCTTACTTCATTCATTGCTGCATACTCATCTACTACGAAACGCGCGCCAAGATCTGTTGAGAAAGCAATGGATTACGCTACAGCGCAAAATTGCAACGACATCAATTTGTTCCAAAGATACTGACTATCAAAGAGTGTCTATATTTTTCTGGTCCCTCTGTACATTCTAACGTGGGCAAATTGTTGGCGCTCGTATGCAATGGCAACTATACGATACGGTGACTCCCAGGTTATCTATGACCATTCATCGTACCCTTCCCTCTACATGTCCAATGCCCCTGTGACGCCGTCCTCTCACGGAACGTGAAAACACATACGGATGAGTAGCTGGCGACGTAGCAGCATGAAATTCTGCGTTATACTGTAGTGGCGGGCATCAAATGAAGAATATGAGTTGAACTACGTACTTTGTGTGTTTTCTTTGTCATAGAGTACGTGGTATAAATACAAACTGCTTAGAAGCATAATCGAACTGACGATCTCTTGAAAACGCTTTCTTTAAGATATGATTTGTTATAGTAAAATAACAGGAAAGTACATATCGGCAGGTTACGGTATCGTGTAGTTCATGTTTTTAGCGTTATAACGTATGTGCTATGGAAGTACACTGAAGATGGTGGTAAGTTCCTGTGGGACCAAACCACTGAGGTCATCGGTTCCTAGCCTTACACATTACCTAATGTAACTTAAAATAACTTACGCTAAGCATAACATACATACCCACGCAAGAGGAAGGACTCGAACCTCCCGTGGGGGAGCCCAGCTAACCGTGGCAAGGTGCCTCACACCACGCGGGGCTACAGTGAAGAGCCAAAGAAACTGGTACACCTGCCTTATATCGGGTAGGGCGCACGCTAGCTCGCAGAAGTGCCGCAACACGACGTGACACTGACACGACTAATGTCTGAAGTAGTGCTGGAGGGAACTGACACCATGAATCCTGCAGGACTGTCCTTAAATCTCTTGTGAAAAGCATGTTGCGAGGCATCCCAGATATTATCAATAATGTACATGTCTGGGGAGTTTGGTGGCCAGTGTATAAGCTCATATTTCTGTTCCCGGAGCCACTCTGTAGCAATTCTGGACTTGTGGGGTGCTGCATTGTCATGCTGGAATTGCCCAAGTGCCTCAGAACTCACAATGGACATGAATGAATGCAGGTGATCAGACAGGTTGCTTACATGCATGACACCTGTCGTTTCTAGATATATCAGGGATCCCCTATCACCCCAACTGCACATGTCCCACACCGTTACAGAGAATCCACCATCTTCAACAGTCCCCTGCTAACATGCAGGGTCCATGAATTCATGAAGTTGTCTCCATAAACGTACACGTAGATCCGATCGATACAGTCTGAAATGAGACTCTTCTGACCAGGCAGCACGTTCCCAGTCATCGACAGTCCATTGACAGTGTTGATGGGCCCAGGCGAGGCGTAAAGCTTTGTGCGTGCATTCATCAAGCGTACACAAGTGGGCCTTCGGCTGCAAACGCCCATATCGGAAATGTTTTGTTGAATGGTTCGCACGCCGACAGTTGTTGATGGCCCAGCAATGAAATCTGCAGCAATATGCGGAAGGGTTGTACTTCTGTCACGATGAACGATTCTCTTCAGTAGTCGCTGGTCCTGTTCTTGCAAGGTCTTTTTTCGCCCGAAGCGATGTCTGAGATTCGATGTTTCACCGGTTTCCTGATATTTACAGTACACTCGTGAAATGGTCGTACAGAAAATCCCCCCTTCATCGCTACCTCGGAGATGCTGTGTCCCATCGCTCGCGCGCCGACTGTAGCACCACGTTCAAACTCACTTAAATCTTGATAACTTGCTATTGTAGCAGCAGTAACCGATCTAACAAATGCGCCAGACACTTGTTGTCTCATACTGGCGTTGCCGACTGCAGTGACGTACTCAGCCTGTTTACATATCTGTGTATTTGAATACGCATTACGCATACCTATAGCAGTTTCTTTGGCGCTTTAGTGTAGTATATTTCACTTAGCCTGGGCTAAAAAAAAAAAACCTAACACTACGACGAAAGCGTGCAGAATAAAGTGCTATAGAGCGCAGCACACAAGGAATATGGGCAGGCGAGCAGGACTCCTTTATCCTGCTTGGGTTGAGCACAGCCTGGCTTGGATGGGAGCAGAGCAACCCGCCCGAGTCCAGGACACAGTACCTACCACATCTACACTGCTGGCCACCGTAAATGCAACACCAAGAAAGACAAGAGGTAGCACAACAAAATTTATTTTGTAGATAACATGTTGACCAAGTACGTTTACAGACGTCTGTGACATGTGGTTCCTGCCAGAATCAGTAGCCAGAGTAGCCGCCATTGTTGGAGATCACCGCTGCCACACGTCTCGGCATTGAGTCAAAGAGACGTTGGATGTGTTCCTGGTGTACAGCAGCCCAAGCAGCTTCCACACGTTGCCAAAGATCATCTGGTGTGGCAGCTGGGGATGTAATCTGGGTCACTCGTTGAGCAACCATGGACCACATGTTTTCTATCGGCGAAAGATCCGGAGAGCGAGCCGGCCAGGGAAGCAATTCAATCTGGTTATTGAGGAAGAACCTTTGGACAATGCGTGCCACGTGTGGTCGCGCATTATCCTGTTGAAATATAGCTGTGGCCGAAACCTGAAGGTAAGGAAGGACAACTGGCTCCAGCACCTCGGATATGTAGCGCCGGCTATTTAAAGTACCGGCAATGCGTACTAGAGGCGTGCGAGAGTAATATCCAATACCGCCCCATACCATAATACCCGGTGCAAGACCAGTGTGGCGGTGCATAATGCAGCTGTCCAGCATCCTCTCTCCACGGTGTCTCCACGCTCGAATCCGACCATCGTGGTGCTGCAGACAGAAGCGTGCCTCGTCAGTAAAGACAACGTCATTCCATTCTGCCGTCCACATCCGTCTGTCATCACACCATTGGCGACGGAGACGTCTGTGGTTCTGCGTCAATGGTAGACGAAGCAATGGACGTCTTGCGGACAGACCACTCTGCTGGAAACGGCGTCGAATGGTACGCGCAGACACTGGATGATGCGTTACAGACGCAATGTGCTGTGCTACGGTTCGGGATGTCACTGAGCGATCCGTCACTGCCATGCGCACAATTTGCCTATCAGCACGTGCAGTAGTGCACCGAGGTGAATGCGATCGACCACGTCGGTCCGTCGTACCCTCCTGCATCCAACGGTCACATATCCGCATTCAGTTGTTTGGTTTCGTCCAACACGACTAGCGATTTCTCTGTACGATAATCCACAATCTCGGTAAGCCACTATCCTTCCTCTGTCGAACTCGGATACTTGATCAAACGATGTTCGCTGTTGTCTACGAGGCATAACTGATCGTCTTGTGAAACAACCACAAGGTAAACACACGTGCCGAACGTACACTCGTCGAAATCGCCAAGCGTTAAATGGCGCTATGAGGTGGCGCCACAGGCGCGCGTGATGTGCGTCTGCGCTGAAATTCTAATCAGTTGCATATCTCATCGCTGCAAACCCATGGTGTAAATTTCACTTGATTCGGATGCTTCCTTCAGGGTGTTGCATTTACGGTCGCCAGCAGTGTAGTTCTAAACTAGTCCGCCCGGCTAGCCGTGCGGTCTAACGCGCTGCTTCCAGAGAGGGAACGTGTGCCGGTCCCCAGCACGATTCCCACGGTGGATTAGTGTCGAGGTCCGGTATGTCGGCTAGCTTGTATATGGTTTTTAATGCGGTTTTCCATCTGCCTCGGCAAATGCGGGCTGGTTCACCTTTTCCGCGTCACTATGTCGGCGATTGCTGTGCAAACAGTCTCCACGTACGCATACACCATAATAACTCTACCACGCAAACGTTTGCGATTACCCTCGTCTGGCATGAGACTTCCCCTTCGCAGGGAGGGGGTGGGGGGCGAACCGCACAATAATCCTGGGTTCGGTGTAGGGCGGGTGTGGGGTGGGTGGACTGCTGTGGTCTGCTGTGGGGTTATGAACCACTGAGGGCTACGGCAGGACGAAGACTCTCTGTCGTTTCTAGGTCCCCGATTCAATACACACACACACACAATACTGTGTACAGTAAATGAACATTTGGGAGACGATGATTGTTCCTATCAACATGGCAATCCAACCTGTCTTAAAGCAGCATCTGTGAGGCATTCCTGAAGTGGCCTGGCCCTCTCACACACTTGACCCTAACCAAATGGGACACATTTGGCTTGAGTTAAAACGTAGACTTAGCTCTCGACCCAAGCGTCCAACGCCATTACCTCTTCTGCTTTCGGCTCTTGAAGACGAATGGGCTACGATTCCTTCACAGATGTTCAGACACCGCACTGAATCTGTCTTGAGTATAGTACACTATAAGACAAAACAAACGATAAGCCACGAAGGAATTATCCGAATGAGACGGAAATACGTAGATATGATGGGTATGTACAAACAAACAAATGTTTACAGTTTCAGATAAAGCCGGATAAATTATTTAGGAGAAAGAGCTTCACAGACTCAAAAAGCCAGTAACGCAATGATCCACGACTGGCTTTTGACACAATTTCCCACAAGCGTCCTGTAATCAAACCGCATGCCTAGAGAATGTCGCTTCAGTTGTGCGATTGGATTCGTGATTTCCTGTCAGAAAGGTCACAGTTCGTAGTGGCAGACGGAAAACCATCGAGTAAAACTGAAGGTATCCGCCGTTCCCCAAGGAAGTGTTATAGGCCCTCAATTGTTCCTGATGTATATTAACGACATAGGAAACAATCTGAGTAGCCCTAAGAGATTGATTACAGATGGCGCTGTCATTTACCGTCTTGTAAAGTCATCAGATCACAAAAACGAACGAACTGAATGATTTAGATAAGATATCTCTATGGTGAGAAAAGTGGCAATTGACACAGAATAAAGAAAAGTGTGAAGTTATTGACAAAGTACTAAAAGAAATCCGCAAAACTTCGATTATGCGATAAATGACACAAATCTGAAGGCTGTAAATTCAACTAAATACTTAGGGATTACAATTACAAATACCCTAACTTGGAACGATCACATAGATAATGTTGTGTGTAGAGCAAACCGAAGATTGCGATTCATTGGGAGAACACTGAGAAGGTGCAACAGGTCTACTAAAGAGACTGCTTACACCACGCTTGTCCGACCTATTCTGGAGTACTTCTGTGCAGTGTGGGATCCGCATCGGGTGGAACTGACGGATGACATCGAAAAAGTACAAAGAAGGGCAGCTCGTTTCGTATTAACGCCAAAAAGGAGAGATGGTGCCACAGACATGGTATGTGAATTGGAGTTCAATCATTAAAGCAAATGAGTCTTTTGATGTGACAGGTTCTTTTCATGAAATTTCAATCACTAGTTTTCTCCCGCGATTGCGAAAACATTCTGTTGGCACCCACCTACATAGGGAGAAATGATCATCACGGTAAAATAAGAGAAATCAGGGATCGCACGGAAAAATTTAAGAGCTCGTTTTCCCTGCGTGCTGTTCGAGAGTGGATCGTTTGAGAGACAACTTGAAGGTGGTTCACTGAACCCTCCGCCAGACACTTTATTGTGAATAGCAGAGTAATCACGTAGATTTAGATGTAGATGTATTCAACTAATTATTCATGTTGGTTGATTGAGTTGTTGGACGTCCACCTGACGCATATCGTTCCAAATTCTGGCGAATTGGCGCGTTATGTTGTCAAGATACGGAGCTGATTGGAGGGTTCTCATTATAATTCTCAAATGGGGAAAGGTCCGGTGATCTCGCTCGTAAGAAGTAGGGTTTTACAAGGACGAAGACTCTCGCCGCGTGCAGGCAAGCATTATCTTGGTGTAACGGAAGTCTAGGATGGCTTGCCATGAAAGGTGACAGAATGCCCACGACGTACTGCTGTGCTGTGAGGGTGCTGCGGATGACAAAGAGGTCCTGCTATGGAAATAATTGGCAGCCCAGACCATCATTCACCGTTATCGTGCTGTATGGCAGCGTGGTGTGACGTCACGTGTGCTGCACTGCTGTTGAAATTGCTCGTTAATACTTTACAAAATTTTAGACTTCATTTACATATTTTAAAGTTTATTTGTGTTAATATTTGCCGTAAAAGTAACTTCATAGTGGATTTTCACTAATCTCAGTCTTTCTTCCTGTGTTATTGGGTCCAGTGGTCAATTATTCGTGAGTGTGCTTGCGTCGTTCGTCTAAGCCTCGCGCCTCAGTAGTGTGTTTACATTTTGCAGCGTGCACTGCAGCTGTAGCGGTTATAAGCTAAGTACTTAAAAACTTATTTGTGCTCTGTAATACGGTTATTAAATTTAATAGTTTTCAGCGGTGTTTCGTGCCGTTTGTTGGGAAATAACTACTTAAGGAACTTTTGTAATCGTTCGCTCGCTGTGTTTTTTACAGTTATCTGTGCGTCGAAGTCGTTTAGTAAATTTAGTGCTTTAGTTTTCAACTGATGTTTATTATTATTTCTAGAGAAATATTTCAGTAAAATTTTCATTCAGTGTTTTCACTTCGCTTAGTGTTCCAGTGGCCGTTTGAATTTTTTGGTTTTAGCTAATAATTTTGTGAGGTTTTGTTGGTATTGGTACAAGCTGTGGTGTGGTAGTATTAATATGAGTAGTTGCTTTCTTAATAGGCAGAGAATTACAAGACCATTATTGTTAGTTCTCAAATAGTTCTACTGGTGTAACTGAACTTTGGTAACGCAGATATACAGTTTTTTCAGCAACTGTAAAATTTTACTATGAGTGAGAAGTGTGGGCTCTGTCATAGGTTTGTGAGTAGTGCGTTACGGTGTGGGATTTGTTCAGAGTATTTTCATTGGGGGGAATGCAATGGGGAAGCCAGTGGTCATTTTAGTGAGATACTCTCCTGGGAATGCAGACTCTGCAGTAGAAATAAGTTGATAGAGGTGCAGGGCCATAAGATGCGTGCCCTTCAGGGTGCAGTTACAATGCACAAAGGAGGAACTAGATAGGTTGAGGAGGGTGAAGGGTGGTGGGGAATGGGTACTGGCAGTTGGCAAGAAGGCAGCTAGGAAGAGAAGGTATTCAGACAGTTTTACTTTGCGTACATGCAATAGATAGGACCAACTGTCAGAGTTGAGTGGAGAGGAGCCTCGTGTAGCTGTAGTTGTAGGGAACATGCAGCTGTTCTCAGCAGTTAAGAGGCCTAGGTTAGTTGCAAAGTATAGCAGAAAGAAGAAGGTTCTTCTGCTAGGTAGTTCTCACGGTAGAGGTGTGGGCCAGAAGTTGCAGGAAGTGTTGGGCAGTGAGTACCAGGTCACCAGCATTGTGAATAAATGGTTCAAATGGCTCTGAGCACTATGGGACTTAACATCTGAGGTCATCAGTCCCCTAGAACCTAGAACTACTTAAACCTAACTAACCTAAGGACATCACACAACACCCAGTCATCACAAGGCAGAGAAAATCCCTGACCCCGCCGGGAATCGAACACGCGAAACCGGGCGCGGGAAGCGAGAACCCTACCGCACGACCACGAGCTGCGGATTATTTACATAAATGATATGTCCTCTAGTATTACGGGTAACTCTAAAATATTTCTGTTTGCTGATGACACTAGCTTGGTAATAAAGGATGTTGTGTGCAACATTGGTTCAGTTTCAAATAGTGCAGTACATGACCTCAGTTCATGGCTTATAGAAAATAAACTAACGCAAAATCACAGTAAGACTCAGTTTTTACAGTTTCTAACACACAATTCAACAAAATCTGACGTTTTAATTTCACAGAAGGGGCATATGATAAGTGAAACTGTGCAGTTCAAATTTCTAGGTGTTCAGATAGATAGATGTCATGGAAATCCTACGTTCAGGATCTTGTTCAGAGACTTAATACAGCCATTTTTACTATTCGAACGGTATCAGAAGTGAGTGATCGTTCGACACGAAAATTAGTCTACTTTGCTTATTTTCATTCCCTTATGTCGTATGGTTTTATGTTTTGGGGTAACTCTTCCCGTTCTAAAAGGATATTTTTGGCTCAGAAACGGGCGGTTCGGGCAATAAGTGGTGGGAGTTCACGAACCTGTTGTCGACCCCTGTTCACGAGTCTGGGTATTTTGACATTGGCCTCTCAATACGCGTATTCCTTATTGCCGTTTCTTGTTACCAATATTAGTTTGTTCCCAAGAACAAGCAGCTTTCACTCGGTTAATACTCGGCACAAATTAAACCTACATTTGGATCGGACTTCCTTAACTCTTATGCAAAACGGTGTGCAGTATATTGCTGCATCCATTTTCAATAAGCTGCCACTCTAATTAAAAAATCTTAGCGCTAATCCACGCGCTTTCAAATCGAAACTGAAGAGTTTCCTCATGGGTAACTCTTTCTATTTTGTCGAGGAGTTCTTTGAAAAATTAAGCTGATTTTTATTGTATTGCTGATAGCATTCACTTAAACTTATCGACTGGCTTTTTAAGGTTCATAAATATTTCTTTTTATGTGTTATTACTTTTATTTAGTAATTTCATGTACTGACACATTCCATGACCTTGGAGATTTTCTCCTCCATTTGGTCCTACGGAACTTGAAGAGTAAATAAATAAACGACAGTCAAGTTGGATCCCACCCCTATCCAGGACATGGCTTTTCTGGTCATTGGGGCCCAACAACCATGACTGATGGTACTGGATGCCCATTCTTCTCATTCTTCCCCTTTAGTTGTCATATGTGGCACTCTTACAGCACAATGGTACGTCAACGATATTCGATGCAACGTTTTGCTGCACTTCATGACAATCCATCCTGAGCTTGCATTACAGCGAGATAACACCAGCCCACATACGACGGTAGTTTCTGCTGTTCGTGTATGAGCTTGCCAAACACTGTCTTGTCCAGCAAGGTCGCTGGATCTCTCCCCAATTGACAACGTTTGAAGCAATGTGGGCAGGGCACTCCAATCAGCACGGTACTTTGACGAACTAACGCTCCAGTTGGACGGAACTGACCCGACATCCCTCGGGATGACATCCGTCAACTATATCAGTCACCACCAAGCCCAATAATTGCAGGTATAGAGATTGTGGTTGTATGTGAAGTCTGCTAGTAGCAAGACACAATCAATGCCTTCTCTGCACGATGGCAATGGAAATATTATCGACGACACTGCTGCCGAAGCAGAGTTACTGAACACAGTCTTCAGAAATTCCTTCACCAAAGAAGACGAAGTAAATATTCCAGAATTCAAATCACGATCAGCTGCCAACATGAGTAACGTAAAAGTAGATATCCTCGGATAAGTGAAGGAACTTAAATCACTTAGCAAAAGCAAGTCTTCAGGTCCAGACAGTATACCAGTTAGGTTCCTTTCAGAGTATGCCGACAGAATATCTCCATACTTAACAATCATATACAACCGTTCACGCGACGAAATATCCGCACCCAAAAGACTGGAAAGTGACACAGGTCACACCAGTATTTAAGAAAGGTAGTAAGAGTAATGCACTATATTACAGGCCCGTATCATTGACGTTGAAATGAAGCAGGATTTTGGAATATACATTGTGTTCGAACATTATGAATCACCCCAAAGAGAACGGACTATTGACACACAGTCAACACGAGTTTAGAAAACATCGTTCTTGCGAAACACAACTAGCTCCTTAGTCATACAAAGTGTTGAGTGCTATTGACAAGGCATTTCAGATGGATTCCGTGTTTCTAGATTTCCAGAAGGCTTTTGACACTGTACCACACAGCGGCTTGTAGTGAAATTGAGTGCTTGTGGAATACCGTCTCAGTTATGTGACTGGATTCGTGATTTCCTGTCGGAGATATCACAGATCGTAGTAACTGGCGAAAAGTCATTGAGTAAAACAGACGAGATTCTGGCGTTCCCTAAGGTAGTTTTATAGGCCCTTTGCTTTTCCTTGTCTATACAAAAGATTTAGGAGACAATCTGAGAAGCTGTCATAGGTTTTTTGCACATGATGCTGTCGTTTATCGACTAGTAAAGCCATCGGAAAATCAAAACAAATTGCAAAACGGTTTATAAAAGATGTCTGTATGGTGTGAAAATTGGCAATTAATCCTAAATAACGAGAAGTGTGAAGTCATCCACATGAGTGCTAAAAGGAATCCGTTAAACTTGTGTTACACGAAAAATCATCCAAAGGCAAAGGCCATAAATTCAAGAAAATATGTAGGAATTACAATTACGGACAACTAGAACTGGAAGGAACACATAGAAAATGTTGTGGGGAAGGCTAATCAAAAACTGCGCTTTATTGGCAGGACACTTAGAAAATGCGCTACAGTCTGGAACCGCGCGTAGGTTCGAATGCTCCCTCGGGCCTGCATGTGTGTGATGTCCTTAGGTTAGTTAGGTTTAAGTAGTTCTAAGTTCTAGGGGACTGATGACCTCAGAAGTTAAGTCCCATAGTGCTCAGAGCTATTTGAACCATTTTTGAACTTAGAAAATGCAACAGGTCTACTAAAGTGACTGGCTACACTACGCTTGTCCGTCCTCTTTCAGAATACTGCTGCACAGTGTGGGATCCTTACCAGATAGGATTAACGGAGTACATCGAGGAATTTCAGAGAAGGGCAGCACGTTTTGTATTATTGCGAAATAGGGGAGAGAGTGTCACTGAGAGTCTCGGGATTTGGGGTGGACATCATTAAAAGAAAAGCGTTTTTCGTTGCGGCGGAATCTGCTCACGAAATTTCAATCACCAATTTTTTCCTCCGAATGTGAAAATATTTTGTTGACGCCGACCTACACAAGAAGACATAGGGGTTCGTTTTTTCCGCGCACTTTTAGAGATTGGGGAGCGCGGGATTAGCCGAGCGGTCTAGGGCGCTGCAGTCATGAACTGCTGGTCCCGGCAGAGGTTCGAGTCCTCCCTCGGGCATGGGTGTGTGTGTTTGTCCTTACGATAATTTAGGTTAAGTAGTGTGTAAGTTTAGGGACTGATGACCTTAGCAGTTAAGTCCCATAAGATTTCACAAACATCTGAACAATTTTTGTTAGAGATTGGAATAAAAAAGAATTACTGAGCAGGTGGTTCGATGAACCCTCAGCCAGGCACATGAATGTGATTTGGAGAGTATCCGTGTAAGTATAGCTCTAGATGAGGGCCAGAGGTGGACCAATGCTTACTGATTTGCTCAATTTGTGAAGCTCATTCTCTAGATTATAACATCCAACTTTTGTGAAACGGTAATCCCTTGTTTGTCGATACAGGTGCATTACATATACTAATTCCATCCTATTCGGATAACTTCTTCGTCGTGCGTCTTTTTTTTTTAATTGCTCAGCATATGCAAATCATCATTAAGGCGAAGGTTAGACACATGTCACGTTAATTTCCTCTAATAGGCATCTGGGCACTTTCGATCAGATAGTGTAATTAAAATCAGCAAGGACTGAATGTAAGATTTAGAATGTCGTGGAAATGATGTATGTCACAGATGGAATAAGCAAGTGAGAGGAGTAATCTAGTTATCTGGTATTCTCCATGTGGACCCACTGGCCACAAATTGTCGCTGCTGGATGAGGTTCTCTTCAGACCGAGATAGTCCGTGCCCCCCCCCCCCCCCCTGTGTCAAAGCACCGCCGCATGTGTCCCACGAGGGTGGAGTCCCTCCCGCAACTGTAGCAGAGCTCTCGGACTGCCAGAGTAATTACTGCAGTCTGCCCGCACTGAGGCCGGCTCGGTCCAGAGCTTCTCTGAGTGACACAGCGTGGCTGTGGGTCTGTGGCTATAGTGGTGTGCGAGCAAGGTGGAGGGTGCGTGACGCCTGCTGCGCAGAACGGCATGGAGAAAGCGAGGGGGGAGGCGAGGCGCAGAACCATTTGAGGAGTCGCCTGTGTGGCCCGTTTCCGTCCCACGCCACCAAAAGGATAGAATATCATAGAGAGGCAGCACTGTGATGACAATTAAGCGAACTGAACAACCCGTCGCCATGTTTCACGCCATCAAAACAGAGGGGCGTCGTGTAGGGTAGATGCAGAATAAAGTGTCAGGTAACTACAAAATACGCTGTGTCATCTAACAACCCTACTACAACAAAGGTCAAAATTTAATAATGATTGAGGTGTTGCTCACGCTGCTAAATTCTGCATTTTCGGGCAACAACAGCCATATTATGTGGCAGGTGTCATTAGAGCACAATTAATAAAGTCATTTCATGTAATAATGAATAAACTAGGCACTCATCTCTGGTCTCGTTGTAAAATCATGGCTCAATCGTCGAAAATCTAGGTGGTGATGATTCCAAGCTCGGATGCAAAGAGGCCTAGGTTTTATTCTGCTATATTCAAAAGTTTTGTAGATGCGCTTTGCAAACCATTCTTGAAGATTACACTTTTGCACGACAATGGTGATGTAAAAAAGTAGTCAGCACTCCGAATTTAAGTTACACTTCTTTTTTATTACACTCCTGGAAATTGAAATAAGAACACCGTGAATTAATTGTCCCAGGAAGGGGAAACTGTATTGACACATTCCTGGGGTCAGATACATCACATGATCACACTGACAGAACCACAGGTACATAGACACAGGCAACAGAGCATGCACAATGTCGGCACTAGTACAGTGTATATCCACCTTTCGCAGCAATGCAGGCTGCTATTCTCCCATGGAGACGATCGTAGAGATGCTGGATGTAGTCCTGTGGAACGGCTTGCCATGCCATTTCCACCTGGCGCCTCAGTTGGACCAGCGTTCGTGCTGGACGTGCAGACCGCGTGAGACGACGCTTCATCCAGTCCCAAACATGCTCAATGGGGGACAGATCCGGAGATCTTGCTGGCCAGGGTAGTTGACTTACACCTTCTAGAGCACGTTGGGTGGCACGGGATACATGCGGACGTACATTGTCCTGCTGGAACAGCAAGTTCCCTTGCCGGTCTAGGAATGGTAGAACGATGGGTTTGGATGTGCTGCACTATTCAGTGTCCCCTCGACGATCACCAGTGGTGTACGGCCAGTGTAGGAGATCGCTCCCCACACCATGATGCCGGGTGTTGGCCCTGTGTGCCTCGGTCGTATGCAGTCCTGATTGTGGCGCTCACCTGCACGGCGCCAAACACGCATACGACCATCATTGGCACCAAGGCAGAAGCGACTCTCATCGCTGAAGACGACACGTCTCCATTCGTCCCTCCATTCACGCCTGTCGCGACACCACTGGAGGCGGGCTGCACGATGTTGGGGCGTGAGCGGAAGACGGCCTAACGGTGTGCGGGACCGTAGCCCAGCTTCATGGAGACGGTTGCGAATGGTTCTCGCCGATACCCCAGGAGCAACAGTGTCCCTAATTTGCTGGGAAGTGGCGGTGCGGTCCCCTACGGCACTGCGTAGGATCCTACGGTCTTGGCGTGCATCCGTGCGTCGCTGCGGTCCGGTCCCAGGTCGACGGGCACGTGCACCTTCCGCCGACCACTGGCGACAACATCGATCTACTGTGGAGACCTCACGCCCCACGTGTTGAGCAATTCGGCGGTACGTCCACCCGGCCTCCCGCATGCCCACTATACGCCCTCGCTCAAAGTCCGTCAACTGCACATACGGTTCACGTCCACGCTGTCGCGGTATGCTACCAGTGTTAAAGACTGCGATGGAGCTCCGTATGCCACGGCAAACTGGCTGACACTGACGGCGGCGGTGCACAAATGCTGCGCAGCTAGCGCCATTCGACGGCCAACACCGCGGTTCCTGGTGTGTCCGCTGTGCCGTGCGTGTGATCATTGCTTGTACAGCCCTCTCGCAGTGTCCGGAGCAAGTATGGTGGGTCTGACACACCGGTGTGTTCTTTTTTCCATTTCCAGGAGTGTACTTTTGCTGTAATATCACGTAACACACAAAACATCACTTCACAATACAAAACATAATTGAAAACATCTTCCTCACTGTTAAACTTGACATTTTATAAGCTGAATACAATATGTGTCTTTCCCACATGACGCCCAAGACTTGACTTTTTCAAGGTCCGACTCTCTAACTAACTAATAATCGCTTACGCGCCCAAAAATCGAGATACAAGTACGTCAAAGATCATAGTGACAAAAGAAAGAATACACATAAGAATAATATCATTGCAACATAAACATATCGATGTATCAAGGTACCTCTACATTAATGAAATCAAATCTGAATGTTGTCTCAGAAATATGTTAACTACTTTACAGAAACACAGTAGAATATTGCTGGTATCGAGAGGTTCAGGTGAAGTGCCGTAATGGTTGCGTAATTCAAGTATCATTACAGTCACAAAAAAAAGTGAGGCATATAACGACATCATCAGATGTCAAGACAAATTCGTCCACGTACATACACTATGTGATCAAAAGTATCCGGACACCCCCAAAAACATACGTTTTTCATATTAGGTGCATTTGGCTGCCACGTACTGCCAGTTACTCCATATCAACGACGTCAGTAATCATTACAGATCGTGGGGGAGTAGAATGGGGCTCTCCGCAGAACTCACGGACTTCGAATGTCGTCAGGTGATGGTGCGTCACTTGTGTCATATGTGTGTACGAGAGATTTCCACACTCCTTAACATCCCTAGGTCCACTGTTTCCGATGTGATAGTGAACTGGATACGTGGAAGGACACGTACACCACGAAAGCGTACTGGTTGACCTCGTCTGTTGACTGACAGACACCGGCGACAGTTCAAGAGAGTCGTAATGTGTAACAGGCAGACATCTATCCAGAGCATCAGACAGGAATTCCAAACTGCATCAGGATCCACTGCAAGTACTTTGACAGTTAGGCGGGAGGTGAGAAAACTTGGGTTTCATGGTCGAGCGGCTGCTCATGGGTCACACATCACGCTGGTAAATGACAAACGACGGGCCCCTTGGTGTAAGGCGCGTAAACATTGTACAATTGAACAGTGGAAAAAGTTGTGTGGAGTGACGAATCACGGTACACACTGTGGCGATCAGATGGCAGGGTGTGGGTATGGCGGATGCCCAGTGAACGTCATCTTCCAGCGTGTGTAGTGCCAACAGTAAAATTCGGAGGCGGTGTGTTATGGTGTGGTCGTGGTTTTCACGGAGGCGGCCTGCACCGCTTGTTGTTTTGCTTGGCACTATCACAGCACAGGCCTAAATTGATGTTTTAAGCACCTTCTTGCTTCTCGCTGTTGAAGAGCAATTTGGGTATGGTGATAGCATCTTTCAACACGACCGACCACTAGCTTACAATGAACAGCCTGTGGCGGAGGGTTACATGACAATAACATTCCTGTAATGGACTGGTCTGCACAGAGTTCTGACCTGAATCCTACAGAACACCTTCGGGATGTTTTGGAACACCGACTTCGTGTCAGGCCTCACCGACCGACATCGATACCTCTCCTCAGTGCAACACTCCGTGAAGAATGGGATGCCATTCCCCAAGAAACCTTCCAGCACCTGATTGAAAGTATGCCTGCGAGAGTGGAAGCTGTCATCAAGGCTAAGGGTGGGACAACACCATATTGAATTCCAACATTACCGATGGAGGGCGGCAGGTAACCCATTTTCAGCCAGTTGTGAGGATACATTTGATCACATAGCGTAGCACTGCCAGATATGTAAATGCTAGTTGCAGCTCTCTGTGACAGGTACAATGACCACTGGAGTTCTCTACTGTTGCTCCTACACTGCTGGCCACCGTAAATGCAACACGAAGAAAGACAAGAGGTAGCACAACAAGATTTATTTTGTAGATAACATGTTGACCAAGTATCAAATGATTACGTTTACAGACGTCTGTGTCATGTGGTTCCTGTCAGAATCAGTAGCCAGAGTAGCCGCCATTGTTGGAGATCACCGCTGCCAAACGTCTCGGCATTGAGTCAAAGAGACGTTGGATGTGTTCCTGGGGTACAGCAGCCCAACCAGCTTCCACACGTTGCCAAAGATCATTTGGTGTGGCAGCTGGGGATGTAATCTGGGCCACTCGTTGAGCAACCATGGACCACATGTTTTCTATCGGCGAAAGATCCGGAGAGCGAGCCGGCCAGGGAAGCAATTCAATCTGGTTATTGAGGAAGAACCTTTGGACAATGCGTGCCACGTGTGGTCGCGCATTATCCTGTTGAAATATGGCTGTGGCCGAGTCCTGAAGGTAAGGAAGGACAACTGGCTCCAGCACCTCGGATATGTAGCGCCGGCTATTTAAAGAACCGGCAATGCGTACTAGAGGCGTGCGAGAGTAATATCCAATACCGCCCCATACCACAATACCCGGTGCAAGACCAGTGTGGCGATGCATAATGCAGCTGTCCAGCATCCTCTCTCCACGGTGTCTCCACACTCGAATCCGACCATCGTGGTGCTGCAAACAGAAGCGTGCCTCGTCAGTAAAGACAACGTCATTCCATTCTGCCGTCCACATCCGTCTGTCATCACACCATTGGCGACGGAGACGTCTGTGGTTCTGTGTCAATGGTAGACGAAGCAATGGACGTCTTGCGGACAGACCACTCTGCTGGAAACGGCGTCGAATGGTACACGCAGACACTGGATGATGCGTTATAGACGCAATGTGCTGTGCTATGGTTCGGGATGTCACTGAGCGATCCGTCACTGCCATGCGCACAATTTGCCTATCAGCACGTGCAGTGGTGCACCGAGGTGAATGCGATCGACCACATCGGTCCGTCGTACCCTCCTGCATCCAACGGTCACGTATCCGCATTACAGTTGTTTGGTTTCGTCCAACACGACTAGCGATTTCTCTGTATGATAATCCACAATCTCGGTAAGCCACTATCCTTCCTCTGTCGAACTCGGATTCTTGATCAAAAGATGTTCGCTGTTGTCTACGAGGCATAACTGATCGTCTTGTGAAACAACCACAAGGTAAACACACGTGCCGAACGTACACTCGTCGAAATCGCCAAGCCTTAAATGGCGCTATGAGCTGGCGCCACAGGCGCGCGTGATGTGCGTCTGCGCTGAAATTCTAATCAGTTGCATATCTCATCGCTGCAAACCCATGGTGTAAATTTCACTTGATTCGGATGCTTCCTTCAGGGTGTTGCATTTACGGTGGCCAGCAGTGTATTTAATATTTTTAACAGACACGTGAGGGTGTACAAGATGCGTCGTGTGTCGAGTTATCACTGCCAAGGACACAGAGGTCCCACATACTCGTGTGAGACAGCGTTATCATCTCCTGACAGAGTATGGAATGGGGCTCAGTGTTTGCCTTTATTTGCCCAGCTAGTCTATTCGTGCAATATGCTGCCCTGCATCGGAACATGTGGGCAGGCATCGTTGTGCATGGAGCACACATCTGTGGCTACCATCTGAGAACAAATAATGGACTCCCGTGCAACGTTCTGGGTCATTCAGCGCAACTGGTCGGAGACAAGCAGTAGTTAGACAAGGGAATTATCTTCACATGTGTAGGCTGCCATTAACACCACAAGAAAGTAGTAAGATGAAGATGTGGACTGAAGTTTGCGTTAGGGAGGACATTGGACTAAGGTAGGCCATGCCGCATCTGTGTTGGCGTAATGGCTTCGCATTCCTGCCTAGGAAGCAAGTAGACCCAATTTCAAGTTCTGGCCAGGGCACAGATTATAATTCATTTCTTCAGCTTCCATCATTATCATAGATAAATACTAGACTCAAATGTCTGGAGCAAAATTTAATTATATCATATCTATAAACAGCTGTGTTTGGATAAACTGCTAATGAAAAGCATCACATTGTGTTTAGCGACTATTCTCCACTACGCATACGACCATCGCCAGAGAGTACAGAGGCCAACTAGGGAGAGGTCACTTCATTCCAGTGTTCTGGACAAGCACAGCCGTGTTACTCGTGCCGTCACAATGTGGGGGAGCCATCGCGTATGACTTCAGGATGTGGCTGGCAGTGTTTGAAGCAACTGTGTCATATACATCCTGGGACGTTACGTATTACGTTTCGTCTGACAGTACTGTGATCGCACTATCCTCTGTGCTCTCGGTGGCTCAGAGGGATAGATTGTCTGCCATGTAACCAGGAAATCCCGGGTTCGAGTCCCAGTCCGGGCACACATTTTCAGCTGTCCCCATTGATGTATATGAAAAACACCTGTCGGCAGCTAAGGGTTTAGATTTAATTTCATTTCATTCTAGAGAAGCTCCACAGTCATCAACGATATCTGTTCTTTCGGGAACAGATACCATATTCATATAGTTACAGGCTACCCGGCCATTGACCTTCTCCTGTGCGAATGCGCACACTTTGCCTGAACTGTGTCTGGCGCTAGTAATGAGTTAATGGTCAAATATCTATTAGGAACACTACGAATGTAGGCTGTGGACAGTTGGGAATGTGGGTCCCACGGGAGGCGTGCAAGGGATAAGTCGCTGCAATCGCACTATCCTCTGTGCCCTCGGTGGCTCCGATGGATTGAGCGTCTGCCATGTAAGCAGGAGATCCTGGCTTCGAGTCCTGGTCGGGGGACACATTTTCCGCTGCTTCCATTGGTGTATATGAACAACACCTGTCGGCAGCTAAGGGTTTCGATTTAATTTGATTTCATTCTAGAGGAGCTGCACCGTCATCAATGGTATCCGTTCTTTGGGGAACAGATACCATCTTCATATGTATCCCAGAATGCTCAATAATGTTCATGTCTGATAGAAATTGGTGGTCAGCGAAAGTGTGTATACCCAAAAAGTGTGCGTGGAGCCACTCTATAACAATTCTGGACGTGTGGGGTGTCGCATTGTCCTGTCGTAATTGTCCAAGTTCGTCGGAATGCACAATGGACATGAATGGATGCAGGTGATCAGAAAGGATCCTTACGTACGTGCCACCTGTCAGAGTCGTATCTAGATGTGTCAGGGATCCCATATCACTCCTACTGCACACGCCCCACACCATTACAGAGCATCCACCTGCTTGTACATTCCCCTGCTGACATGCAGAATGCATGGATTCATGAGGTTGTCTCTATACCCGTACACGGCCATCCGCTCGACACAATTTGAAACGAGACACGTCCGACGAGGCAACATGGTTCCAGTCATCAACAGTCCAATATCGGTGTTGAGGGGCCCACGATAGGCGTAAAGCTTTGTGTCGGCTCCGAAAGACCATATTGACGATGTTTCGTTGAATGGTACGCACGCTGACAGCTGCTAACGGCACAGCATTGCAATCTGTAGCAATTTGCGGAAGGATTGCACTTCTGTCACGATGACGATTCTCTTCAGTCGTCGTTGGTCCCGTTCTTGCAGGATATTTTTCTGGCCGCAGCGTTCTCAGAGATCTGATGTTTTGCCCGATCCCTGATATTCACGGTACACTCGTATAATGGAGCTAGGGGAAAATCCCCACTTCATCGCCACCTCGGAGATGCTGTGTCCCATCGCTCGTGCGCCGACTGTAACACCACGTTCAAAGTCTCTGAAATTCTGATAACCTGCCATTTTAACACCAGTAACCTATCTAACAACTGCGCCAGACTCTTCTCTTATACAGGCGTTGCCGACGGCAGCGCCGTGTTCCGCCTGTTTATGCATCTCTGTATTTGAATACACATGCGTACAAGAGTTTTTTTGGGGCTTTAGTGAACAAACTGATTTGGAACATAACTACAGACCTAATGCTCATATAAAAAACATAGGAATGCAGTCAGTTGTATCATGTCAGGAGATGTTCCCTTTTCTATTGATCTCCCTGTCTCTATGGAAATGCTTTTCGTATTCCCACGCAGAACTCTATCTGCCGATGTAGTGATTCCTTCAGCAAAGGCAGTACCTGTTCTGACCAACAATAAGAACAATCTGTCGCCTATTCTTTCCCTCATTAACGCGACGCTGCATGCCAAAATACCCACAAAAAGAATGTTTGGAGCCTTAAGACTGTTTCAAAACTTGGAGATTTGTTTCGTACACCAATGTACTACATACATTAAAAAAAAAAGTTTTGCGTCACCTCGGTTCCGAGAGTTCCGGAACCTGTACAGAAAATTAGAATTGAGATCAACATAAACATCATTTCCGCCTTATTATTGCTCATGAAAACCACACATTGCATGTTGTACCACCATACAGCGAGACCATCAGAGGGTGGTGGTGCAGATTACTGTACACACCGGCACCTCTAATAACCCGGGATAGTTGGCCACCGTATTTAGGGACCAGTCTTTCTTCCACGTCACCTAACAGGGCGGAACAACCGGCATTTCTTGCGGGTGACTTTGCGTCCTCTGCTGGAAGAAGTGTCATTGATGATTCGAAGGGTTATGTGGCGGCTACATGATGTGATCCAGCCTATTTCGCCATTAACGTCGGGACGCATCTCAATCGTGCCTTCCCTGGTCGGCCGGCCGGAGTGGCTGTGCGGTTCTAGGCGCTACAGTCTGGAACTGAGCGACCGCTACGGTCGCAGGTTCGAATTCTGCCTCGGGCATGGATGTGTGTGATGTCCTTAGGTTAGTTAGGTTTAACTAGTTCTAAGTTCTAGGGGACTAATGACCTCAGAAGTTGAGTCCCATAGTGCTCAGAGCCATTTGAACCATTTGAACCTCAGAGTGGTTGCTGGGTCATGTCGTCCATAAACAGCCCTTTCCGATCTATCCCAGGCATGTTCGATAGGGTGGATAACATGCTGGCCACTCTAGTCGAGCAATGCCGTCATCCTGAAGGAAGTCATTCACAAGATGTGCACGATGGGGGCGCAAAATGTCATCGATACGTACCCGATATGATTGCACTATCGGTCGGAATCGTACAGCCATTACGGCGGCTTTCATGACCACCAGCGGCGTACGTACAAAACAGCAGAGAACCTCCACCTTGCTGCACTCGCTGGTCACTCTGTCTAAAGAGTTCAGCTTGACCGGGTTGACTCCAAACACGTCTCCGATGATTGTCTGGTTGAAGGCATATGCGACGCTCATCGCCGAGGAGAACGGATGCCAATCCTGAGCGGTCCATTTGCCATATTGTTGGGCCAGTGTGTACTGCGCAGCATGGTGTTGTGGTTGCAAAGATGGACCTCCCCTTGGACGTCGGGAGTGGAGTTGCGCTTCATGCAGCCTATTGCGCCCAATTTGACTCTTAACACGACGTCCTGTGGCTGCACGAAAAGCATTAATCAGTGTGGTCAAGTTGCTGTCAGGGTTCCTCCGAGCAATAGTCCGTAGGTAGTCCACTGCAGTAGCAGCCCTTGGCGGCCTAAGCCAGGCATTTCATCGACAGTTCCTGTCTCTCTGTATCTCCTCCATGTCCAAAGAACATCACTTCGGTTCACTCCGAGATACCTGGACACTTTCATTGTTGAGCGCCCTTCGTGATATAAAGTAACAATGCGGACGCGATAGAACCGCGACATTGTCCGTCTAGGCACGGTTGAACTACAGACAACACGAGCCATGTACCTCCTTCCAGGTGGAATGACTGAAAGTGATCGGCAGTCGGACCCTCTCCGTCTAATATACGCTGCTCATGTATGGTTGTTTACATCTTTGGGCGGGTTTAGTGACATCTCTGAACAGTCAAGGGGACCGTGTCTGTAATACAATATCCACAGTCAACGTCTATCTTCAGGAGTCCTGGGAACCGGGGTGATGCAAAACTTTTTTTTGATGTGTGTATTTTGGTTGCAAAGAATGGGACGCACCAACTGAGTGTAGAAATGTTACAAGTATCTATAAAAGTGTGGGAAAATCATTGTCAGTAGGCATATGAAAACATTAACTTAAATTACGTACTGTAGGGAAAAATCTGACGTTGTATGAAAATTTAAGTTGAAGTGTAATTTTTTGAAAATGTTTTCTTCTTCTCAAAACTGTACTAACAGGAACCAACATGAATCATGAATCGCCACAGGCAAGAAAGCGTTTCACCTACTGGAGCTGTCATTCTTAGTGAAAACGAAAGTATTTTCAAAACACGGCATTATCGCCTTCGACTGTTAAAATTATTTATTTATTATATCCATTACTGTCTTTAATTATTTCTGTTAAATTTTTTATTCATAAAATCTCCCATTGCAATTAAGATCTTCAGCTATTTTCAAGTGTCATGCACTGAAACTATAAAAACAGAGTGTATCCTTACTTACAGTCTTGCATGACTTCACTTGCATAGAACGATACAAGTCGCTGTAGTATTGTGAAACGACACATTACTCCAGATTTTGCGCCTTGGTGGACGTCATATACATGGTGATATATTCCACCGTGTACAAATTCTAGGGATTGATCGATGAAAGGATAGGGAACAAAAAAGGTCCATGAACTTATGTCCGGAAATGCATGGTCTCCATGCTAGGGACCATTTATTCGATCACATATTCTTACAGAGACTGCGGTCTAGTACGTGCTGTACGACACATCCACAGTTACAGTATGTGCTGAAAATTGTTTCCATGTGGCTCAACGCAGGCGTGTAATCGCCGTAGCATGTCCTGTCTCACACGTTCACTTCGGACAGCCTGCATCCGAAATGTGTTAAAGGCAGCATCAATACTCTGCTCGAGTGTCTCTATGTCTAGAATGGGCTCCACATACACGATACTTTCGAGATGCCCCCACAACCAAAAATAGCGCGAGTTGAGATCCGGAGAAAATCAGGCCATGTAACTGGACCTCTTCGTCCGATTCATCGACCAGGGAAGAAAAAATGGTTCAAATGGCTCTGAGCACTATGCGACCTAACTTCTGAGGTCATCAGTCGCCTAGAACTTAGAACTAATTAAAGCTAACTAACCTAAGGACATCACACACATCCATGCCCGAGGCAGGATTCGAACCTGCGACCGTAGCGGTCGCTCGGTTCCAGACTGTAGCGCCTAGAACCGCACAGCCACTCCGGCCGGCCAATCAGGGAAAACACGATTGAGATGCGTCCCGACGTTAATGACGAAATAGGCTGGATCACATCATGTAGCCCCCACATAACCCTTCGAATCATCAATGACACTTCTTCCAGCAGAGGACGCAAAGTCACTCGCAAGAAATGCCGGTTGTTCCGCCCTGTTAGGTGACGTGGAAGAAAGACTGGTCCCTAAATACGGTCGCCAACTATCCCGGCTGCACCGATGGTGATGATTCACTGTCACCATACTTTGGGGGTCTGCATACTGTCCCACACGCGATTGTTATGAAAGTTGAAGATACGACTCCACGTAAAGGTGGCCTCATCTGTGAATAGGATGGATGAAACAAATTCCGGAATCGTGCTTGCCTGTTGAAGAAATCACTAACAAAACTGCTCCCGATGTGGAAAGTCTGTCGGTAGTAAGCCCTGCCCACGATGTAAGTGATAAGGGTAGTAACAATTGCTGTACTGGCAGGCCAACTGCCTGGTAATGACGCGGCGGTCGCTTTCCGGATTGTTAATCATATTTTTCTCCATGTCTGGTGGCCGAAAATTTCGGGTACGTGGTCCATGATTTCATGCTTCTTGAAACGACCTTGTCTCAGACCAAACGGCTAAACACTGTTGCAAACATTGAATGCTGTTGTTGTTGTCGGGGAGGTGGCCGAGCGGTTCTAGGCGCTACAGTCTGGAGCCGCGCGACCGCTACGGTCGCAGGTTCGAATCCTGCCTCGGGCATGGATGTGTGTCATGTCCTTAGGTTAGTTAGGTTTAGGTAGTTCTAAGTTCTAGGGGACTGATGACCTCAGCAGTTAAGTCCCATAGTGCTCAGAGCCACTTGAACCATTTTTTTTTTGTCGGGGAGGGGGGTAGCTCTCCTGATACAACCTTGCAGTCCGCCGCCCATTGCCATTTGCCTTTCCGTAAGTAAACACCGTGTCGGCGAGGTCTCGATTCAAATATGGAACCATTGTGTACAACGCTGTGTCACGTCCACTACGAGGTGGGTCAGCAAGAAAAGTGAATCGGACACAACGTTACCAGTTATTATGGAAGGAGAAGGCGCTAGGGCATTACGTATGAGGAACAGTATCACGCTGTAGGACTAGATCACGCATACAGTAACTGTGGCTGCATGGTACAGCGCGTGTTAGATCGCACTCTCTGTGATAAAGTATCATTGAATATACGCTCCAACCATGTGTTTCCGGACATAAGTTCATTAGGCCTTTTTTGTTCCGTATCCTCTCATCGATCAGTCCCAAGAATTTGTACACGGTGGAAAAAATCACCCTGTTTACGCGCCACCGTCACCATGGATCCATCTGCACTGGACGAGTACCCGACTGAAAGAAAGCGCCCTCGTTAAAGAAGAATAATGAAAAACTTATTTCAGGATCCAAACATCGGATGCTGTCGCAAAAATAGCGCATTAGCGTTTCTTAAACATCGATAATCTACCGATTAATCGATAGTAACTGCCCTACCGTTACTATCGGTAGTCTGGTTTAACTATCGAAGTTTTATCGTTTTTAATGTAATTCTTTTTGAATTGGCACCTGAAAATTTGTTGGTTTCTATTACTTCCATGGTGTTTGGAGTGCAGAGGGAAAGCAGATTGTATGGAGGTATTTAATCAACAACAAATTTGGTGGAGCCTTAGCCAGTCTAAGTTGTTTATGTTGTTAATAGAGGGTGAGCGGTCCTGAGAGAGGGAATTTTCTTGTTTGTATCCCAGTGGTGACAACTCATGGTCGTGCGCATCTAGTACCGAACAGATGCTTATAGTAAAAACTGTTCTTGTTGTTGTTGTTGTTTGTTGTGGTCTTCAGTCCAGAGGTTGGTTTGATGCAGCTCTCCATGCCATACAATAAAGCTGCATGCCCTTGGGAAAAATTACGGCTGTAGTTTCCCCTTGGTTTCAGCCGTTCGCAGTACCAGCACAGCAAGGACGTTTTGGTTAGTGTTACAAGGCCAGATCAGTCAATCATCCAGACTGTTGCCGCTGCAACTACTGAAAAGGCTGCTGCCCCTCTTCAGGAACCACACGTTTGTCTGGCCTCTCAACAGATACCCCTCCGTTGTGGTTGCACCTACGGTACGGCTATCTGTATCGCTGAGGCACGCAAGCCTCCCCACCAACGGCAAGGTCCGTGGCCCATGGGAGGCGGGCGGGGGAGAGGGGGGGGGAGCGGGTAAAAACTATACATCTAATAACACGGATTCGTGAATGTGCATTATACTGATCTTCGTCTTCAAATCTGTCAGGAAAAAGGACATTTTAAAGATTTGTCAATTTTTTTTGATTGCACATTTAAAAATAATTATTGTCGTTATTAAGTAAACACGCCTGCTACTTTCCTCTTCTGTTTGTGAGTCCTCATTGTACTTCCAAGCGTTTTTAGTTGTACGTGTTACTGTGTAAAGCGACTCGGAAACACAAAACACTGACGCAGTCCTAATGCCCCTGCGTCACTTCTGCTTTTGCAGAAGCACAAATATCATTCGTATTATGGTTGGCCGTGATGAGGTCGATTAGCGGAGCTTGTTGCTTCAAGGACACACCACCTCCCGCAAAACTAAATGCAGCCGTCGCGTGTCAAGCTTTATTATTTGTATGGTGGCTGGGCATAATCATTAAAATAAACAGCTGTATTTACTTGCTATCTGCTTTCACAGCACTACAGTGCATATTCATACGTAATTCAGACGAAATGTGAATGTTTCAGTGGCTGTGAGACAAAACTAGCCTCTTTTTGCCAGGAGTTGACTGTGGATGTCCAGGAATGTTTTTGCAAAACTCCAGAAGGCTCTGCTGAAACTCTTTGTTTGAAACTTGTGCAGCGGACGAATACGCTCTCGATAATTCTTACTTTTTTTCATTTTTTTCAAGTTTACATAATTCTGCAACCTGGTTAATAATTTTTCAAGCGTCACGGGAAAGAATTCTGCCTCTAAGGCTTCTAGCTCTACGGGGCATCGTAGGAGGTGACTTCAGTGTGCCAACAGTGGCTTCTTCGTCACTCATTTCGTTATTAAACGCCACACAACTACAGGATTATTCTTCATAACGCAACTATAGAACCACAACTGTTGAATCTCTGTCGTTGGCAGCAGTGGGACAAAGAGCACAGTAGCGAGGAAGTGTTCACAGTGGTGACGACACGAAACGGTCAGTACTTCTCTCATGACACCGGTAGTCTCTGTTGGCTGACGAAATTCCGCGCTTCCACGATTATTTTGTTTATGTAAGCGGTCCGTAAATAGAGTTTTTTTCTTATTCTTTTGAAAATGAACCGTAAAAGTCAATCAAAAATGTGTGTAAACTCTTAAGGGGCTCCGGAACGCCCTATACTTGCAATGTTAAAATAACGCTTATAAATTACATCTTTCCTCACAAAGTATTTGAGGTAGCAAGTTGAACTTTTTACAGATTATTTATTGGAATATGGGCTACAACTTAACACAGGGATTTTACAAAATTTTAGTTCAGTTATTAAAGACGATTTTTTTTCAATTGTAATGAAAATTCACAACATTTTTTTGCATTTTTTTTATTTATATATTCAAAAATATACAGTTTTTTGGAAAAAGGCTGTGTTAAATTATGCATAAGGTACTGTGTAACATTTACTGAAACTTTGAAACAAATATGTTTGGAAGATCCTTAGAAAACATGTAATTAGTATGAAAAAATAAAAGTTTTGGGAATCGAGCGACAAAGATTGGATTAACTTTTTAGTGCATTCCAGGTCCATAGGATGGATTATCTTCATCCTCTGCAAACTCCTCCTCCAGCTTCCTCTTGTTCCTCCTCCTGTTTACTCTTGCTTGTATTTCTAGACTCTTTACAGCCCTGTCTGCAGCCCGAAGGTGTTCCTTGTCTAAAGCAAGCATCGCTCGTACCATGTTAGAACCTATCTTCATTCCCATATTTCTAAATACCTTGCACCTTACAATGTTGCCATCATTGAAAGTCGCAACAGCATCATACACACCAAACTGAAGTGTTTCTATTCCAACAAATACAGTCTTGGGGATTCTCGACCATATAACACTATTTACACTTTCATTGGGGTTTTGAGTTTTTCCGTGAATACACTTTTTCAACAGTTCAGGTGCTGCTAAGTCTCTGAAAATAGGTTAGCCACAACACATACTTTATCTCACATCACTAAAATGTACCTGATGAACACGGACGTTAATAATAACACCATTTGACAGCGCCACAGTGGGTCACGCCCATGTAGAACACATTTAAAAAAAAATTTAAAAATAGTTGTAGTCTTCGGAATTGAATAAATTATATATCTATTAAAAGGTAATAGTCTGCAGATTCAGAAAACGCAAAAAAGTAAAAATTGAACTTTTCATGATTTTGAGCCTTTCCGGAGCCCCTTAAAGGGACTTAAATGCTAAGGTCATCAGTCCCTAAGCTTACACACCACTTAACCTAAATTATCCTAAGGACAAACACACACACCCATGCCCGAGGGAGGACTCGAACCTCCGCCGGGATCAGCCGCACACTCCTTGACTGCAGCGCCTTGGCCGGCCGGAGTGGCCGAGCGGTTAAAGGCGCTACAGTCTGGAACCGCACGACCGCTACGGTCGCAGGTTCGAATCCTGCCTCGGGCATGGATGTGTCTGGTGTCCTTAGGTTACTTAGGTTTAAGTAGTTCTAAGTTCTAGGGGACTTATGACCACAGCAGTTGAGTCCCATAGTGCTCAGAGCCATTTGAACCATTTTTTGCAGCGCCGTATACCGCTCGGCTAACCCCGCGCGGCAAAAGTCAATCATCTGTGTGGAACTTTTTTAAGAAAGTGTGGGATGGTAGTCAGTTTGTAAAGTACCATCTGCATAAAAATCATAAACGTGATCAGGGAAAAGGACTAATTTAAATAGTGAAAAACTAGAAACCACGACGTTAGTAACTTAAAGGTGAGGGATCAACTTGTGAGGTAGAACAAGAGCAAGAGGTGCAACCAAAAGAATTGAGAAGCTCTATAAAAAACAATTTTAACACAAGTCAGTTGTACGTTGCCAGTTCAAAAGTAAAAAAACAAAGAACTTTATTCTCTTCATGCACATATGACTGCTATCCATATGCTGCCATACAGAACTTCCGACCATCAAGGTTTGAAAAAATTTGTTTATGCCTTAGAGAGCAGATATGAGTTGGCAGATAAAACCGCACGTTTCCTGATCTCAAAACTATAGGAAGAGATAAAAAATAAATTACATAAAGCCCTTAGAAAATGTAATTTATTAGTGTTACGACGGACATGTGGAAAAGCAACGCAAAGGAAGGCATACTGCCATTTACTTGACACTTTATTATAGACGAAAAATTAGTTTCACCCGTATTAAAAGTGACGAAAACAGCAGGTCATCACAATACAGAATCTAAGCACATGTAACTACCGTTTTTTAAAATGCTTCTTTCCTTAATTCGTCAACACCATGCTGAGTTTCCTTTCATTCTTAAGTCGGCATAACTTGTAAGGTATTTCTTGGCAGTTTCATCCCTCCCCTCTCCTCCTTACCCCTCCCGTACATATAAATCTGCATTGATTATGGGGGACGTCGGCCCTCCAAAGTTTACAAAGCACTAGAACATAATGTCTGCCTGTTCGATTCGCGTTAATTGTGAGGCACATCGGCCCTCCAAAAATTACATATATTTGAACAAGATGTTTCGCTCTATGTCGTGCAGCTCATGTTTTTTTTTTTTTCTTTATTGTAATTTGAACACCCCATACAAAGGTGGGCTGGCAGCGGAACAGTGTACTCCGCTCTTCAGCCATAAGCATACAATAAAAAAGAAAGGGAGACAGACAAGTAACAGAATGGCGGTTTAAAAAACAGGAGATACAATAGTTAAAAAACATGAAGCCGTTCACACTTGACGAAACAAACAAGAAAACCGTCGGCACTGGGCACAAACACTGACGAGGTAGATGACACACGTGAACGAAGGAGCGTGGACGGCGAAAAACACTGATGCACAGACACGACGGCACAGACACGAAACCGAGGGCGACGATCTCCGGCGCGCGAAAGTTCACAATGCGTGTGCGAGTCTGGGGACCTGCCAAGAGAGGAGGAGGAGGAGGAGGAGGAGGAGGAGTGGGAAAGCGAGAGGGGAGAGCAGGGACGCCACGGGCAGGGGAAAGGGGGGGAGAGAGGAAGGGGGAGGGGAAGCCCGGAAGAAGAGGGGTGGAGGGAGGGGACGGGGGAAAGGGAAAGAGAAGGGAAGGGAAGAGAAAGGAGGGAGGGTGCCATAGGGAAAGGACACCAGGAGTGAGGGGGGGCAGGGTCAAAGTTGATAGGAGGGGTAGATGGAGGGGACGAGGACATCATCAGGGAGAGGGAGCTGGCGGAAGCCACCTTGGGAGAGGGTAAGGAGGGTGGACAGATGGAGACCGGGTGGGACATGGGAGTACAGGCGCGGCAGCGGGCGGGGGTGGAAGAGGATCGGGGAGACGAGCGGGTGAGGAGGATCGAGTTTACGGGAGGTGTATAGGATCCGTATCCTTTCGAGGAAGAGGAGGAGGTGGGGGAAGGGGATAAGATCATACAGGATCCGCGTGGGGGAGGGGAGACGGATGCGATAGGCAAGGCGGAGAGCATGGCGTTCAAGGATTTGGAGGGATTTATAAAAGGAAGGGGGGGCGGAGATCCAGGCTGGATGGGCGTAACAGAGGATAGGGCGGATGAGGGACTTATAGGTGTGGAGGATGGTGGAGGGGTCCAGACCCCACGTACGGCCGGAAAGGAGCTTGAGGAGACGGAGTCGGGAACGTGCCTTGGCTTGGATTGTCTGGAGATGGGGAGTCCAGGAGAGGCGACGGTCGAGGGTGACGCCAAGGTACTTAAGGGTGGGGGTGAGAGCGATGGGACGGCCATAAACGGTGAGATAGAAATCAAGGAGGCGGAAGGAAGGAGTGGTTTTGCCTACAATGATCGCCTGGGTTTTGGAAGGATTGACCTTGAGCAACCACTGGTTGCACCAAGCGGTGAACCGGTCAAGATGGGATTGGAGAAGGTGTTGGGAGCGTTGCAGGGTGGGGGCAAGGGCAAGGAAGGCGGTGTCATCGGCAAACTGGAGAAGGTGGACGGGGGGCGACGGCGGCGGCATGTCCGCCGTGTACAACAAGTACAGAAGGGGGGAGAGGACGGAGCCTTGGGGCACACCGGCGGAGGGGAAAAAGGTGTAGGAATCGGTGTTATGGATGGTGACATGGGAAGGACGGCGGGAGAGAAAGGAACCGATCAGACGAACGTAGTTAATGGGAAGGGCGAAGGTTTGGAGCTTGAAGAGGAGACCGGAATGCCAGACGCGGTCATATGCACGTTCGAGGTCAAGAGAGAGGAAGATGGCGGAGCGACGGGAATTGAGCTGTTCGGAAAGGAGATGAGTGAAGTGAAGGAGAAGATCGTCGGAAGAGAAGGACGGCCGAAAGCCACACTGGGTAACGGGGAGGAGGCGGTGCTGGCGGAGATGCTGGTGGATGCGGCGGGTGAGGATAGATTCCAGGACCTTGCTGAAGACCGAGGTAAGGCTGATGGGGCGGTAGGAGGAGACGGCGGACGGCGGTTTGCCAGGTTTGAGGAACATGAGGATATGGGAGGTTTTCCACAGGTCGGGGTAGTAACCGGTGGACAGGACTACATTGTAGAGCCTGGCCAGGGTGGAGAGAAAAGAGACAGGAGCTTCACGAAAGTGACGGTAGGTGACACGATCGTGACCAGGAGCGGTGTTGCGTTTGGGCAGCTCATGCTACAAACAGACTTATATAGACGAAGGATTGGATGATTTGAATGGGTAGAGATGTTTTTCTTGTTCTTCAGCCATGGTATATATTTCCGTAATAGTAAATGCAATTAACAATATATGTATCAATTATAATTTTCTGTCTTACATTCAGCAATTAGTTGCACGTTCTCCGTTCTTAAATTCTATACGGCATTGTAACACTGAGCTACCAGTGGCGCCGCATCAGCGCCAGGAAAGGGATTTATTTCGGCGTCAGACCGATGCTCCGACTTCTATTACTGAGCTACCAGTAGCGCCGCTCAGCGGCGGGAATGGGAGTAATTTCGGCAGCGCCGAACCGGTAGTGCAGTTCTGAGGACAGGGCGGCTGGTTGCACGATTCTTTCGTACTTATTCTGACATTCTGAGATTGCGAATGTCAACGCTGCCTTGCCTGTAAACATCGCAGTATCTGAGAAGAAACACGCTTCCCATTCGTTAAGCATGTGCATCGAAGAAACATCTCCGTCCACTTTAATTACTCTCATTTATGAAGTACTTAATGCACCCGTCACCCCATCCCCCCCGCCACCTGACAAGTTTTGGTATTTTCCACATGTTTTTTTTTACGAAAAATCTTCGATTATTATCATCTGCTTTCATGCAAAAATCGTACGCTTCTTGTACCAATGTGGTTTTTACAAAAATATTCTGTTACCGTCATCTTTTTAAGTATTTCGAATATCTTTTAAATGGAGTAGATGCGACCTTTGGCTGAAAAGCGGTTTTTGTCCGCTGTTAAGCCGCCCTCTTTGTGTGGAATTCAAACTACAATTAGCAAAAGAGCACACAACTCCTAACGTTTCCTCTCCCATAATATCTTCTCTCACTAGTGCAGGTCATTCAGCTTTTTAATGGAAGTGACAGGTTGTAATGCGCCAAACCGTTTTTAGCCCGAAAAAGGTGACTCACTTGTTTGTTTCGCCTCAACTTATTACCATTTGCATGTGCTAGAAGAATGAAGGAATTATGTTGTTCATATAGCTTTTTGTGTTAAAACGAGTTAGATATGTGACACTTGACGGTCGAGGAAAGCTGTGTCCTGTCAAGTCAGCGAGCGTGCAACGCCCAGCCGATTGCTAGATCGCGGCGTGTGGCGGGGATAAGAACACATTTATTGTTAAAGAAAGAATTAGAGTGGTTTGTTTGCTCGCTGAGAACGATTCTTAGCTTGGCCTTTTAGCATTTTAATAGTATCCGAATATCATTCGAGTAGTGAGCCGCGAGAGAGATTACCTCAAGAGGGTGATGAGATGGCTCACACGTACGGTACGTGAACTAGTCTGCTATGGGGACAGAACTCAGATGTGTTCAAAGCAGCTCTAAGTCGCTTAGAAAGGTATTATCAGAAGATTATCGACTTATGAAGGAAATGATTATTTCGCCGGTTTTTGGTAGTGTGTCTTTCTTTCTTTTTTTTTTTTTCTTTATTGAATTTCCTTCTCCCAGCGTAATATGCCACTCTGCAGCCTACAGAAGAGTTTAAAAATATTACGAGTAGAGAACAAACAATTTTAAAAAAGGCGATAAAACTGTAACAGGGCGAAAAGTTGCAAAAGTTAAAATATAAAAACAAGTGTTTGGTGATGGTGATTAAAAACACATAGTAATTAGACAGGTACAATTAGAAAGAAGAAAAAAAAACATGGTGACAGTCTCGTTCTGTTAGCAACAGTTAAGAAACACACCCAGAGACAGGACTTGTCTGTTCACAATATTTGCTCCTTCTCTTCTTTCTTTGTTTCTTCTGATCATCCTCTGTGTTGCGGATTCCTATTAAATCTGTTGCTGAAGTGAAACTGGAGTGAGTTGACATGAAGTCATCACTTCGGATGTAATCATCTGCACTACATGAAATGCTTCGCATTGTCATTAATTCAGCAATTACTGCTGCATTTTCTTGAACTTCGATGCCCACAGAAGCCCCTTGTTCTTGACCCCCAAACGATGCTTCGTTGAGGCATTTGGTAACAGTTTAGTGTTTGATTTCCACTACTGCCGAGCCAATCCAATTTACTGCATCCAGTACAGAAACTGATCGTGCAAGAGAAAACGCACTTTCGGCTTCTTCAACAAGAAGATTATGAGATTGCCTTAGTAATCGCCTATAATGACACTCGACTGTGTAAATAACCCCCTGGTCGATGGGTTGTAGTGGGACTGGTTGAACGTGGAGGGAACCAAGCCAATTTTATGTTTGATAACGTTACTTTCTGGTGGCAGGTTGCACTGTCTAGGAAAAGCGTAACTTGGATATTTCCTTTTCTCATTTTGACATTGAAAGATCCCAGCTATCCTTGTATAAGACCACTCGCCATCCACACCTTTTTATTGTTTCGCCATGCGACTGGAAGCTTAATGACGTTTATATTTTTGAAATAACGCGGTTTTGCCGCCTTTCCAATCACCAGTGGCCTCTCCATTTCACCTAACATGTTTCCACACACCAGTACAGTGAGTCTTTCCCTGGACATTTTTCCGCCGGTTTACTTTTCACCTCGAATTGCTAGCGATTTTGATGGCAGCGCGCGATAAAACAGTTCCGTTTAATCGGAACTGAACGCGTCTTTCGGGTCATAATTCACAATTAAGTTCGACAGTATTGTATTCCATTCTGTTGCTACACTTTCCCGCACAAGCTTAGCTTACCCACACACTTCGCTCCACACTATGTTGTGCTTAGCTTTGAAACTGTCCAGCCATCTTGTGGATGTCTTAAACTTCGTGTTTTCAAGCTCTTTGGCGTGTTTGTGCCTCACTCCACAACATGGGTCCAGATAAAGGTAAGTTTTTTGCCTGCGCACTTGCAAACCATTCCTACACTATTTCGTTAACCAAGAACACACTCTCAAATACCAGTCAGAAGAAAACTGTATCTGTCGCTTTTGCACACGTAACTGGGACCAATAACCTATTGTATTTTGTTGAAACAAATACTTATTCATTCTCAATAAAGGTCAGGTGCTGACAAAAAGCGGTGAGTTTGGTTTTTAAATACTTACATTTATTTCTGAATGTGGCGGCATTGTTTACACAAGAAGACACTTGACCAAATAGATTTTAAAAACACCTAGGAATTAACGTGCAAGTGGTGTGACTCGAAATAAAAAACAGATAAACTAATCATAACGCTCATATATGATGTTGATTAATAATTTAACACAAACATTTCTTTGAATTCGTTAGTAAAAAGAGTTTACTTTAGAAATTTTTTCGAGGTGGTTGCTGACAACGGTTTTTCACTTATAGCTTGTACGTTCCAATGTTCATTAAAGTGTTGTGCAAATATTTGAAGTAAATTGGTAACAATGATTCCCTTATAATTTGTATTACATAAACTCATTATATATATATATATATATATATATATATATATATATATATATATTCAAATATTTGCACAACACTTTAATGAACATTGGAACGTACAAGCTATAAGTGAAAAACCGTTGTTAGCAACCACCTCGAAAAAAATTCATGAACAAATTCTTTAATATTCCTTTAGTACAATCGTACAAACATATTTGTGCAAATATTTGAAGTAAATTGGTAACAATGATTCCCTTATAATTTGTATTACATAAACTCATTATATATATATATATATATATATATATATATATATATATATATATATTTTTTTTCAAATATTTGCACAACACTTTAATGAACATTGGAACGTACAAGCTATAAGTGAAAAACTGTTGTTAGCAACCACCTCGAAAAAAATTCATGAACAAATTCTTTAATATTTCTTCAGTACAATCGTACAAACATATTTGTGCAAATATTTGAAGTAAATTGGTAACAATGATTCCCTTATAATTTGTATTACATAAACTCATTATATATATATATTTTTTTCAAATATTTGCACAACACTTTAATGAACATTGGAACGTACAAGCTATAAGTGAAAAACTGTTGTCAGCAACCACCTCGAAAAAAATTCATGAACAAAATCTTTAATATTCCTTCAGTAGAATCGTACAAACATGCTAACCGCCACTGACTACACAATTTTTTTTGTGTGTGCTATGTTACAATACAGCATCACCGGTCGATTGCGGTCTAACTGTGTTGGTGAGGCAGTAAATTTATCCACAGGGCAGTGACTGCGTCACTGCAATTCACTTTGGAGGTGTGGCGGTGGGACTTGTAGTCCCGTACCACCCTCTGACGGTGACAGTACTACATGAGTCAGGCAGAAAAATTTAGCCTAACGTGGGCATGTATGATTGGAAAGTATTGGACGTAGAATGGGGGCTAGTCCCGCCAAAGGATGCGTCTGTGGTGGGCGTGCCAGGCCTATCGTTAGCCATGGTCGGAATCCGATTCCTCTAGGATGGTTAGGGGAACCGGATGTCGATGCCAGCGGCGTGGAAGTGTGGTCCCAACGTGGCGTAACCCATGGACAGTGTCCCGCAAGGCATTCACTTTCTCATAGAGCCGCCGCGCATTGTTGCGTATGGTCGTCTTTAGGGGGACGATATCCGCTTCCTCGTGGAGAGTGACAACTCTCGTGAGTGGCGGGGCGTGCAGGCTCCACCTGATCACCTTGTTCTGCAGGCGCTGCAATGTCCGCATCCTGGTGACACTAATCGTGGCCCATGCAGCAGATCCATACGTGAGGGCAGGCAGGATAACTGTTCGGTAAATGCGGAGCTTGGTATGCAGGTTAAGTTCCCTACTGCGAAAGAGCGGGTACAAAGCCCTGGTTAGCTTTTGCCCCTTGTTGTTGACATACTCCGCATGACAGTGGAAGAGCAACTTGTGGTCCATCTGGACCCCGAGATAGGTGGTTGTCGGGGACCAGGGCACCTGCACACCTGCAATCGAGATATTGCGGCGGAGGACTGGGCGCCGTTTCGTGAAGTAAACTGCCGTAGTTTTGGCGGCGTTGAGAGCTATTTTGTTTGTCCGGCACCAGGTGATAGTGGCGTCCACCTGTCGCTGGAGGCGGGCGACGACGGCGTCAGTAATGCGGCCAGTGGTGTATAGCGCTGTGTCGTCAGCGTATTGTGCAAGGTGGCACTCGGGGATGACCGGCATATCATTGACATAGATATTAAAAAGGATGGGAGATAGCACCGATCCTTGCGGAGTGCCTGCCGACAATTGGCGAATGCCAGAACGCATTCCCTGTTGAGCCACTAGGAAAGTCCTGCCACGGAGGAAGTCATCCACGATCTTGACATAAATATCCGGTATAGGGGTCTGTGTCAGCATCTTGTGTATGATGTTGTCTTGCCAGATCTTGTCGTAGGCGTTTTGCAAGCCCAGAAAAACGGCAGCTGTCGACTTGGCGGTGTTGAAGCCTTTGCTGATGTGTTCAGTGATCCGTAGGACCTGAAGTTCAGCAGAGAGGTGCGAAGTGAATCCAAACTGTTCAGGACGGATCGTCCCAGCTGCTGCAAGAGGTTGGGAAAGTCGGTGAAGGATCACAGATTCAAGGACCTTCGCCATAGTGTTTAGGAGGCTGATGGGCCTGTTGTTGGTGGGGACTGTAGGGTCCTTGAACCTCTTGGGGATCGCAATCAGCTTGGCTTGTTTCCACTGAGGGGGGAAAAGGCCAGATGTGAGACAACAGTTTAAAATCTTGGTGAACAAGATGAGTGGTGTGCGTGGAAGGTGGCAAAGATGTTCATTTAAAATTCCGTCCAATCCAGGGGCCGACCGGCCACGTTTCCGTCGAAGGATGCGCTGAATTTCTGCCATGGACGTAAGAAGGGGAGCAGACTGGGGTGGGCGGTTGCGGAAAGCAGCAACAGCTGTCAGGACTTCATGTTCTTCCAGTAGTTCGTTCGGAGAAAGGTCCTGGACCAGAGGGCGGTTTTGGGCCTCGAACGCATCTGCCAGCGTTTCCACAATTTGCAGGGTATCGTAAGACAAGCCAGCTGCTGTGCGAATAGGATGGGCAGTCGCTGGCTTAGAACGCCGCAGGGTGCGAATGACAGCCCAGTCACTTTTTTGGTGGAGTAGGAAAGGGGACATCCTGTCCTCCCACTGTTCAGACCTCCATTCGGCGAGCCGGTGGCTGAATTCGCGTTGGAGGCGTCTCATTTGGCGTTTGTCCTGGGGGTCACGAAACTGCTTCCACCTCCGGCGGTATCGGTTCTTTTGCACCTTCAGCTCTCGTAACAGAGGGGGCAAGTCGTCCAGGGGTGTTAAATTCCGAGGTGCAGTGGAGGTGGAGAGTTTCACCGCTTTCTGTATTTTGGCTGTAAGGTAATCCACAGCACGGACTACATTGGCCGGTGTTGTCAAATCGAGGTCGTGTCGAGTGGTGTTATTAAGTACCCTGGAAAACTTGTCCCAATTGGTGAGGGTCGCAGTGGAACGAACATCAAATGAAAGGGCAGCATTGGTGAGGCGCAAGAGTACTGGCTCATGGTCTGAGGCCAGTTCGTGGAGAACTTCCAGTGAAAACTGAGTGGTGATGTTTTTGAAGATGGCCACATCCAGTACGTCTGGCTGGCAGTTAGTACGGACTGGGATATGGGTAGGTTCGTGGGGGCCATAGACTGATAGTGCTAAAGTATCCTCCAGGTCAAGGAGGAGCCGGCCTTTGGGGTTAGACACGCGACAATGCCAAGCTGGGTGCTTGGCATTGAGATCTGCCCCAATGATGAGCCTGTCGAAGGATGATAATGTGCGGAGGTCTGCTTCCAGCAGTGGCTTGTTTGGGCTCAAATACGCTGCTGCAAAGGTAATGGCACCAAGGCGTGTGGAGATGGTAACCACTGTGGCCTCTATGTGTTCCATTGGCTGGAGAGTCTCTTGGGTATGGACAAGAGCTTTGTTGAGGAATACAGCTGTGCCTCCGCCACAGCGGTCGTGGCGGTCAGAGCGGTAACACACCATGTTGCGAAGGCGGAAATCGTCTGCCGGTTTGAGGTGTGTTTCTGTGACCAGTAAAACATTCACTCGATAGTCATGGAGGAAGGTGTTCAATTCCGTCTTCATACGTTTTATGCCATTGGCATTAAAAATGCAAGTGACAAGATCCCGAGGGGGCTGGTGGTGGTGTGGAGGTCCATTCGCCATCACAACAATATTTGACTAAGCCCTTCCACTAGGGCGATTACCTTGGAGAGCCCGTCCTCCGACTGACGAATTTTTTGTGCAGTGTCACGTATAACAGCCCGGATGTGGGGTTTCGTGAAAAAGGAGATGACCTGGAGGATTTCGCGCATGTCTGTCCGAAAGGACGCATCAGTCTTCACCACTGGGGGAGGGTCCCGGGTGGTCTGCTTGCCCCTACGGCGCGCAGGTGCAGGTGTAGTAGTAGGCAGAGTGGGGGTAGGGGCAGAGGGCTGAGATAGAGCCACAGATGGACTGGAGGGAGCTGCAGCTGGCTCCTGTAGTTGGTGAGAAGTGGGAGCCGTCACAGAAGACGGACAATGAGGAGGAGACCGGGCTGCAGCAGCAAAGGATGTCGTAGGAGTCTGGGCAGGAAGGGGCACAGGAGCCACCGAACCATCTGGTGCCTGAGTGGCTGGTACCAGAGTGGTTGCTGAGGACAGTGCACCAGGCTGACCCCTCAAAACAGGATAGTTGGTCATGTCCCGTAGCGGTGGGGGAGGTCGATTTGTTCTCGGTTTCTTTTTGGGAGGACGAGAAGACTTCAGTGCCTTCTGGTAAACAGGGCACCCCCTCCTGGATGCCATGTGCTGTGGATCGTGCGTCGTTCCCAAACATCTGGCACAGGTAGGTTTCTCAAAAGCAGGGAGTGTGCAGTTCTCCACTAAATGTGGGCCAGCACACTTAACACACCGCAACGGCAGGGAGCAGTAATTCCCAGTATGTCGTAAACGTTGGCATTTGCGACAGATGGCTGGCCCGTTGCGGCCCTCGTACGATTCAATCCGGACTCTCGTGTACAGAAGATACCGGATTTGGTAAATCCGCTCTATGTCCTCCCTCCGGGAAAGGGAGACGACGTGGGTAGGGCAGGGGATCAATGCCCTGGTCTCAGGATTCCTCTTGCTATACTGGTGGACCAAAGGATCTTCGAAATCGAGTCGAAGCAGTTCCTCCTTGACCTCCTCTGCCGTAACCTCTGGTGGCAAGTCCTTGATCACGATTTTGGTGCGGCGATTACCCGACGTCTGGTGGGTAAAGTAAGGCATCGCCTTTGATTTTACGAAATCGAGAATGGTAAGATAGTCGTCCCTACTGTCAAGCAGGTATTTCACATGATCTTTCTGGTAAACAGCTCTCAATTGGCCGACAATGAGCCGCTGGAGCTCAGTGTTCAGTTTCGTATAATTAGTGACATTATATACCACAATAGGGGGTATCTTCTCTTTCCTCAGAGGGCTTGACGGGATCTCTTGAGAAGGACGGTCGGAAGCATGAGGCATTTACTCATCCACAGGACCATCCGGTGCGGCGTCCACCGGCAGGGGGGTATCGGAACACGATCCGCTGCCACCACAGCCCGCGTGGCCGGAGGGGCGTCTGGAGCGACGGCCACAGGACTTTCCGACTGGGTCAGGGTGTCCAGAAGACTCGCCACGGTGGCGGGACGGCGTAGAGCGAGGTGCAGGTACAGCCGGGTGGTGGTCAGACAGAGCGGATGTGTTCGCCGCCTCACTACGAGAAAGGTCAATTACTAGGCGGTCAGGTGATTCGTCGGACAACGACGACGACGCGGATGAACGGACCCTGACACGGGACGGTGGACAGTCTTCATGATGATCGGTTTCAGTGCCGGTGGTATCAACCGGCGATTTGTGGCGATTGGCGCGATTCAAGCGATCCTTCGCCCGTTGTGAAGTGGGCGGAGCATTGTGCGCGACGGGAGGCCGGGACGAGCGGCGTATCCGACGCGGTTCTCCCCGAAAGGCGGCGGTGCAAGAGTCGGAGAGTCGCGAAGGCTGCTCCGCGAGCCTCTCCATAGTGGACTCGGGTCCGCCTGACATGGCCAGGGGCCCGGCACGAGAGGACTACGCACATCAAAAACTTCCCAGCTATCCTGGGGTAATAACTACTAAGACACCAACGCCGTAATAGCAAATATACCAACGCTGTTACGCGGTGCAAAAACCTATAACGATACGACACGGTAACGCACTCGTAATAATTAACACTTTCAGGGATCCAACCTGCAGCACGTGACTACACACTGGACTTGTAGTCCGGGGTGATATGTTACAATACAGCATCACCGGTCTATTGCGGTCTAACTGTGTTGGTGAGGCAGTAAATTTCCACAGGGCAGTGACTGCGTCGCGTGGCGCTGGATGATGGTGACCACACAAGATCTTTAAGCAAAGATATACAGGTACTCTGCTAAATCCGACTGCGAGAAAAAGAAAGCCGCGGGGGGGGGGGGGGTAGCCGTGCAGTCTTCTGCGCTATGCCACGGTTCGTGCGGCTTCCCCCGTCGGAGGTTCGACACCTCCGTTGGGTATGGGTGTGTGTGTGTGTGTTATAATTTCGTAAGTTAGTTTAAGTTATATTAAGTAGTGAGTAAGCTTAGGGACCGATGAACCCAGAAGTTTGGTCCCATAGAACTTACCACAAATTTCCGAGAAAAAAATGTTTAGTTGTCCCTTCCTCTGCAATAGTGCGGGTTTTTCGCGTAGTCTGTCGTAACTACGACAGTAGGGCAGTTAAACCACTCGACAAATTTGATTCACACACTTTATTATTATGTGTATTTTGAACCAAAAATTGTGACAAGACAAACTTCCTCGCAGTTGGTTTTACGTTTATGTATTATCAGCACATGATTAGAATACTATTATGGTCATCTCCTTCATCAGGGCAACTTCCAGCGCCTCACCCTCCCGGATGACGAACTTCACCATGACATCTACCCTTCCTTCCAACTGTAACCTGGCCTTGTTCCCCCCCTCCCCAGGACCCCCTTTTTCCTCTCCCCTCCTTCTGCCAGAGCGGATTTTCCTCCTCCCCCCCTGAGACCAAGCACCCCATACTTACCTCTATCCTTCCCACATCCCTCCCTACCTGGCCCTCTTCAGCGCGCTCCTCACCCATCTCCCCCCTCTCTTCCCCTCCCTCCCTCCCTTCTTCCAGTCTCCCTCATCTCCTTGCGCCTAGCATATCCTCCATTTTGATCATCGTCAGTGTGCCACATCAGTGTTGTGTTTAGTGCTGTTTCTCCTGCGCGTCAAGAGGTGTGATTTTAATTGTGTACTGCCTTGAGGTTCGCTGTGAGTGTTTGTTATGTGCTACGCCATCCGTCAATACTTTTTATGCTCCTTGCGTTCTTTTAATTGTCGCAGTGTGTGGCTTTTTGCGTGCGCTACTTTTAAACAGTTTTTTTTATCTCCATTTTACAGTCGCCCTTTTTTTGTCTATTGCCATCCATGATGTTCCCCCTTTTTTATATCTATGTTCACCATATTCTCTCCTTTGTATATTTTTCACTGTCTTCTATTGTTTGTTCTATGTCTTTCGGCTGAAGAGCAGCGCATATGCTGCTGCCAGCCTGCCCTGATGGGGAATTGAAATACAATAAAGAAAAAAAAAAACTATTATGGACCTGAACTTGCGATAAGGTCAAACAAGGCTCAGTGTCAAAGAGAGGTGGAAGGAAATATGGACAGAGAGAGTCTGAGATGGGGATGGAGATATGTAGGTGGGAGGAGACACTGGGGAAAGATTAGGACATGAATTCAATTCCTATACATATTTAGCAACTGCTAAGCATTACCGTGTTCACTAAGTCCTAACAAAATGAAAAAAAAAATTGTAGCTGGAAACTACCCTGACAGGAAATTCTCCAGCTTCTTCCAGGTCTGCCCAGCGAAGCACTGCCACTACCCTCGCATCGTGTAGGACGGGTTTTGCGAACACGGGGATAAATTGTCGCACTTACCCTGGCCACAACAGTCACCAGACCGCAATCTACTGAGGCAACAGAGGTCGTATGCAGCCACCCGCCCATACACATATGGCAGTAGTACCACACGCACAAGGTACAAGAGGGGAGTGGCCTGACGGAGCTCTCATTTGTTCTCAGGCCATCGATGTGAAATGGTTTCCCACGAGATTTCGGCAGCACCACGGGAATCAATAGACTTTAAATGCGGAGTGGTGACTGGAGGTAAACGGAAGGGCCATACCATTCCGGAAATGGTTAGGGAATTGAATATTACAAAATCTACATTGTCATCAGTATGCCGAGATTACCAGATTTCAGGCATTACCTCTAACCATGGACAACGCACTGGCCGACAGCCTTCACTTAACAATCGAGAGTAGCAGCATTTGAGTAGAGTTGTCAGTACTAACAGACAAGCAACAACATCGCGAAATAACCACAGAAATTTATGTGGGACGTACGACGAACGTATCAGTTAGGGCAGTGCGGCGAAATTTGACGGTAATGGGCTACGGCAGCAGACGCGAGTGCCTTCGCTAATGTCACAATATCGCCGGTACCGCCTCTCTGGGGGATCCTGGCCATATCTGTTGGGTCCTACACGACTCGAAAATCGTGGTCTGGTCACATGAATCCACATTTCAGTTGGTAAGAGCTGATGGTAGCGTTCGACTGTGGCATAGGCCCCACGAAGCCTTGGGTCCAGGTTGCCAACAAAACACTGCACACGCTGTTGGTGGTTCCATAATGGTGTACGCTGTGTTTACATGGAATGCACTGGGCCCTCCGGTCCAGCTGAACCGATCATTGCATGGAATGGTTATGTTCGGCTAGTTGGAGACCATCTGCAGCCATTCATGGACCTCATGTTCCCAAACAATGATGGAACTTTTATGGGTGACAATGCGCCTTGTTACGGATTCACAACTGTTAGCATCTGGTATGAAGAACATCTGGACAATGTGAACACTTGAGTTGACCATCCAGATCGTCCGACATGAATCCAATCGAACATTTATTGGACATAATTGAAAGATCTGTTAGTTGACAAAATCCTGCGGCATCAACAGTTTCACAATTGTGGGCGGCTGTGGAGGGAGCATCGCTCAGTACTTCTGCATGGGTCTTACAACGAATTTTTGAGTCCGTGCCACATCGAGGTTGCTACACTACGCCAGGAAAAAGGGTGTCCGACACGATATTTCATGAGTTAGGTCACCTCAGTATTATTGAGTCTTTGTGGTCTCCTTTGGAGAGAGGGCTACGTGGTCGTTATCCACCTCTATCATCGTTGCCTGCTCAGTGTAGCAAAACACCTCAAATCACTTAATAAAAGCAAGGCCTCCAGTCCAGATTGTATACCACTCAGGTTCCTTTCAGAGTGTGCTGATACAACCACTCTTTCACAGAAAGCTGTGTACCTACAGACTGGAAAATTTCATAAATTACACCAATAACCATAAAGGGAAATTGGAGTACTCCGCTGAATTACACGCCCTTATCACTAACATCGATTTGCAGTAGGGTTTTGGCACGTATAGAGGTAAAGGTGGATAAATGTGCCCCCACTTTGTTTTTTTTTATATAACACCTTTTATTTTTAGTATAATCACCTGAAATTAACATAAAACATTTCTCTAGTATGTCCTGCAATAGTTACGGCATGTTTTGGTTCAACTTTTTAATATTTAAACAAAATTTTATTTTTTTCCTGATAGTCTGCATTTTGTTGCGTCAAGAATTTGGTGTAACGGGCCCAAGGTAGTTTGAAATAAAAAGAAACAAAAACTTAAAAAAAATAATTTTATTTAATTTTTGTGTATAATGAAAGAAAGATTCACTCTGACCATTGTTAATTAGTCTACTGGTGGGATGATTTTCAGACGCTACGCACAATCTATTTACAATAGTCACACACATAAGCATCTCTTTCGCATCCAGCGCATTCGTTGTGAGCCCACATCTCACAGGCTATACAGTGGACCCAAAGTTCACCTTTTGTGTCCTTTGAAAAAACTCTTCACAAAATAGACATACAGCGTAGTCAACAACAGGGACAGAAACATCAACTTCAATGTCTGGGAGGGATTCTCCCGAATCAAAACCTACACTTGCCCCTTCACCTTCTTCATGTGATTCATGTTCATACACTAACTTATTTCTCCTACTTGTTCTAGAATTTGGTTGTTTTTTATTGCCGCCGTTCTTCATTGTACTGCTCTTTTCTTTTCCGTCTTGTTTCTTCTTAGTTTTATGATTTTTCTTTTCTTCTGCCTGCGCTAATGCACGTTTATAAGGAGAAGTTAAAACAGAACAAGTAATGGGTTTAGGGCCTTTGTTTGTCAATTTTCTTTTTGGTCTTGGTATTGGCAATACTTCTTGGGATGACCAAAACGTTGCTGGGAAGAGCACCCTGAGGGCCCAGTTTCTGCCACGTCTCTTGCAGATGGTGTAGTTAATGTCGATGCTGTGCCAGGATGAATGCATTCAGATGATTGACTTGAGGGCTTGTCCTTAGGAGTTCGCCCTTTATTGGCTTTCAGAGCATCTACAGTCAGACTTCGAACATCAGTATTTCCAGACGGAGCAAAGTCAATATCATTAAACACTTTGCGATTTACAGGAAAAATTCCTGTGACTCTGAACCCTGAAATGGCTATTTCAGCTGTTGGACATTTCAGGAATGCATTCCCAAGTAGCTCAGCGATATCGTATGGTCCAAGAAGCCTATTGCTGTGGAGCATCCATTGCCTTGTGTATTCATTATAATGATTCTTAAGGGGTCCCATGAAGCTCCTATCTATTGGTTGCAGCTTGTGTGTAGTGTGCGGAGGCAAGCTAACTATTGTAATGTGGTGTTCACGAGGTATGTCAATTGTGTCAATATTCTTTGTGTGGGTATTATAGCCATCTAAAATTAGCAAAATAGGATCATCTTTTGATGGCTATGTTTTAGAGATAAAACGGATTAACCAATCAGTGAAAAGGTTGCTCTGAATCCAACCAGAGGGATGACACCTCCCTATAGAGCCAGGCGGAGCCCCTTTCATCAGTGTATCCATCATATTTTTCCTGGGGAAAATTAGCATTGGTGGGACGAAAGTACCAGAAGCACTCATGCAGAACACACACGTTACAAGTGATCCTCTTTAAGCTCCCAGATAATGCACCAGTTGGCCTTTTTCCCCTCAGGCCGGTGACACGAGAAATTTTGCTTTGAATGACACTAAGGCCTGAGTCGTCTACATTAAAAACTCTGTCTGCAGGATATTTGTAGTTAGTGAATGCAGCTTCAAGTAAATTGAAGAAATTGTCGATAGGTTGTTTATTGAACCCATTAGCACATGAAATCGAAGTTGTGGATGGCTTCAAAATAGACAGAATATTTTTGTGCCGTGAATAAAATGGTCAAACCAAGCTCGAACACCAACTTCGATCTTTACAAATGGACGAGGACTTTTACTTCTTGTGCAAAGCTGGTAGGCCATGCGCCTGACGTCATTTCCGGTAAGGCCGTAGAATTTGGATTCCATAATGAGAAGATATTTAACCAGTTCGTCCTCCAGTCCCTATGGTAAAACCGGTGGACAGCCCAATTTAATATTAACTATTTCTTCGACCGGTTAATCGATTCGTGAAAGCCTTTGCAGCGTAGAACGAGGGACAGAATACACTTTAACCGCTTTTTTCAACCCCATTTTCTTCTCTTTAATAGCTACAATAGCATTTGTCATATTTTCATTGTCCCACGATTGCCGTTTCGATTTTTTTGGCGATACAAGACATCTTCGAGGCATCTGAAATACACTCCTGGAAATTGAAATAAGAACACCGTGAATTCATTGTCCCAGGAAGGGGAAACTTTATTGACACATTCCTGGGGTCAGATACATCACATGATCACACTGACAGAACCACAGGCACATAGACACAGGCAACAGAGCATGCACAATGTCGGCACTAGTACAGTGTATATCCACCTTTCGCAGCAATGCAGGCTGCTATTCTCCCATGGAGACGATCGTAGAGATGCTGGATGTAGTCCTGTGGAACGGCTTGCCATGCCATTTCCACCTGGCGCCTCAGTTGGACCAGCGTTCGTGCTGGACGTGCAGACCGCGTGAGACGACGCTTCATCCAGTCCCAAACATGCTCAATGGGGGACAGATCCGGAGATCTTGCTGGCCAGGGTAGTTGACTTACACCTTCTAGAGCACGTTGGGTGGCACGGAATACATGCGGACGTGCATTGTCCTGTTGGAACAGCAAGTTCCCTTGCCGGTCTAGGAATGGTAGAACGATGGGTTCGATGACGGTTTGGATGTACCGTGCACTATTCAGTGTCCCCTCGACGATCACCAGTGGTGTACGGCCAGTGTAGGAGATCGCTCCCCACACCATGATGCCGGGTGTTGGCCCTGTGTGCCTCGGTCGTATGCAGTCCTGATTGTGGCGCTCACCTGCACGGCGCCAAACACGCATACGACCATCATTGGCACCAAGGCAGAAGCGACTCTCATCGCTGAAGACGACACGTCTCCATTCGTCCCTCCATTCACGCCTGTCGCGACACCACTGGAGGCGGGCTGCACGATGTTGGGGCGTGAGCGGAAGACGGCCTAACGGTGTGCGGGACCGTAGCCCAGCTTCATGGAGACGGTTGCGAATGGTCCTCGCCGATACCCCAGGAGCAACAGTGTCCCTAATTTGCTGGGAAGTGGCGGTGCGGTCCCCTACGGCACTGCGTAGGATCCTACGGTCTTGGCGTGCATCCGTGCGTCGCTGCGGTCCGGTCCCAGGTCGACGGGCACGTGCACCTTCCGCCGACCACTGGCGACAACATCGATGTACTGTGGAGAACTCACGCCCCACGTGTTGAGCAATTCGGCGGTACGTCCACCCGGCCTCGCGCATGCCCACTATACGCCTTCGCTCAAAGTCCGTCAACTGCACATACGGTTCACGTCCACGCTGTCGCGGCATGCTACCAGTGTTAAAGACTGCGATGGAGCTCCGTATGCCACGGCAAACTGGCTAACACTGACGGCGGCGGTGCACAAATGCTGCGCAGCTAGCGCCATTCGACGGCCAACACCGCGGTTCCTGGTGTGTCCGCTGTGCCGTGCGTGTGATCATTGCTTGTACAGCCCTCTCGCAGTGTCCGGAGCAAGTATGGTGGGTCTGACACACCGGTGTCAATGTGTTCTTTTTTCCATTTCCAGTAGTGTATAAAGAGTAGCAATATTTGTAAATGGTTCCATAAAATCTGATTGATTTTAGAAGGCCCATAATACCAGCAGCAAAAGGGGCCCATATATCCACCCTCGCCATCTTGGGAAAAACGATTTTGCCAACGGTTAGTTTGGTTCGCAACCGACGTTAATTAATATAAAGCGGCATCCCAACAAGATGCCAAATACGTACCTTACCTTAGTTTTACTAATAACATGTTAGAAATTTGAGTTTTATTCAAGTAAACACTAATCTTTCAAACTTTTGATGACAGCGAAAAAATTCACACGACCACTACTCACAAACCATGACAGCTACTACGTCTGCGCACTCTACAGTGAAGTGGGGCAACTACTTCTAGCAGTTGATGTGCTCTCCGCTAGAATTCGTGGCCTTTACTTCTAAATATGTAGGGAGCCCATAATACCAGCAGGGGCACATTTTTCCACCTTTGCCTCTACTGTGTTCGAAAATTATGAATTATCTCGAAGAAAACTATTGATTGTCACATAGTCAGCATAGATTCAGAAAATTTCGTTCTTGCGAAACACAACTCGCTCCTTATACTCATGAAGTAACGAGTGCTACCGACACGGGATGTCAAATTAATTCCACGTTTTTTTTTTTCAATTTCCAGATGGCTTTCGACACCGTTCCTCACAAGCGCCTTCTAATCCAACTGTGTACCTATGGAATATCGCCTCAGTTGTACGACCGGATTCGTGATATCCTGTCAGGAAAGCCACAGCTCGTAGTAACACATGGAAAGTCATCGAGTAAAACAGAAGTAATATCCGGCATTCCCGAAAGATGTGTTATAGGGCCTCCGTTATTCCTGATCTATATTAACGACATAGGAGACAATCTGAGTAGTCCTATTAGATTGTTTGCAAATGATGCTCTTATTTACCGTCTTGTAAAGTCATCAGATCACGAAAACGAATTGGATAAGATATCTGTATGGTGCGGAAAATGGAAATTGACCCTGAATAAAGAAAAGTGTGAAACTTCCTGGCAGATTAAAAGTGTGCCGGACCGAGATTCGTACTCGGTAGAGCACTTGCCCGCGAAAGGCAAAGGTCCCGAGTTCGAGTCTCTGTCCGGCACACAGTTTTAATCTGCCAGGAAGTTTCATATCAGCGCACACTCCGCTGTAGAGTGAAAATCTCATTCTGGAAACATCCCCCAGGCTGTGGGTAAGCCGTGTCTCCGCTATATTCTTTCTTCCAGGAGTGCTAGTGTCTGCAAGGTTCGCAGGAGAGCTTCTGTGAAGTTTGGAAGATAGGAGACGAGGTACTGGCGGAATTAAGGCTGTGAGGACGGGGCGTGAGTCGTGTTTGGGTAGCTCAGTTGGTAGAGCACTTGCCCGCGAAAGGCAAAGGTCCCGAGTTCGAGTCTCGATCCGGCACACAGTTTTAATCTGCCAGGAAGTTTCATATCAGCGCACACTCCGCTGTAGAGTGAAAATTTCATTCTAAAAGTGTGAAGTTATTCACACGAGAAATAAAAGAAATCCACTAAATTTCGACTACACGATAAGTCACACAAATCTGAAAGCTGTAAATTAGACTAAATACTTAGGGATTACAATAACAAATAACCTAAATTGGAACGATTTCATAGATAATGTTATGTGTCGACCAAACAGAAGACTGAGATTCATTGACAGAACACTTAGGAGCAGCAACAGGTCTACTAAACAGACTGCTTACACCACGCTTGTCCGCCCTATTTTTGAGTATTGCTGTGTGGTGTGGGATCCGCGTCAGATGGGACTGACAGACGACATCGAAAAGTTGAAACAAGGGCAGGTCGTATTGTATTATCGCGAAGTAGGGGAGATAGTGTCACAGACATTATACGTGAATTGGAGTGAGAATCATTAAAACAAAAGCGTTTTTCGTTGCGACGGGATCTTCTTGTGAAATTTCAGTCACTAGCTTTCTACTCCGAGCCGGCCGGTGTGGCCGAGCGGTTCTAGGTTCTTCAGTCTGGAACCGCTCAACCGCTACGGATCCTGCCTCGGGCATGGATGTGTGTGATGTCCTTAGGTTAGTTAGGTTTAAGTAGTTCTCAGTTCTAGGGAACTGATGACCTCACATGTTAAGTCCCATAGTGCTCAGAGGCATTTGAACCATTTGATTTCTACTCCGATCGCGAAAACATTCTGTTGGCACCCACATACATAGGGTGAAATGATTATCAAGATAAAATAAGAGAAATCAGGCTCGCAGAGAGAATTTAAGAGCTCGTTTTAGCTGCATGTCTTTGGAGAGTGGAATGGTAGAGAGACAACTTGAAGGTGGTTCATTGAACCCTCTGCCAAGCACTTTAATGTGAATAGCAATCACGTAGCTATAGATCCTCCGCAAGCCACTTAGGGTGATTTGGAAGGGCACCTTATATCACTGCTAGTCATTTCGTTTCCTGCTTCACTCGCAAACAGAGGGGGAAAACAACTGTCTGCATGCCCCCGTATGAGTCCTAATTTCTCCTGTCTCATCTTCGTGCCTCCTTGCCTCCTTCCTTCCCCTCTCCCCCCTCCCACTGCGATGTATGTTGGCGGCAGTAAAACGATTCGGAAGTCAGCTTCAAATCCCAGTTCTCTAAATTTTTCCAATAATATTTCTCGAAAAGAACGTCACCTTCCTTCCACGTATTCCAATTTGACTTCCTGAAGCATCTCCGTAACCTTACGTGGTTTTCGAATCTACCTGTGACTTCTTTCGATGTCTTCGTTTAATCTGACCTGTTCCGTTACCCCCCACACTCGAGCGTTACTCAAGAATAGGTCGCAGCAGCGCCTTATATGTTGTCTCCTTTACAGATATGCTGTTTGTTGTCGGAGGTTAGGGAAGACTCAGATTTCTAGGGAGTAGATAATCCAAGCTTCTTTTCCTAAATACTGTACTAAAATAGTTGAATACCAAGAAATAGCTTTGATGACAAAAAATTAATTTTCTTTGGAAGATTCATTTTATTTAGTTTCTATCCCTGATTTATCAAAGGTAGTTGATCATCACATCGGTAAGTATCATTGTGCCAAGAGTAACTTAACGTTAGAAAGTTGGGTAGATTTGTGAAGAGATAGGTAACTATTTCCGCTTGTTTGCGTTTTAAATTATCTCTGACCACACAAAACATATGTTTTTCTACTGAGATACTTAAAAAAAATTTGGACCTGCTTTTTCTGATATTTCTAAAATGGATGTAGGCCTCTTAAAATCAACTATGTTTGCTAGCATCGATAGTTTTATGAACGATCGTGCAACTCTAGCCGTTGCTCTTTAGTTTGGAAATCTGGAGTTTCTTTAAACGATTGATGGGTCAATTGCAAAAGGTTCAAATGGCTCTGAGCACTATGGGGCTTAACTTCTGAGGTCATCAGTCCCCTAGAACTTAGAAGTACTTAAACCTAACTATCCTAAGGACATCACACACATCCATGCCCGAGGCAGGATTCGAACTTGCAACCGTAGCGGTCGGACGGTTCCAGACTGAAGCGCCTAGAATCGCTCGGCCACTTCGGCCGGCTGGTCCGTTGCAGCGATGTTTGTTGACGTTTAAGTTTTTATAGATTACGGTGCAGTACTGGGTTTTACTCGGGCGTGGTTTGGGTGGGTGGAGATAACTTTAATAATCGATGGGGTACCTGCGCCGTCCAAGTGTGTGCAACGTTTTTCTGCCCACGTAAATGGAAGTAATCTTCATAGAGGTGAGACGATAGTGCGTTTAAAATTAGTTGCGACTTTTGACGTTTGGCTCAGCGGCGGGGACGAGACGCCGTTGCCCCGGTAACAGCAATGGCGAGCCGGCTTTCCCTACCATTTCCCTACCACGCCACCGGCAGTTCGGTTGGTAAAGCCACGCCGGGGATAAACTGTACGACGTGGCGTCGCGCAGAGGCACCAATGTTCATTAGGTCTCGTTCTAAAGTGATATATTCCGGCGTTGAAGCGTTCTGTAGTCGTCAGGTATTGTGAATGAGTGTTTCGTGTTGGTGCTGCTGTAATGATAACAGTGCAGTACTTCTGAAAACACAATATTCACAATAAAAATGGACATTCAGGAACACATTCACTGGCTGTGAAGATACTGTTCTGCTGCCAAATATGTCTCCAAGTCAACAATAATAATGTACATACCATACCACTGTGTTGTCAAGGACAACCCTACAGCAACGCAGTGGATGAAACTGAATATTTGGTTGTAGGTACAAAGAAATGTTACACTGGATAAAGTTGAACATAGCATGTATAAGGTGAAGTTAATGGAGCTTGAAATGCTGTACGAGGAAGAAGCCCCACGGTACCAGGTCGAGAAACTGGCTGACGCCAAAGGACATAGTTTCATCTGTATCACACTACTTTAAATGCGACTGAGAATACGCTCAATGAGGCTAAAATGCTGAGAGAAGGAGCCATTGGAAATGTTACACCACAGGACAGGTCTCGAGTTGTCAGCCATACCAAGTTGGTAGTTGAGGAGAGATGGATTCAGAAAGGACTATGACCAGTTTTGAGTAATACGTAACTTCTCTTGTTGCCATCTTAAAATCTGCTTCTTTCGTCGAAACACAGCGTAATTTGCAAATACTCATCTCACTAACATTCTAATGCAGTTGAAATTGCGACACAATCATGAAACAGAGTGTTATTAAACTAGTAACTCAGGGCAAGTCAGGTCAACAGTTTATAAAACAATCCAGTCTCAGAATAAAATAAACGCCTAACTTCTTTACTTATATTCTCACAAAACCCAAGTAATTCTCTTTTCATCCGATATGGAAGGTCCTTAAGAATTACATTATTGCACTGAAAAAATCTGTAGTTGCTTGATTATCGCAGTGGATTTAAAAGTTCCACATAATAATCATGGCAAAATACTCTACTCTTTGTGTGTTATCATTTGTCAAAAATCTTGTTCCGACAGCGTGAACAGTTTATGAGATACGTGCCATTTATGACTATTTCTTCCCGGTTTTTCCGCTGGCGTGTGCTTTCATGGCGGAGTGGTTTTCATACATTCCATTTCCTCGAGACTACAAACACATCACCTCATGTTTAAAGAATAATTCAGTATGTTTTCTACATATCATACGAAGCAACATATAATCTAATATGCACGAAACGGAAATTCTTCGCGGCCCTTATTTTTCACTGCAAACCTTAATAATTCTTGGCCGTAGTTTAGGGTGACCAAATTATTTTCGGTGAAAACCGGGACACGTTCACCCGAGTGCCAATGGACACCTCATTCCACATGTACCCGGGTTTCTTAATTTTAAATATTAATGTTTTCTTGATACATTTTGTTTAACCGATTATTATAACTAATAAGAGGATACAAAAGATTGATATAATCTGGATTATCTGTATAATTAATGACATTTAATAAACGTATACAGTAATAAAGAAATGTATTACGATTTTACAAAATTTTACAGCCATTCAACTTTTAATCAATTAATATTAACATGAGCTTTAATATTACTGAGCACTTGTAGATGGAATTGACTGTCCTTGGAGAAAAGGGTATTTTTCACTGCCTCCAGCCTTCTTGGTCATGTCTTTGTTCTTTGAGACACAGTGATAAAACTCGGCACAATCCATTTAAGAGTTGTACAGGATCTGCAGGATTGCTTCAAGAGAGTCCACCTCCATTCTGTTTCTTTCATCAGTCCACTGGATATCCATGAACGAAAATATTCTTTCCACATTGGCATTATGGGCTGGGATTGCAAATAAATACCTTGCAATTATTACCCACTCAGAGTAATGCTGAAGACAGTCACAGCTTTTAAAAAAACTCACCCACTTCTCATGACATTCCAAAGGTGTTTTTTTTTTTTTTTCATCATTCCACTTGTGAAGACTTTCTTCAACAAAATTTGTCAGTATGCCGAACTGATCAATCTCTTTACTTCTCAAATATGAAACTGTCTCTTCAACACTTTCCCATTTTGGCACTCTCTTCAGTAACAAACACCGGCGATGAGGGTAAATATGAAGCGTTCCACTTGCTGAGATATTCTACACAAGTGTCATAAAACTTGTTAACTTCTTCTCTAAAACTCCTTTCCGCTGTTTCTGATACTTCTGCTCTTTTAAGGACAGATTTAACATTAAAAGAAATGAACTGCTCTTCTCTCCTCTTAGTAACAGTTTCCAGTCTTTTTCAAAACATCATTTACCTCTACTACACTTTTCGTGCTTCCCTCAATTTCCTTTGTCCCATGCTGCAAAGTGCTAGGCTGACTGTGAATGAACCATAAGTAGGCCTCACTTAAAGGGTTACTGAAAAACTGAACCAATATTTTGGGGGCTTTGTCTTCATTTAGGAAAAAATGTTTAAACGGTTCAAACAGGCGGATTACTCTTTCAGCTGCTGGAAACAGTGATAACCTGCGAGTTTTCGAGTGACACATTCATATATTCAGTTCCCACATAATTACAGAACTCCTTAAGCCTCTCTGTTCTAACAGTATATATGTAAAAGTGTGAGTATACCTTCATGACGATAGTTTCAACATCACAGCTTAAACTGTCAGCAGATGTCTGCACGCTATTGTGTAAAACATGTGCAGAGCACCCTATGCCTTCAATGTTTTCATGCAACGTTGCCTTTAATTTGGTAAATACGTTGCATTTGCCTTGTCGTTTTAAACCACCAAAGTTTGTATTGGTGTTGTCTCCACAAAATGCTACACATTTATTTTTCTCAAGATCAAACATTTCAATAGTATTCATACAAAATCTTGAAACTTCGTCAGATGTTTCATTAGGTAGGGAACTCACCTTCAAAAGTTTGCTCTGAATCCCCTGATTAATATCGAAAAACTGAACAACAAACGGAAATATTTTAGTGACCTTATGATTGCTGGCATCAGTGGTTATCCCGCAGAAAGAAGACTTTCTGACGTATTCAAGGCTTTCCTCTACACTCTGGGGAGCATTAACTCCTTTCACTAAGGCTGACACTTTAGTTCTTGCTGAACTAAACTTTTTTGCAATGGAAGAGTCATCAAACATAATGCTGTTAAACTTATTAGTACAATCACTAGATCTATAAGTTTGGTGACGTTTTACCGTGTGGTAGGCTAGTGTAAGCTCGGCTGCTCGAACTTTCGTCTCTTCACTTGACTGATGTTTCACAAAATAATTTTGTAGAGTTTTACTGCAGCTCGGTGCACTGTATCTGTTAATGTGTTTCTTTGACCTGATGTGATCAACTATGTCGATGTTTATTAGATTACAAAACACAAATTGTTTCACTGTTTCCAAACAGCGTATCGAAACATTACATTGTACTGTTTCATTTGTTTCGACCAACAGTTACGTGTTTCAGTTTGCCCATCTCTACTACACTGTTCTGACAATGAGTGTGTAAGTGGCGCGACGATCGGACGGTTTCATAGCTCTGTTGCAATAATACAACTTACTACTTGTTGGCCAACGTACCGCTCAAAGTAAATCATTGCCTGAGTGTATCAATACCGATACTGTGATAACTAGTATGGGACAATGGAGGTTTTAGAGAAATAAGCTAAAATATATTAATTTCTTGTGTTGTATTTCCTTTAATATAGCGAAATCCAAAAAATTTGAGAACGTTTCACGAAATGTATTTAAAAACTCAATTCCGGAACTTTTGAGCGTGCCGAAACAAATTTTCGGGACACCGGGATGAAAACCGGGACAATCCCAGTTTTTCGGGACGTTTGGTCACCCTACCGCAGTTCGAAGTATCACGACTCCGAGCTTCAACGAAATGCTACATAGCTCATTACAAAGCTAAAGTATTAACTTTCATTATTGTTCGTAAATCTCATGACATTACCTGTTAGTAGTGGTGGGCAGGAAATCGCGTATCTGTTAGAAATCACAGTGACTGAGAAGTCACAGATATCACAGTAGCAACTTTACAGAATCTAACTGCGATTTCAGTCACAGTTAGCAGTCGCAAGTAGTATTTCACATTCGAAGACGTGAGCCATCTATTGGTCGAATTAGCACTGCTTTCTGCGATTTCAGTAACAAGTCGCAACTAAGAGTCGCAAGTAGCAACTAAAAGGCGTGGTTAACAGTGGAATCTGTTGGCCAAAGTTCGTACTACGTCCATCTCTGCGGTACGCTATGGAGTCTAACTGCGATTTCCGTGACAAGTCGCAACTAAGAGTCGCAAGTAGCAACTAAAAAGCGCAGTTAACAGTGCCATTTTTTGGCCAAAGTTCGTACTACGTCCATCTCTGCTATACGGTATCGTGTCTAACTGCGATTTCCGTGACAAGTCGCAACTAAGAGTCGCAAGTACCAACTAGAAAGCGCGGTTAACAGTGCCATCTGTTGGCCAAAGTTCGTAATACGTCCATCTCTGCGATACGGTATCGAGTCTGTGATTTCCGTGACAAGTCGCAACTAAGAGTCGCAAGTAGCAACTAAAAAGCGCAGTTAACATACTTTTCCTAGTGTCATCTGTTGACCGACGTACGTACTTCGTTATGAGAGCCTTGTGCCTCACGAGATCGATGTGCTGTGTGTGCATATGAAGGGCTTATTTCAATAGTGGTACAAGTCCATTTTTGTTCATTTTGAGATACAGAGTCGTAAAGTTAAATGAGCGCTGAAAAATCTGCAGTTGAGATACCAGAAATATTCAAGCATATGGCTTCTTGCTAGAGATGAACCTTTATTTATGTTTGTTTGGATCACTAATTTCAGAAGCATTATAGACAGAAAAGTGGAGGTAATGGACTTGTACCACTATTGAAATAAGCCCTTCATATTATATGACGACATGCACATTCAGCATCAGTTATTGTTGGTCAAATACTGCTGTGACTCTGAATGTATTATATTAATAAGAAGCAACATTGCCTTTTTCTCCTGAAAATATCAAGTAACGTAACAAATGTGTTTGATTCTGCTTCCAATATGACAGTTTTGGTTAATACTCCACATGCCTACAGGACTTTGCAATGTTAACACAGCAGAGGAGGAGGAGGAGATTAGTGTTTAACGTCCCGTCGACAACGAGGTCATTAGAGACGGAGCGCAAGCTCGGGGGAGGGAAGGATGGGGAAGGAAATCGGCCGCCCCCGTTCAAAGGAACCATCCCGGGATTCGCCTGAAGCGATTTAGGGAAATCACGGAAAACCTAAATCAGGATGGCCGGAGACGGGATTGAACCGTCGTCCTCCCGAATGCGAGTCCAGTGTGCTAACCACTGCGCCACCTCGCTCGGTAACACAGCAGAACTCAGACATCTGTATAAGTGTAGAGAAATGAAAACACTCATATGAATGCCTCACTTTTGTTCCGACACAGTTCAAGACTCAGGAGAAAAGTTTTACACCTGGTGTTCTACATGGCAACTTCACACACAAGAACTATTTGCCGACACTACTACCACCTACATAAGTAAGCTTTTCCTGTGTTACTTTCAAGTAATGCACTTAAGCTATTCCTGATTTAACTGGAAGATCTGTACTTCCCACTTTCATATCAACAGCCTCAAAATGCATATTGTAGACTTCGAGATATGTTACAGGTCAGTGTCACACCAAGATTGTGGAGAAAGGGGGGGGGGGGGGGGGGGGGAGCGGCATGTCACTCTCCAACAAGTGTTTACCAATAAGTAAGTGGCGGAAAATTATGGGTACAGGACGGCTTAAACATGTGGAAAATGAGATTTTTATTATTCACTCACTGTATTTGACATTTATTATGCCTTTAAAATCGCACAACTTCAATAAAACACAGTTTAATCATTCACACGCTTATTTCACAATTATTTCACTTTTAAACTGCAAATCCTCTAAGAGCTGTCTTGAATCTTCACGAGTCTCTCTCAACAGCCTTGATGTGGATAGATACGTACAGCAACCAGTAATCAGAGTCAGAACTGTGTCTGCAAAAACACAAGGATTATTAAACAATTTTTGCTGTCATTAATTACTAGCAATATAACTGACAGAGTAGATTGCTAATATTTGCTATAATGAATATCACATTTGCAAGAACGATCTCACTGAAGTAATTAAGTCCATCGAAACGCTTAGAAACTAACCTCTCGTCTGATGAAAACGGTCTAAAGACGCAGTGGCAATTTCTTCAGATCTGTTGACAATGATATTTTGAGTTATCACTTTACTGAGTGACTGAAATGTAGTTCAGGTACCTGTAAACATAACAATATGTTAGAATTCATTTTCTAAATACGAACTATTACGGTACTGTACGGCTACTTACATATTAATTACACTATTAATATTTTCACAGTTGTTTCTTTAATACAAAATTAAAGCCAATGGAAGAAAAAACGTAAAACATACTTGCCAATGACAGGTTTGTTGAGACGCAATTTTCTGTGTTGACAGATATAACCTTTTCGTACGGTGGTAAGTCGCAGAAGTAGCAGAAATCGCAATGGCGGAGGGATACACGACCTATGTTCCTTAACTGCGACAAATCACAGTTAAGAACAACAGATACTGAAAAGTAGCATTCACAGAAATCACTGATATCGGAAAATCGCAGTTTAGCCCATCACTACCTGTTGGTTACTTTGAGTGCATCATATTACTGATATCGGAAAATCGCAGTTTAGCCCATCACTACCTGTTGGTTACTTTGAGTGCATCATATTACATAACACGTATACTTGAATATGATTAGATCATTTGTGGAGCGCATCGGCCCTCCAAAAATTGTTTAGAGTATTTGGCGGAGATGTTTGGCAATTTGCCATGCAAGCGCAGGGCACAAACGATTTATATAGACGCAGCATTGGGTGATTTGAATGGGTAGAGATGTTTTCCTGGTTCTTCAGCACCAGTATATGTTTCCGTAATAGTAAATGCAGTTAGTAATGTATATAGCAATTATAATTTCCTGTCTTACATTCAGCAATTATTTGCACCTTCTCCGTTTTTAAATTCTATACAGCGTTGTAACACTGAGCTACCAGTGGCGCCGCTCAGCGCCGGGAAAGGGATTTACCTCGGCGTCAGACCGAAGCGACGACTTCCAATGCTGAGCTACCATAGCGCCGCTCAGCGGCGGATATGGGAGTTATTTCGGCGCCAGACCGCAGCGCCGAGCCGGGAGTGCAGTTCTGAGGACAGGGGAGATGGTTGCACGAGTCTTTCCTACTTACAGACATTCTGACATTATGGATGTCAACGCTGCCTTGCCTGCAAACATTGCAGTACCTGAGAAGAAACACGCTTCGCGTTCATTAAGCACGTGCATCGAAGAAACATCATCTCCGTCCACTTTAATTACTCTCATTTATGAAGTACTTACACGAACCCGCCACCCCCCCCCCCCCCCCGGCCGCTCGAAGGATCATTCAGATTCATCACTGACAAATTTTGGTATTTCCTACGTATATTTTTTTACGAAAAATCTTCGATTATTTTCATCTGCTTTTATGTAAAAATCGTAAGTTTCTTACGCCAATGTGGTTTTTACAAAAATCTCCTGTTATCGTCACCTTTTTATGTATTATAAATATCTTTTAAATGCAATAAATGCGATCTTTGGCTGAAATGCGGTTTTTATCCGCTGCTAAGCCGCCCTCTTTTTGCGGAGTTCAAACTACAATTAGGAAAAGAACACAGAACGCCTAACGTTACCTCTCCCCACAATATCTTTTATCACCAGTGTAGGTCATTCGGCTTTTTAATGGAAGTGACAGGTTGTAATGCGCCAAACCGTTTTTAGCCCGAAAAAGGTGCATCACTTTTTTGTTTCGCCTCAACTTATTATCCAATTGTATGTGCTAGAAAAATGAAGTTATTATGTTGTTCATATAGCTTTTTGTGTTAAAACGTGTTCGATATGTGACACTTGACGGTCGAGAAAAGCTGTGTCCTGTGAAGTCAGCGAGCTTGCAATGCCCAGCCGATTGCTAGATCGCAGCGTGTGGTGGGGATGAGAACACATTTATTCTTGAAGAAAGAATTAGAGTGGTTTGTTTGCTCGCTGAGAACGATTCTTAGCTTGTCCTTTTAGCATTTTAGTAGTATCCGAATATCTTTCGAGTAGTGAGCCGCGAGAGAGATTACCTCAAGAGGGTAATGAGATGGCTCACACGTACGATACGTGAACTAGTCTGCCATGGGGACAGAACTCAGATGTGTTCAAAGCAGCTCTAAGTCGCTTAGAAAGGTATTTTGAGAAGATTATCGACTTATTTAGGAAATGAATATTTTGCCGGTTTTTGGTAGTGTGTCTTTCTTTTTTTTCTTCATTTGTTTCCCCCCCCTCTTTTCGCCATAGAGGGCGGGGGTGGGTTGGCAGCAGCGTAATATGCCACCCTGGAGCCGACAGAAGAGTTTAAAGATATAATGAGTAGAGAACAAACAATAAAAAAGGGCGATAAAATTGTAACAGTGCGAAAATTTGCAGAAGGTAAAATACAAAAACAAGTGTTTGGAGATGGTGATTAAAAACACATAATAATTAGACAGGCACAATTAGAAAAAAACATGGTGAAAGTCTGGTTTCTGCAAGCAACAGTTAAGAAGCACACACAGCGACAGCATGGAGTCTGTCCACAATATTTGCTCCTGCTCTTCTTTCTTTGTTTCTTCTTGAACATCCTCTGCGCTGCGGATTCCTGTTAAATCTGTTGCTGAAGTGAAACTGGAGTCAGTTGACAGAAAGTCATCACTTTGCATGTAATTATCTGCACTGAACGAAATGTTTCGCATTGTCATTAATTCAGCAATTACTGCTGCATTTTCTTGAACTTCGATCCCCACGGAAGCCTCTTGTTCTTGACCGCCAAACCATGCTTCGTTGAAGCATTTGGTAACAGTTTAGTGTTTGATTTCCACTACTGCCGAGCCAATCCAATGTATTGCATCCAGTACAGAAACTGACCGTGCAAGAGAAAACGCACTTTCGGCTTCTTCAACAATAAGAATATGAGATTGCTTTAGTAATCGACTATAATGACACTCGACTGTGTAAATAACCCCCTGGTCCATGGGTTGTGGTGGGGCTGGCTGAACGTGGAGGGAACCAAGCCAATTTTATGTTTGATAACGTTACTTTCTGGTGGCAGGTTGCACTGTCTAGGAAAAGCGTAACTTGGATATTTCCTTTTCTCATTTTGACATTGAAAGAGCCCAGCTATCCTTGCATAAGACCACTCGCCATCCACACCTTTTTATTGTTTCGCAATGCGACTGGAAGCTTACTGACGTTTATATTTTTGAAATAACGCGGTTTTGCCGCCTTTCCAATCACCAGTGGCCTCTCCATTTCACCTAACATGTTTCCACACAGCAGTACAGTGAGTCTTTCCCTGGACATTTTTCCGCCGGTTTACTTTTCACCTCGAATTGCTAGCGATTTTGAAGACAGCGCGCGATAACACAGTTCCGTTTAATCGGAACTGAACGCGTCTTTCGGGTCATAATTCACAATTAAGTTGGACAGTATTGTCTTCCATTCTGTTGCTACACTTTCCCGCACAAGCTTAGCTTACCCACACACTTCCCTCCAAACGATGTTGTGCTTAGCTTTGAAACTGTCCAGCCATACTGTGGGTCCAGATAAAGGTACGTGTTTTGTCTGCGCACTTGCAACCCATTCCCACACTATTTCGTTAACCAGAACGCACTGTCAAATACGAGTTAGAAGAAAACTGCATCTGTCTCTTTTTGCACACGTAACTGGAACCAGTAACTAATTGTATTGTGTTGAGAAAAGAAATACTTATTCATTCTCAATAAAGATCAGGTGCTGACAAAAAGCGTGAGTTTGGTTTTCAAATACTTACATTTATTTCTGAATGTGGAGACATTGTTTACACAAGAAGACACTTGACCAAACAGATTCTAAAAACACCTAAGAATAAAAGTGCGACTGCTGTGACTCGAAATAAAAGACAGAGATAAACTAATCATAATGCTCATATTTGATGTTGATTAATAATTTAACACAAAACATTTCTTTGAATACGTTAATAAAAAGAGTTTACTTTAACAATATGCATATAAGAGCGCCATATATAAGATATAAACATAATCGCAAGTTTATGTAATACAAATTATAAGGGAATCATTGTTACCAATTATTTTCGAATGGTTTTTGGCCAATTTGCTTCAAATCTTTGCACAACACTTTAATGAACATTGCAACGTACAATGTAGTAATAGAAAACCGTTGTCAGCAACTACCTCGAAAAAAGTTCATGTACAAATTCTTTAATAATCCTTACGTACAAACATTCTAACCGCCATTGATTACACTAGTTCTTTAAACAAAAATATACGCGTTGTGTGCTAAAACCGACTGCGAGAAAGAAAGCCGCGGGGGGTAGCCGGGCGACCTTAGGCGCCATGCCACGGTTCGTGCGGCTTCTCCCGTCGAAGGTTCGAGGCCTCCGTTGGCCATGGGTGTGTGTTTTGTCCTTATCATAAGTTAGTTTAAGTTAGATTAAGTACTGAGTAAGCTTAGGAACCGATGATCTCAGCAGTTTGGTCCCATAGAACATACCACAAATTTCCGAGAAAGAAAATGTTGTGCTGTGCTTTCCCGTGCAAAAGTGCGGGTTTTTCGCATAGTGGGTCGTAACTACGGTAGTAGGGCAGTTAAACCACTAGACAATGTTGATTTGCACACTTTCTTATTATGCATGTTTTGAACCAAAAATTGTGACACGACAATTGTTTTTTTTTTTTCCTCGCAGTCGGTTTTACGTTTATGTATTATCGGCATATGATTAGAATACTATTACGGAACCTGAATTTGCGATAACGTGAAACAAGACTCAAGGTCAAAGAGAGGTGTAAGGAAGTATGTGCAGAGAGAGTGGGAGGTGGGGCTGGACACAGAGAGGTGGATGGAGAGACTGGGGGAAGATCGGGACGTGTATCAAATTCCTACACATATTTAGCAACTGCTAAGCATTGCCGCGTTCGCTTAGTCCTAACAACATGAAAAAAATAATTGTAGCTGGAACCTACCCTGACTGGAAATCCTCCAGCTTCTTCCAGGTCTGCACAGCGAAGCACTGCCACTACCCTCGCATCATCCTCGATGGATTATGCGAACATGGGGATGAATTGTCGCACTTACCCTGGCCAGAACAGTCGCCAGACTGCAATCTAGTGAGTCAACAGAGGCAGTAGTACGACGCACACAAGGTGTAAAGGGGCAGTGCACTGACGGAGCTGGCCTCCTCTCCCATCCCCGCCCCCCTGCCATGCCTTCACCGTTGTCCCCCTACCCTCCATCTCTACACCCTTCAACTCCTTTCCCAAGGTGGCTTCCATCAACTCCCCCTCCCAGATGATGCCCTCTCTCCCTCCATTTATCCCCCCTATCAACTCTGATCATCACCCCCACTCCTTTCCTCCATCCTTTTCCCTCTCCCCCCCCCCCCCATTCCATCCTCTTTTTTTCTCCAGCTACCCTCTCTCTGGCCCCCTTCTCTCCCTCGAGTCCTTTCGCATTTCCCTCCTCTGCCTTTCCCCATTCCCTCTCGCTTCTGCCCTGCCCCTCCCCCCCCTATGAGTCCTCTCCCTCCTTGGGTTCCCCCATTTCGTTTTTCCTCTCCTCCCTCCTTGTTCCTGCCCCCAACACTCTGTCCAGGTCCCCCCCCCCCCCCCAATCTGCCCTTGGCTGTGGTGTGCCATCTTTGTGCTGACATTTTAGAGCAGTGTTTACAGTGAGTGTTCAGTGTTGTGTGTCTTTTCCAAAGTGTTGCGAACGTACATCATACTGTCGCTGGGTGTGACTTTTATATCTCTTGCGAACAGAAACTACACTGTCGCCATGTTTTTTTGTAATTGTCTGTCTACTCTGTTACCTGTCTGCTTCCTGTGTATTTTATTAGCATTGCCAACCCTTTGCTTTATGTTTTAACTTTCCACAATTTTCCGCCGTTTTACAATTTAAGTCACCGTTCCATCACCTGCTTTTATTGTTTCTTACCTACTTCTTGCGTTTTAAAAAGTATATAGGCTGCAGAGCAGCGTAATAAGCTGCTGCGAGCCCGCCTCCTTCGGGGGGAATCGAAATTCAATAAAGGAAAAAAAAAAAAAGACGGAGCTGTCATTTGTACTCAGGTGATCCATGTGAAATGGTTTCCCACGAGATTACAGCCGCACGTCGCGCGGCATTAGACGAGCAGTCTGGGGCGCTGCAGTCACAGACAGTGAGACTGGTCCCGGCTTAGGTTCGAGACCTCCCTCGGGCATGGATGGGTGTGTGTGTGTGTGTTTGTTTGTCCTTAAGATATTTTATGTTAAGTAGTGTGTAAGCTTAGAGACTGATGATCGTAGCAAGTCCCATAAGATTTCACACACACACACGGCCACATGACGGGAATCAACATACTTTAAACGCGGATTGGTGACTGGAGGCAAACGCATGGGCCATTCCATTCCGGAATTGGTAGGGAACTGAATATTACAAAATCTACAGTGTCAAGAGTATGCCGAGATTAACAAATTTCAGGGTCCTACAAGACTCGAAAACCGTGGTCTGGTCAAATGAATACAGATTTCAATTGGTAAGAGCTGATGGTAGGGTTCGACTGTGGCGCAGACCCCACGAAGCTATTCGTCCCGGTCGTTAACAAAGCACTGTGCACACTGTTGGTGGTTCCATAATGGTGTGAGCTGTGTTCACATGGAATGGACTGGGCCCTCTGGTCCAGCTGAACCCGTCATTGACTGGAATGATTATGGTCGGCTAGTTGGAGACCATCTGCAGCCATTCATGGACCTCTTGTTCCCAAACGATGGAATTTATATAGATGACAGTGCGCCATCTCACAGATCGACAATTATTAGCGATTCATCTACATCTACACTTACATTTATACTCCGCAAGCCACCTAACGGTGTGTGACGGAGGGCACTTTACATCATTACCTCCCTCTCCTGTTCCAGTCGCGTATGGTTCACGGGAAGAACGACTGCTGGAAAGCCTCCGTGCGCGCTCGAATCTCTCTAAATTTACATTCGTTATCTCCTCGGGAGGTATAAGTAGGGGGAAGCAATATATTCCATATCTCATCCAGAAACGCACCGTCTCGAAACCTAGACAGCAAACTACACCGCGATGCAGAGCGCAACTCCTGCAGATTCTGCCACTTGAGTTTGATAAACATCTCCGTAACGCTATCACGCTTACCAAATAACCCTGTGACGAAACACGCCGCCCTTCTTTGGATCTTCTCTATCTCCTATGTCAACATTACCTGGTACGGATCGCACACTGATGAGGAATACTCAAGTATAGGTCGGACGAGTTTTTTGTAAGCCACCTCCTTTGTTGATTACATTTTCTACGGACTCTCCCAATGAATCTCAACCTGGCACCCGCCTTACCAACAATTAATTTTATATGATCATTCCACTTCAAATCGTTCCAGATATTTTACAGAAGTAACTGCTACCAGTGTACGTTCCGCTATCATATAATCATACAGTAAAGGATCCTTCTTTGTATGCGTTCGCAATATATTACATTTGGGTATGTTAAGGGTCAGTTGCCACTCCCTGCACCCACTCCCTGCACCAAGTGCCTATCCGCTGCAGATCTTCCTACATTTCGCTGCAATTTTCTAATGCTGCAACTTCTGTGTATGTTACAGCATCATCCGCGAAAAGCCACATGGAACTTCCGACGCTATCTACTAGGTCATTTATATATATTGTGAAAAGCAGTGGTCCCTTAACACACCCCTGTGGCACGCCAGAGGGTGCGAATAACATCTGGAAAACCCGAGAAAATGATTTGACCACCCACATCGCCCGGCATGAATACCATCCGACATTTATGGGACATAATCGGAAAGTTAGTTCGTGGACAAAGTCCTGCAGCACTATTTTCACAATTCTGGACTGCTGTGGCGCGAACATGGCTCAGTGCTTCTGCAGGGGGCTTGCAACGAATTTTTGAGTCCGTGCCACGTCGAGTTGCTGCTCTACTCAAGGCAAAAGCGCGTCCGACACGATATTTCATGTGTAATGTCACCTCAGTGTATTGTTGCGCCTCTGTCGGCCGCTTTGGAGAGAAGGCTACATCATCGCTACCTACAGTGGCCACTATTTTACAGCAAGAATGATGTAAACAATGCAGGGCTTCATTTACCAGCCGGCCACTGTGGCCGAGCGGTTCTAGGCACTTCAGTCCGGAACCGAACGACGGCTACGGTCGCAGGTTCGAATCCTGCCTCGGGCATGGATGTGTGTGATGTCCTTAGGCTAGTTAGGTTTAAGAAGTTCTAAGTTCTAGGGGACTGATGACCTCAGATGTTAAGTCCCATAGTGCTCAGAGCCATTTGAACCATTTTTTTTGTATTTACCCATTCTGAGACGACTGGTAGCTATTTCGAATGCCGACGAGTTTCCGGCACCATATTAGGCGTGGAAAAGCGTTATGTTTTGGGTGCTCCATATTTTTATGCACGCCGTCTATAGCAGAACGGCAGCGTCCGAGCGCTGGCAGTGATCCAATAGAGAGGTCAAACTCGGCCAACCTTTTTCCTTTCCATTTCCTTTCTTCGGCACTGCCGCGGTGTGGGAGTGGTCGGTCGGTCTGCGAGACTGCCGGGCAGATATTTCATTCCGAATGGCTCTGAGCACTATGGGACTTAACATCAATGGTCATCAGTCCCCTAGAACTTAGAACTACTTAAACCTAACTAACCTAAGGACATCACACAACACCCAGCCATCACGAGGCACAGAAAATCCCTGACCACGCCGGGAATCGAACCCGGGAACCCGGGCGTGGGAAGCGAGAACGCTACCGCACGACCACGAGATGCGGGCTTTCATTCCGACAGTAATGGTCCGACCCCGCAGGGAAAGGGCAACTGGGAGTGGGTCGCTAGGGTGCGCCCTCCGAACAGCCTAGTGGGCGGGAAACCAGCGGTGCGAAATAATTGTCCAGCGGGGTAGCGGGCAGCCACTGCGGGTAATTAGCCTGCCGCGCTCGGTCTGAAATGCGCAGTGTGGCTTTCCTCTGCGTACTGCTATGCCAAACTGGCATGAAGTGTTCTACAAGGGGCTTTCAACACGTAATGTAACACATTTCATTTTCCTCTAGCAAATTCGTTTTAGTGAGGAGTCCAACACACCGTATTTTTGACGGCACTTTTGGCTACAAAATATCTGTTTTTCAGCATTATCTCCTTTCAGTATGACGACCTTACGCCAGCTTACTGGCGTGTATGCGTGCGTGGTACCACTCCACTGGTCGACGTCGGAGCCAACGTCTCGCTGCATCAATAACCTCCCCCGTCATCCACGTACTGCTTCCCACAGACTGCGTTCTTCACTGGGGTACACATTTAGAAGTCAGAAGGTGTGATATCCAGGCTGTAGGGTGGAAGAACAGTCCGTTGAGGTTTTCTGAGCTCCTCTCGGGCGCTCAGACTTCCGTCAGGCATTCCGTTGTCGTGAAGGAGACGTTCATATGCATTTTTATGACGAGGAACACGCTGATGTTTTTTTTTTTTTTTTCCTGATGTAACACCCCAACGACCCCTTAAAGTCAATTAAGACAGAATATCATAATATGAAGTAGGGAAGAGTTATCTTGGCAAATACGACATCTTTGCCGACAAGATAGCACTAAGAAGTTTTGATAACAACATTATACAGGGTGTTACAAAAAGGTACGGCCAAACTCTCTGGAAACATTCCTCACACACAAAGAAAGAAAATATGTTATGTGGAGATGTGTCCGGAAACGCTTACTTTCCATGTTAGAGCTCATTTTATTACTTCTCTTCAAATCACGTTAATCGTGGAATGGAAACACACAGCAACAGAACGTACCAGCGTGACGTCAAACACTTTGTTACAGGAAATGTTCAAAATGTCCTCCGTTAGCGAGGATACATGCATCCACCCTCCGTCGCATGGAATCCCTGATGCGCTCATGCAGCCCTGGAGAATGGCGTATTGTATCACAGCCGTCCACAGCACGAGCACGAAGAATCTCTACATTTGGTACCGGGGTTGCGTAGACGAGAGCTTTCAAATGCCCCCATAAATGTAAGTCAAGAGGGTTGAGGCCATGGAATTGGTCCGCCTCTACCAATCCATCGCTCACCGAATCTGTTGTTGAGAAGCGTACGAACACTTCGACTGAAATCTGCAGGAGCTCCATCGCGCATGAACCACACGTTGTGTCGTACTTGTAAAGGCACATGTTCTAGCAGCACAGGTAGAGTATCCCGTATGAAATCATAATAATGTGCTCCATTGAGCGTAGGTGGACGAAACTAAAATGTGCTCTAACATGGGAATTAAGCGTTTCCGGACACATGTCCACATAACATATTTTCTTTATTTGTGTGTGAGGAATGTTTCCTCAAAGTTTGGCCGTACCTTGTTGTAACACCCTGTATATCAATGTCAGTTTTTGTTATGAAAAGAGGAACAAATCTCAGATTTAATTAATGGACGAAATATCCAAATGATAATTGCAATTAATATCTTGAAAGCTATGTCCAAGGTGATGTTAGTCAGAGATAACTTTTATGTGGAAGAGAGTTGTAAGCGCAACGAAGAAATCCAATGCGTCTACAATACTCTTTCACAGAAGAAGTCGCTTGCTGGCTCTCGTCCTATAAAGACGTGCGAGAACAATTCTTGTCTTAGTTATTGAGAGTAGGGAACACGACCAGATTGTTTTGCGTTCAGAAGTGTTTCTTGCGTGACGTGATTCACGAACTTCGAAAACTGATTTTCTATGGGGACACAGGAACTGATAGACGCGTTTAACCGTGCATAACGGGTTAATTCTTTATTGACGAAACTAGTGAATATTGGACTTGACTTTCAGATAGTTGAAACTAAAAGAAGAGTGGATAGTATATCAAAGGACTACACTCAATTACCCTCGAGTAGGACACAATTACACGACTTCACGAAGATAATACAATTACGCTGAAGAGTCAAGTTGTAATTGTCAAGAAACTTAATTTTAGTAGAACTGACTTTACCAACCAACTGCGTGTGCGTGTGGTGCGAAAGTTATAAAGTATTTAGTGGCCAAGGAACAATAAACTGTTCGTTCCAAGTGAAATATCAAGCGTGGACTACATTATTAAGTGATTTCATCAATGATAATTAACCAACGACTGTTCAGCAGGGACAATTTAATCTGAATATCAAAATACCTACTTCATTAATTGAAAAGAGAACTTTTGAACATTTTTTTAACATTACGGCGTAGGTCCACTCAGACGTGATGAAAGAGTATCTGTGGATCTCGTTTCATACAGGTTCAACAACTCCATAGCAAGGAGCCAACAACGTACGAGAAAACTGGTAATTACCATGTTTCCTCGCAATTGGTGGTGTGTACGATGCGCATGAGATAAGATTTAACAACTACTGCATATCCGGGTAATGAATCGTTTAATCTTAAATCAGAAGAAGCGTCCATCGTAGGAGTTCGCATTTCTGTCTCCCGTTCACCATCGGGGACCAACGGCATCGCGCATCGTGTCTCAACTCGACTGCGAGAGCTGTGGCAGTAGCAGCTCTACGGCGTCCACAGTATCAGCACGCGGCTGGAGTGCGGGGACGCCGCACTGAGGGTAGCAAAATGCGCTTTTTCAGAGTTGATCTTTGCGCCATGAGAGAGGGCATCACACAGAACAACCCCTCAAAGTGCCAGAAGAAAGCCTCCGTGACTTTACCGCCTGAGGGTGCGGCTTTCAACTTTTTGCTCCGACGAGAGGCGATTCGGAGCTATGAACGCCTCTTTCACCACCTGTGAAATTTATCACTGTCAGCCTCGTAACGCTTAAGAAATTCCGCACAGACGGTCCTTCGTTGCTCCTTATGGTCTTCTCTTAAGCGGCGCAGAATCCACCGGACACACACCTCTAGAGTACCGCAAGTGGTGGACGAGTGTGTCAGAGACGTACAGTTCAGCAGTGAGGTGTTTGGGATCCGTCGATCACCTCGAGTGAGAGTGTCTGCACGTTCCAAGGTCTGCAGGAGTCACAGCTGTGTGCGGCCGGATAACACGCGTTAGATCGGAAGGGTTTGCTCGACGTTGTTGCGATTGTGGTAACACACGCCTCGCACAACGACTCACCCTGCTTTTGTTCCCTACCAGGTCTCTGCAGACATTCTGTAAGCGTCTATGAATGTCTGGCATGCACTGGTTTTCCGCCAGAAGCAACACAAATGAAAGCTCAATACTTGGAACAAACCCCCGTTACAGACGCCATTTACAAGGCTGTGCATAGTGCAGCCATCTATCACAGCTTCTTGAAGAGCTGAAGTGGCAATATTCCACGACGCCCCACAACAAATTACGCATTTTTTCTATTGAAACTGGCCGAAAGCATTACTTACTGAACGCCACTCGCACATTTGCAAAGTTCTCTGCAGTTTTCTTGGCCAATTGTCCATTTCCCTTCTTGAAACAGAGAGACTATGTGATCAAAAATATCCAGGCATCCCCAAAAACTTACGCTTTTCATATTAGGTGCATTGTGCTGCCACCTACTGCCGGGTACTCCATATCAGCGACCTCTGTGGTCATTAGACATCGTGACAGAGCAGAATGGGGGGCGCTCTGCAGAACTCACGGGCTTCGAACGTGGTCAGGTGATTGGGTGTCACTTGGGTCATATGTCTGTACGAGAGATTTCCACACTCCTAAACATCCCTAGGTCCACTGTTTCCGATGTGATACTGAAGTGGAAACGTGAAGGGACACGTACAGTACAAAAGCGTACAGGTTGACCTCATCTGTTGACTGACAGAGACCGCCGACAGTTGAAGAGGGTCGTAATGTGTAATAGGCAGACATCTATCCAGACCATCAGACAGGAATTCCAAACTGCATCAGGATCCACTGCAAGTACTATGACAGTTAGGCGGGAGGTAAGAAAACTTGGGTTTCATGGTCGAGCGGCTGCTCATGGGTCACACATCACGCTGGTAAATGCCAAACGACGCCTCGGTCGGTGTAAGGAGAGTAAACATTAGACGAAGGAACAGTGGAAAAACGTTGTCTGGAGTGACGAATCACGGTACACAATGTGGCGACCCGATGGCAGGGTATGGGTATGGCGAATGCCCAGTGAACGTCATCTGCCAGCATGTGTAGTGCCAACAGTAAAATTCGGAGGCGGTGTGTTATGGTGTGGTCGTGGTTTTCACAGAGGCGGCCTGCACCGCTTGTTGTTTTGCTTGGCACTATCACAGCACAGGCCTAAATTGATGTTTTAAGCACCTTCTTGCTTATGCTGTTGAAGAGCAATTGGGGTATGGTGATAGCATCTTTCAACACGATCGACCACCAGTTTACAATGAACAGCCTGTGGCGGAGGGGTTACATGAGAATAACATTCCTGTAATGGACTGGTCTGCACAGAGTCCTGACCTGAATCCTATAGAACACCTTCAGGATGTTTTGGAACACCGACTTCGTGTCAGGCATCGCCGACCGACATCGATACCTCTCGTCAGTGCAACACTCCGTGAAGAATGGGCTGCCATTCCCCAAGAAACCTTCCAGCACCTGATTGAACGTATGCCTGCGAGAGTGGAAGCTGTCATCAAGGCTAAGGGTGGGACAACACCATACTGAATTCCAACATTTCCGATGGAGGGCGGCACGTAACCCATTTTCAGCAAGTTGTGAGGATACATCTGATCACATAGCGTACCATTGCCAGATATGTAAATCCAAGTCGCAGCTCTCTGTGACAGGTACAATACCACTGGAGTTCTCTACTGTTGTTCCTATTTAATATTGTTACAGACACGTGAGGGTGTACAAGATGCGTGAACAGTGTCGTGTGTCGAGTTATTACTGCCAAGGACACAGAGGTCCCACATACCCGTGGGAGACAGTATTATCATCTCCTGACAGAGTATGGAATGGGGCTCAGTGTTTGCCTTTATTTGCCCAGCTAGTCTATTCGTGCAATATCCTGCCCTGCAGCGGAACGTGTGGGCAGGCGTTGTTGTGCACGGAGCACACTTCTGTGGATATCACCTGAGAGCAAGTAACGGACTTCCCTGCAACGTTCTGGGTCATTCAGCACAACTGGTCGGAGACAAGCAGTAGTTAGGCAAGGGAATAATCTTCCCATGTGTAGGCTGCCATTTACACCACAAGAAAGTAATAACTTGAAGATGTGAATCGAAGTTTGCATTAGGGAAGATTTTGGACTAAGGTATTCCATGCCGCATCTGAGATGGCGTAATGGCTTCGCATTCCTGCCTAGTAAGGAAGGAGACCCAGGTTCAAGTTCTGGCTAGGGCACAGATTGTAATTCATTTCTTCAGCTTCCATCATTATCATAGCTAAAGATTAGACTAAAATGTCTCAAGTAAAATTTAATTATATCATATCTATAAACAGCTGTGTTTGGTTAAACTGCTGAAGAACAGCATCAAATTGTGTTTAGGGACTGTTTCTCCTTAGACACTGGACTCGCATTCTGGAGGACGACGGTTCAATCCCGTGTCCGGCCATCCTGATTTAGGTTTTCCGTGATTTGCCTAAATCGCTCCAGGCAAATGCCGGGATGGTTCCTTTCAAAGGGCACGGCCGACTTCCATCCCCGTCCTTCACTAGTCCGTTGAGACCGCTGACCTCGCTGTCTGGTCTTCCCCAAAAACAACCCAACCCGACTGTTCTCCATTTTAAACTACCTGTACGACCATCGCCAGACAGTACAGAGGCGACATGGAGAGAGGTAAGTTTATTCCAGTTGTAATCTCCCCACAGCAGATACCCTCTACCACGCACCAATTAATCATTTTCAATCAAACCATCCACATTCATTCACTTTGGAAAAGTTATCTGATCTGATTTTCTCGTAATATATGCGGCGACAGCTCGTCGGCGCCAAAGTATTTTCTAGTTTATTTACTCTGAAATAACAGAGATGCATATATGCATTCTCCATGGTTGTGAGAGTGGTAACTAGGACAGCTTCTGGAGTATCTGTTGAGGGATTGACGTGTTTCTGAGAGATGCATATTCTGCTTTTCTTCTCGCTAGAGCGAGCCAATTAACATTTGTGCCGCTAGCGGTTTGTTTTGAAGAGAAAGAGACTGTAAAGGGAAAATAATTAAGGCGTGGAATCACCGGAGATCTGGACATGTAATGGAGATGGATTTAATACACGATTTCCTCCATAAATAAGGTTTGTGACTTTTTTCTTCTGCAGTGAATGAACGAATGAGCTTTTTCTGAATCATTGGTTGATCACGTTGGCCCTGTAATTAGTGGGGAAGTTTCAGCTGTGTCTAAGAGAGCCTGCAATCGCTGAGTCTGTGTTAAATCGTCCAAAAAGGCTTCGTACACATCTGGAATTCGCAATCTTTCGTAAAAGGAACAAATTGTCCAAACGATTGATTCTCCCGACTGACTGCAGTGTTTAACAGTAATAATAAATGTAAAGATCTCTTACAGCAAGCCAGCCGCTGATTACCAAGACGAAGGACTCCACCAAAGATTCTATTTGGCTGATTCTTTTTATCACTATATCACGTAATGAAATCCTATATTAAAAACTATACATAGATAAAGGAGAGAAAGAGAGAGAGCGAATGAAAATAGAGAGAATACTAATAATCCCCCATTAGTCTAATTTTTCGGCTGTCTTATCACGGATCAGCCAAGAACTGGGAGGGCCTTACTTTACTGTATAGATTTATGTGTGAAGGTGAAGGGATCTTAAAGAGAACAGATACACGTCTATACAGACAAGACATTACACAGAGATAGCGGCTAGTTGCATTGATCATCTATTCTTAGATTAAAGAGACGGCAACTTATTATCCGAACATTAAAATGTTAAACAGTGTTCTGGACAAGCACAGCAGTGTTAGTTGTGGCGTCACAGTGTGGGGGAACCATCGCGTATGACTTCAGGATGTGGCTGGCAGTGTTTGAAGGACAGTATTGTGGTGCCAGTTTTTCAACAGGACAGTGGAGACCCACAGAACACACGTGCCTCTATAAAATGTCTGTCCCATGTTCAGGAGTGGTCTGCAAGATTCCCAGATCTCTCCCACATAGGACATCTTCGGACCACCTTGGACGTCAACTCTTTCCCAGTGCTAGTACGCGGGATATCAATGACCAGTTACAACACTTGTGCGCCAGCTCGCCTCAGGAAAGGTTACAACGACATTTCGACACCCTTCGCAACCGAATAATGATATACACTACTGGCCATTAAAATTGCTGCACCAAGAAGAAATGCAGATGATAAAAGGGTATACATTGGACAAATGTACACTCCTGGAAATTGAAATAAGAACACCGTGAATTCATTGTCCCAGGAAGGGGAAACTTTATTGACACGTTCCTGGGGTCAGATACATCACATGATCACACTGACAGAACCACAGGCACATAGACACAGGCAACAGAGCATGCACAATGTCGGCACTAGTACAGTGTATATCCACCTTTCGCAGCAATGCAGGCTGCTATTCTCCCATGGAGACGATCGTAGAGATGCTGGATGTAGTCCTGTGGAACGGCTTGCCATGCCATTTCCACCTGGCGCCTCAGTTGGACCAGTGTTCGTGCTGGACGTGCAGACCGCGTGAGACGACGCTTCATCCAGTCCCAAACATGCTCAATGGGGGACAGATCCGGAGATCTTGCTGGCCAGGGTAGTTGACTTACACCTTCTAGAGCACGTTGGGTGGCACGGGATACATGCGGACGTGCATTGTCCTATTGGAACAGCAAGTTCCCTTGCCGGTCTAGGAATGGTAGAACGATGGGTTCGATGACGGTTTGGATGTACCGTGCACTATTCAGTGTCCCCTCGACGATCACCAGTGGTGTACGGCCAGTGTAGGAGATCGCTCCCCACACCATGATGCCGGGTGTTGGCCCTGTGTGCCTCGGTCGTCTGCAGTCCTGATTGTGGCGCTCACCTGCACGGCGCCAAACACGCATACGACCAGCATTGGCACCAAGGCAGAAGCGACTCTCATCGCTGAAGACGACACGTCTCCATTCGTCCCTCCATTCACGCCTGTCGCGACACCACTGGAGGCGGGCTGCACGATGTTGGGGCGTGAGCGGAAGACGGCCTAACGGTGTGCGGGACCGTAGCCCAGCTTCATGGAGACGGTTGCGAATGGTCCTCGCCGATACCCCAGGAGCAACAGTATCCCTAATTTGCTGGGAAGTGGCGGTGCGGTCCCCTACGGCACTGCGTAGGATCCTACGGTCTTGGCGTGCATCCGTGCGTCGCTGCGGTCCGGTCCCAGGTCGACGGGCACGTGCACCTTCCGCCGACCACTGGCGACAACATCGATGTACTGTGGAGACCTCACGCCCCACGTGTTGAGCAATTCGGCGGTACGTCCACCCGGCCTCCCGCATGCCCACTATACGCCCTCGCTCAAAGTCCGTCAACTGCACATACGGTTCACGTCCACGCTGTCGCGGCATGCTACCAGTGTTAAAGACTGCGATGGAGCTCCGTATGCCACGGAAAACTGGCTGACACTGACGGCGGCGGTGCACAAATGCTGCGCAGCTAGCGCCATTCGACGGCCAACACCGCGGGTCCTGGTGTGTCCGCTGTGCCGTGCGTGTGATCATTGCTTGTACAGCCCTCTCGCAGTGTCCGGAGCAAGTATGGTGGGTCTGACACACCGGTGGCAATGTGTTCTTTTTTCCATTTCCAGGAGTGTATTATACTGGAACTGACATGTGATTACAATTTCACGCAATTTGGGAGCATAGATCTTGAGAAATCAGTACCCAGAACAACCACCTCAGGCCGTAATAACGGCCTTGATACGCCTAGGCATTGAGTCAAACAGCTTCAACACGATACCACAGTTCATCAAGAGTAGTGACTGGCGTATTGTGACGAGCCAGTTGCTCGGCCACCATTGACCAGACGTTTCCAGTTGGTAAGAGATCTGGAGAATGTGCTGGCCAGGGCACCAGTTGAACATTTTCTGTATCCAGGAAGGCCCGTACAGGACCTGCAACATGCGGTCGTGCATTATCCTGCTGAAATGTAGGGTTTCGCAGGGATCGAATGAAGGGTAGAGCCACAGGTCGTAACACATGTGAAATGTAACGTCCACTGTTCAAAGTGCCGTCAATGCGAACAAGAGGTTACCGAGACGTGTAACCAATGGCACCCCATACCATCACGCCGGGTGATACGCTAGTATGGCGATGACGAATACACGCTTCAAATGTGCGTTCACCGTGATGTCGCCAAACACGGATGCGACCATCATGATGCTGTAAACAGAAACTGGATTCATCCGAAAAAATGACGTTTTGCCATTCGTGCACCCAGGTACACCATCGCAGGAGCTCCTGTCTGTGATGCAGCTTCAAGGGTAACCGCAGCCACAGTCTGCGAGCTGATAGTCCATGCTGCTGCAAAAGTCGTCGAAACGTTCGTGCAGATGGTTGTTGTCTTGCAAACGTCCCCATCTGCTGACTCAGGGATCTAAGACGTGGCTGCACGATCAGTTACAGTCACGCAGATAAGATGCCTGTCATCTCGGCTGCTACTGATACGAGGCCGTTGGCATCCAGCACGGCGATCCATATTACCCTCATGAACCCACTGATTCCATATTCTGCTAACAGTCATTGGATCTCGGCCAACGCGAGCAGCAATGTCGTGATACGATAAACCGCAATCGCGATAGGCTACAATGCGACCTTTATCAAAGTCGGAAACTTGATGGTACGCATTTCTCCTCCTTACACGAGGCATCACAACAACTTTTCACCAGGCAACGCCGGTGAACTGCTGTTTGTGTATGAGAAATCGGTTGGAAACTTTCCTCATGTCAGCACGTTGTAGGTGTCGCCATCGGCGCCAACCTTGTGTGAATGAAAAGCTAATCATTTGTATATCACAGCATCTTCGTGTCGGTTAAATTTTGCGTCTGTACCACTTCATGTTCGTGGTGTAGCAATTTTAATGGCCAGTAGTGTAAGTGGGCACAAAAACTAAGTTGTGGCTGTGCGTTTGTTACTATACATACTGAATGAAAATCAGTGGTCCAGCAACATTAATTTTCAATATTATTAAGACACAACAAAAACAATGTCCCCAGACGCAACCACACGCTTTAATCTAACAAACTATATTGAATTCTTTAACTCAGGAAATGACACAATACCTATACAGACAAAATTAATTGCCGCATGTACGAAAGATCATCATCTGAGAACGGCTAGACAGATTTGATTGAATTTCTTTGTTTCGTTATTGCCACGACGAGGATAGTACGAAAGAAAATGTTTGGAACATCCAACAGAAAAGTCGGAAATTAATGTAATTTTCTGCATGAATGAAACGTCATCAGTTAAGAGCGGGTCGACATATTCGGTTATTTTTTGTGTTTGTGTGTCTGGCCACCTGCATCCATTCATGTCCATTGTGCATTCCAACGCCGGCCGGGGTGGCCGAGCGGTTCTAGGCGCTACAGTCTGGAACCGCGCGACCGCTACGGTCACAGGTTCGAATCCTGCCTCGGGCATGGATGTGTGTGATGTCCTTAGGTTAGTTAGGTTTAAGTAGTTCTAAGTCTAGGGGCCTGATGACCTCAGCAGTTAAGTCCCATAGTGCTCAGAGCCATTTGAACCATTTTTTTTGCATTCCGACGGACTTCGGCAATTCCAGCAAGACAATGCTACAACCCACACGTCCACAATTGCTACAGAGTGGCTCCAGGAAGACTCTACTGAATTTAAATACCAACTTCTTTGGCTCTTCAGTGTACATACACATGTAATAAAGGGGAAATGTTGTTACCAAAAACCCCGAATTATCTTGATGGATTTACGTACAACAGCCTGCTGAACACCCAAACAGAAACATACGTGGAGAGGGCGGGAGTAGGACAGAGAGGGGGGGGGGGGAGGTTTTGCACAGAGAGACGGGGAAGGAGGAGATATACGGTGTGAGAGGGGGGGGGGAGGAAGAGAAGATGGGCAGAGGGTGGTGCTAGCAAGGTACTTAGAAGTATATGCAATTCCTATACATATTTAGCAATTGCAAATTCACTAGTTAATAATAAATAACACGTAACCTACATGTACCTCAGGTCTGTGCTGCTAAGATAATGGTTGTTACGGTTAAGGAAACAAGTGTAATTATTTGTCTCATGACTGAATGCCAAATGTTCCCTCGGCTTCTAGTATGAAGATGAGTAATTAGTCGACTCAAACAGTAGTCTACACGATTACTTGGTCTAGCTGTCAATGCATCACACAACTGGTTAACTCATAGAAATAACTAAGTGTAACAACGTGTAGAGAGATGAAACGGACCAATCACACAGGCTCAGCCTCAGGTGAGGCAGCTGCCACACTACGTTTCGCTGCTGGAATACTAGGAGAAATGCATTCAAGCTTAAAGGACTCATACAAGGGCTACTCAGCCTGTACAGAGAAGGGCAGCAGGAGTGGCCACAGGTTCGTTTGACCCATCAGAGAGTGTCACACAGACGCTGAAGAAACTGAACTGTCAGCTGGACACGAACCATCCTGGGAAATCCCACTTACGAGGTTTCAAGAAATTGCTGAACAGTTCAGAGAAAATTTGAGTCTCGTAACAAATAAATACCCCACTCATACGGTTATAGTTGGTGGGGACTTCAACCTTCCCCCGATATGTTGGCAAAAATACTTGTTCAAAACCGGTGGTAGGCAGAAAAAATCTTCCGAGATTGTCCTAAACGCTTTCTCCGAAAATTATTTCGAGCAGTTAGTCCACGAGCCCACGCGAATTGTAAATGGTTGCGAAAACACGACCTCTTAGCCACAAACAATCCAGAGCTAATAGAGAGCATCATGACTGATACAGGGATTAGTGATCACAAGGTCGATATAGCTAGGCTCAATACCGTTTCTTCCAAATCCACCAGAAACAAACGCAAAAAAGCGGATAAAGTGTCACTAGAAGCCTTCCTAAGAGACAATCTCCATTCCTTCCGAACTGACTATGCAAATGTAGACGAGATGTGGCTCAAATTCAAAGATATAGCAGCAACAGCAATTGAGAGATTCACACCTCATAAATTGGTAAGAGATGGAACTGATCCCCCATGGTACACAAAACAGGTCCGAACGCTGTTGCAGAGGCAACGGAAAAAGCATGCGAAGTTCCGAAGAACGCGAAATCCCGAAGATTGGCTAAAATTTACAGACGCGCGAAATTTGGCACGGACTTCAATGCGAGATGCCTTTAATAGGTTCCACAACGAAATATTGTCTCGAAATTTGGTAGAAAATCCGAAGAAATTCTGGTCGTATGTAAAGTACACAAGCGGCAAGACGCAGTCAATACCTTTGCTGCGCAGTGCCGATGGTACTGTGCCGCTAAAGCGGAGTTATTGAACGCAGTTTTCCGAAATTCTTTCACCAGAGAAGACGAATGGAATATTCCAGAATTTGAAACACGAACAGCTGCTAGCATGAGTTTCTTAGAAGTAGATACCTTAGGGGTTGCGAAGCAATTCAAATCGCTTGATACGGGCAAGTCTTCAGGTCCAGATTGTATAGCGATTAAGTTCCTTTCAGATTACGCCGATACAATAGCTCCCTACTTAGCAATCATATACAACCGCTCGCTCAGCGATAGATCTGTACCTGCAGATTGGAAAATTGCCCAGGTCGCACCAGTGTTTAAGAAGGGTAGTAGGAGTAATCCATCGAACTATAGAACTATATCATTGACGTCGGTTTGCAGTAGGGTTTTGGAGCATATACTGTATTCAAACATTATGAATCACCTCGAAGGGAACGATCTATTGATACGTAATCAGCACGGTTTCAGAAAACATCGTTCTTGTGCAACGCATTCGCACGAAGTAATGGCCGCTATCGACAGGGGATCTCAAGTTGATTCCGTATTTCTAGATTTCCGGAAAGCTTTTGACACCGTTCCTCACAAGCGACTTCTAATCGAGCTGCGGGCCTATGGGGTATCGTCTCAGTTGTGCGATTGGATTCGTGATTTCCTGTCAGGAAGGTCGCAGTTCGTAGTAATAGACGGCAAATCATCGAGTAAAACTGAAGTGATATCAGGTGTTCCCCAGGGAAGCGTCCTGGGACCTCTGCTGTTCCTTATCTATATAAATGAGCTGAGTGACAATCTGAGCAGTTCTCTTAGGTTGTTCGCAGATGATGCTGTAATTTACCGTCTAGTAAGGTCGTCCAAAGACCAGTATCAGTTGCAAAGCGATTTAGAAAAGATTGGTGTATGGTGTGGCAGGTGGCAGTTGACGCAAATAACGAAAAGTGTGAGGTGATCCACATGAGTTCCAAACGAAATCCGTTGGAATTCGATTACTCGATAAATAGTACAATTCTTAAGGCTGTCAATTCAACTAAGTACCTGGGTGTAAAAATTACGAACAAGTTCAGTTGGAAAGACCACATAGATAATATTGTGGGGAAGGCGAGCCAAAGGTTGCGTTTCATGGGCAGGAACTTAGAAGATGCAACAAGTCCACTAAAGAGACAGCTTACACTACACTCGGTCGTCCTGCGTGGTGTGGGATCCTTACCAGGTGGGATTGACGGAGGACATCGAAAGGGTGCAAAATAGGGCAGCTCGTTTTGTATTATCACGTAATAGGGGAGAGAGTGTGGCAGATATGATACGCGAGTTGGGATGGAAGTCATTAAAGCAAAGACGTTTTTCGTCGCGGCGAGATCTATTTACGAAATTTCAGTCACCAACTTTCTCTTCCGAATGCGAAAATATTTTGTTGAGCCAAACCTACATAAGTAGGAATGATCATCAAAATAAAATAAGAGAAATCAGAGCTCGAACAGAAGGTTTAGGTGTTCGTTTTTCCCGCGCGCTGTTCGGGAGTGAAATGGTAGAGAGATAGTGTGATTGTGGTTCGATGAACCCTCTGCCAAGCAGTTGAATGTGAATTGCAGAGTAATCGTGTAGATGTAGACGTAGACGACTCTTGTAATATAATACAAACCGCTATGTTGAGAACAACGCTGATCCCAGTGCGCAAGGACGCGTAAAAAAAAAAAAAAAAAACATTCTTCCGGCGCTCCATCCCTGAATAGAACGAGAAGGAACGCTAAATAACTTCACAAGGGTGACATGGGACAACTGATAAAGCAATCGTTTGGAAATTTTGACAGAAGAGGCACTTATACCACAGGATTAGGTGCGGTATAATAACTATGTTGTTGTTGTTGTGGTCTTCAGTCCTGAGACTGGTTTGATGCAGCTCTCCATGCTACTCTATCCTGTGCAAGCTGCTTCATCTCCCAGTACCTACTGCAGCCTACATCCTTCTGAATCTGCTTAGTGTATTCATCTCTTGGTCTCTCCTTACGATTTTTACCCTCCACGCTGCCCTCCAATACTAAATTGGTGATCCCTTGATGCCTCAGAACATGTCCTACCAACCGATCCCTTCTTCTGGTCAAGTTATGCCACAAACTTCTCTTCTCCCCAATCCTATTCAATACTTCCCCACTAGTTATGTGATCTACCCATGTAATCTTCAGCATTCTTCCGTAGCACCACATTTGGAAAGCTTCTATTCTCTTCTTGTCCAAACTATTTACTGTCCATGTTTCACTTCCATACATGGCTACACTCCATACAAATACTTTCAGAAATGACTTCCTGACACTTAAATCTATACTCGATGTTAACAAATTTCTCTTCTTCAGAAACGCTTTCCTTGCCATTGCCAGTCTACATTTTATATCGTCTCTACTTCGACCATCATCAGTTATTTTGCTCCCCAAATAGCAAAACTCCTTTACTACTTCAAGTGTCTCATTTCCTAATCTAATACCCTCAACATCACCCGACTTTATTCGACTACATTCCATTATCCTCGTTTTGCTTTTGTTGATGTTCATCTTATATCCTCCCTTCAAGACACCATCCATTCCGTTCAACTGCTCTTCCAAGTCCTTTGCTGTCTCTGACAGAATTACAATGTCATCGGCGAACCTCAAAGTTTTTATTTCTTCCCCATGGATTTTTATACCTACTCCGAATTTTTCTTTTGTTTCCTTTACTGCTTGCTCAATATACAGATTGTTGTGGTCTTCAGTCCTAACTATGTATAATAACGAAATTCATTTACACAGTCGCTAACGTTTTTCCTCATTTTGTGCCATTATTTTCGGAGCTTATTTATGTGTACTTCCACACCTAAGAGCTGTACACCTGGTACACCTGCTAATATCGTGTACGGCCACCGCGGGAACGCAGAAGTGCCGCAGCACGACATGGCGTGGAAGTAGTGCTGGAGGAAGCTCACACCATGAATCCTCTGACATGACTGTCTATAAACCCGTAAGACTGCGAGGGGGTGGAGATCTCTTGTGAACAGTACATTGCAAGGCATCCCAGAATGAAATAAAAGTAAATAGAAACCCTTAGCTGCCGACAGGTGTTGTTCATATACATCAATGGCTATATCTGAAAATGTGTGTCCCGACCGGGACTCGAACCCGGGATCTCCTGCTTGCATGGCAGACGCTCTATCCATCTTTTTTTATCTCATTTTGTTCGTTTCAATTGTTTGTGGCGGGCGTCATCTCACGCCCCTTGAAGTTCGTTAATGATCCGTTCACTCAGGTTTTTTTTTTTTATTACAGAGGGCAGCTAAACCCTCTGCCCGAACACGCTGAGCTACCGTGCCGGCAATCCATCTGAGCCACCGAGGGCACAGAGGATAGTGCAACTGCAGGAACTTATACCTTGCGAGCTTCCCGTGAGGCCCACATTCCCAACTGTGCACAACCTACATTCGTAGTGTCCCTAATAGATATTTGCCCATTAACGCATCACCTGACATATTTTCTCCATGTTGAATATTTCAATTGAAGGTTTGACAGCACTGCTACGAAGTTCCCTCAGGACGTTTGGCGAAAAACAGATGACCTACATCTGCCCCTTTTTAAGAGACAGTCTCCACTCCTTCCGATCTGATCATGTAAGCGTTGAAAAGATGTGGAAAGCTTTCAAAGGGATAGTATCGACGGCAATTGAGAGATATATACCACTTAAAGTAATAAGAGATGGCACTGATCCCCCATGGTACACAAAACAGGTCGTATCGCTGTTGCAGAAGCAACGCAAAAAGCACACCAAATTTAAAAGAACTTAAAATCCCCAAGATTGGCAAACTTTCGGAGAAGTTCGAAATATAGCGCGTGGTTCAGTGCGAGATGCTTTTAATAATTTGCACGACGAAACTGTGTCTCGGAATCTGGCAGAAAACCAATAGAGATTCCTGTCATACATAAAGCACACCAGTGGCGAGACGCAATCAATACTTTAACTACGCGATAACAACGGTGAAGTCACTGATGACAGTGCCACTAAAGCAGAGTTATTAAACACGATTTTCCGAAACTCCTTCATCAAAGAAGACGAAGTAAATATTCCTGAATTCCAATAAAAACAACTGCCAAGATGGGAAACATAGAACTAGACATCCTCCGTGTAGCAAAGCAGCTTAAGTCACTTAATAAAGGCAAGGCCTCTGGTCCAGATTGTATACCAGTCAGGTTCCTCTCAGAGTATGCTGATAAAATAGCTCCATATTTAACAATTATATACAATTGCTCGCTGATACCTAGAGACTGGAAAATTGCTCAAGTCACACCAATACCCAACAAGGCAAATGGGAGTAATACGCTGAATTACAGGCCCATATCATTAACGTCGATTTGCAGTAGGGTTTTGGAACATATACTGTTCTCGAACGTAATCAGCTACCTCGAAGAAAACGATTTATTGACACATAGTCCGCACGCATTCAGAAAATATCGTTCTTGTGAAACACAACTAGCTCTTTATACTCACGAAGTAATGAGTGTTATCTACAGGGGATCTCAAAGTGATTCCATATTTGTAGATTTCCAGAAGGCTTTATACACCGCTCCTCACAAGCGTCTTCTAACCGAAATGCATGCCTATGGAATATCACCTCAGTTGTACGACTGGATTCGTGACTTCCTGTCAGAAAGGTCACAGTTCGTAGTAACAGACGGGAAGTCATCGAGTTAAACAGAAGTAACATCCGGCGTTCCCCAAGGAAGTGTTACAGACCGTCTATTGCTCCTGATCTATATTATCGACATAGGAGACAATCTGAGCACATCTCTTAGATTGAAACTTCCCGGCAGATTAAAACTGTGTGCCCGACCGAGACTCGAACTCGGGATCTTTGCCTTCCGCGGGCAAGTGCTCTACCAGCACTTGCCCGCGAAAGGCAAAGGTCCCGAGTTCGAGTCTCGGTCGGGCACACAGTTTTAATCTGCCAGGAAGTTTCATATCAGCGCACACTCCGCTGCAGAGTGAAAATCTCATTCTGGATCTCTTAGATTGTTTGCAGATGATGCTGTCATTTACCGTCTTGTAAAGTCATCAGAGGACGAATTGCAAAATGAATTGCAAAACGCGGCAGTTGACCCTGAATACACAAAAGTATGAAGTTATTTGATTCAAATGGCTCTGAGCACTATGGGACTTAACAGCTGAGGTCATCAGTCCCATAGAACTTAGAACTACTTAAACCTAACTAACCTAAGGACACCACACACATCCAGGCCCGAGGCAGGATTCGAACCTGCGACCGTAGCGGTCCCTCGGTTCCAGACTCAAGCGCCTAGAACCGGTCGGCCGCACCGGCCGGCTGAAGTTATTTACATGAGTACTAAAAGATATCCGCTAAATTTCGATAGGGCGATAAGTCAGACAAATCTGAAGGCTGTAAATTCAACTAAATACTTAGGGATTACAGTTACAAATAACCTACAATGGAACTATCACATAGATAATGTTGTGTGTAGAGCAAACTGAAGACTGCGATTCATTGGCAGAACACTTAGAAGGATTTTTGGATTGTTTGTGGGAAGAGACCAAACAGCGAGGTTATCAGTCTCATCTGATTATGGAAGGGGGGGGGGGGGGGGGAAGGAAGTCGGCCGTGCCCTTTCAAAGGAACCATCCCGGCAGAGTAATCACGTAGATATAGATCCTCCACAAGCCACTTAGGGCGATTAGCGAAGGGTACCCAGTAGCACTGCTAGTCATTTCCTTTCCTGCTCCACTCGCAAAGAGAGAGGGGGAAAACAACTGTCTACATGCCCCCGTATGAGCGCTAATTTCTCCTGTCTCTCTTCGTGCCTCCCTCCCTCCTCCCCCCCCCCCTCCCCCTAGAATGTACGAGGGCTATTCGGAAAGTAAGGTCCGATAGGTTGCGAAATGGAAACCACGGTAAAAATCAAAAATGTTTTATTTGCAACAGTTAGATACACCTTGCAGCTACTTATCTCCATAGTCGCCGATCCGACTTAGACGTGTATCGTAGCGTTGTACCAACTTTCCAATACCCTCGCTATAGAAGGCAGCCGCCAGTGCTTTCCGCCAATTCTCTACGCTGGCCTACGGCTCGTTGTCTGTGCCAAAATCTTGTCTTCATAGCCAGCGGTTCGTGTGAGCAGAGATGAAACTCAGAGGGAGACAATTACGGGCTGTATTGTGGGTAACCAAACATTTCCAATTGAAACGATGCAGGAGCATCTTCATTGCCCCTGCAGAATGAGGCTGAGAATTGTCTTGAAGAAGAAACAGCACGACAGTTATGTAATGTTAGCTGCATAGCTTCAGGCGAAATTTCTCACCAGGCCCTCGTACTTGGCGGCAAACACTATTTTCTAGACATCTTTACGCACTCACTGCGAGCTCAGAAATGAGACGAACGACGTGATGCTAACTGGGGTTATACTAGAGACAATACCCAACACATCTGTGCAAAGCTTTATCGGATTTTCGTAGTCGTTTCCATTTCGCGACCGATCGGACCTTACTTTCCGAATAGCCCTCGTATGTTGGCGGCTGTAAAACCGTTCGGCAGCCAACTTCAAAACCCAGTTCTCTAAATTTTTCGAATACTATTTCTCGAAAGTAACGTCACCTACCCTTCAGGTATTCCCATTTCATTCCCCGAAGCATGTCCGTAACACTTACGTGTTGCTCGAATATACCCCTAACAAACCTAACAGCCCGGCTCTGAACTGTTTCTATGTCTTCCTTTAATCCGACCTGTTGCGTATCCCGAACACTCGATCGTTATTCAAGAACAGGTCGCAGCAGCGTCTTATATGTGGTCTCCTTTACAGATGAGAGAAACAGACTTCTAGGGACTAGATTAGCCAAGCTCGTTTTTCTAAATTCTGCACTAAAATAGTTAAATACAAAGAAATAGCTTTGATGACAAAAAATTAATTTTCATTGGAAGATTCATTTTATTTAGTTTCGATATGTGATTTATGTAAAGGTAGTTGATCATCAAATCGGTAGGTATCATTGCGCCAAGAGTAACTTAATGTTAAAAATTTGGGTAGATTTGTGAAGATGTTCAAAATGTGTGTGAAATCTTATGGGACTTAACTGCTCAGTCCCTAAGCTCACATACTACTTAACCTAAATTATCCTAAGGGCAAACACACACACCCATAATTTGTGAAGAGATAGGTAACTATTTCCGGTTGTTCGTGTTTATCTCCGATCACACATAACTTACGTTCTTCTACTGAGATACTTAAAATAAAAACATTTCGGCGTGCTTTCTCTGATATTTCAGAAGTGGATGTAGACCTCTTAAAATTAACTATGTTTGTTAGCATCGATGCTTTTATGAACGATCGTGCAACCCAAGCCGTTGCTCATTAGTTTGGACGTATGGAGTTTCTTTAAGTGATTGATGGGGCAATTGCAGCGAAGTTTGTTGACTTCTATATTTTTATAGATTACGGTGCAGTACTGGGCGTGGTTTGGATGGGTGGAGATTACTTTAATAATCGATGGGGCACGCGCGCCGTCCACGTGTGCGCAACGTTTTACTGCCCACGTAAATGGAAGATGCATGTAATCATCAGAAGAGGTGAGACTGCAGTGCGTTTAAAATTAGTTGCGACTTTTGACGTTTGGCTCAGCGGCGGGGACGACACGCCGTTGCCCAGGTATCAGCTAAGGCGAGCCGTCTTTCCCTCGCACGCCACCAGCATTTCGGTTGGTAAAGCGCCGCTGTTGCCACGCCGAGGGTAAACAGTACGAAGTGGAGTGTCGCGCATCAGAGGCACCAGTGTTCATCAGCTCTCGTTATAAAGTGATATATTCCGGCGTTGAAGTATTCTATAGTCGTCAGGTATTGTGAATGAGTGTTTCGTGTTGGTGCTGTGTTAATGATAACAGTACAGTACGTCTGAAAACACAATATTCACAATAAAAATGGACGTTCAAGAAACACATTCACTGGCAGTGAAAATAATGTTCTGCTGCCAAATATGTCTCTGAATTCGAGAATAATAATGGACGTTGCGCCATACCACTCTGTTGTCAAGGATAAACATACAACAACGCATTGGATGAAACCGGATATTTAGTTCTAAGTACAAAGAAATGTTCCACTGGATAAAGTTGAACATAGCATATATAAGGTGAAGTTAATGGAGCTTGAAATGCTGTACGAGCAAAACGCCCCATGGTACCAGGTCGACAATCTGGCTGACGCCAAAGGACATAGTTTAATCATCCTTCATCCGTATCACGCTACTTTAAATGCGACTGAGAATACGCTCAATGAGGTTAAAATGCTGAAAGAAGAAGCCATTGGAAATGTTACACCACAGGACACGTTTCGAGTTGTCAGTCATACCAAGTAGGTAGTTGGATCCACAAAGGCCTATGACGAGTTTTGAGTAACACGTAACTTCTCTTGTTGCCATGTTAAAATCTGCTTCTTTTGTCAAAACACAGGATCGATTAAAATTGTTCATCTCACTAACGTTCTAATGCCGTTGAAATTGCGACACAATCATGAAACAGAGTGTTATTAAAACTAGTAACTGAGGGCAAGTCAGGTCAACAGTTTATAAAACAATCCATTCTCAGAATAAAATAAACGCCTAACTTCATTATCGCAGTGGATTTAAAAGTTACACATAATAATCATGGCAAAATACTCTGCTCTTTGTGTGTTATGATTTGTCAAATATCTCGTTCCGACAGCGTGAACAGTTTATTAGATACGTGCGATTTATAACTATTTCTTCCCGGTTTTTTCGCTGGCGTGTGGTTTCATGGCGGAGTGGTTTTCATACATTCCATTTCCTCGAGACTACAGACACATCACCTTATGTTTAAAGAATAATTCAGTATGTTTTCTACATATCATACGAAGCAACATATAATCTAACATGCACGAAACGGAAATTCTTTACGACCCTTATTTTTCACTGCAAACCTTTTCTTGGCCGTAGTTTAGGGTGACCAAATTATTTTCGGTGAAAACCGGGACACATTCATCCGAGTGCCAATGGACACCTCATTCCACATGTACTCAGGTTTCTTAATTTTAAATATTGATGTTTTGTTGATACATTTTGTTAACCCGATTATTATAACTAATAAGAGGATACAAAAGATTGATATAATCTAGATTATCTGTTTAATTAATGACATTTAATAAACGTATACAGTAATAAAAAAATGTATTACGATTTTACAAAATTTTACAGCCATTCAACTTTTAATCAATTAATATTAACATGAGCTTTAATATTACTGAGCACTTGTAGATGGAATTGACTGTCCTTGGAGAAAAGGGTATTTTTCACTGCCTCCAGCCTTCTTGATCATGCCTTTGTTCTTTGAGACACAGTGATAAAACTCGGCACAATCCATTTTGTAGTTGTACAGGATCTGCAAGATTGCTTCAAGAGAGTCCACCTCCAATTCTGTTTCTTTCATCAGTCCACTGGATATTCATGAACGAAAATATTCTTTCCATATTGGCATTATGGGCTGGGATTGCAAATAAATACCTTGCAATTATTACCAACTCAGAGTAATGATGAAGACAGTCACAGCTTTTAAGAAAACTCACCCACTTATGACATTCCAATGGTGTTTTTTTTTCATCATTCCACTTGTGAAGACTTTCTTCAACAAAATTTGTCAGTATGCCGAACTGATGAAAGAGAATGGAATCATCGATTTCAATCTCTTTACTCTTCAAATAAGAAACTGTCTCTTCAACACTTTCCCATTTTGGCACTCTCTTCAGTAACATCCAATCAAACACCGGCGATGAGGGTAAATATGAAGCGCTCCACTTGTTGAGATATTCTACACAAGTGTCATAAAACTTGTTAACTTCTTCCCTAAAACTCCTTTCCGCTGCTTCTGATACTTCTGCTCTTTTAAGATTTAACATTAAAAGAAATGAACTGCTGTTCTTTCCTCTTAGTAACAGTTTCCAGAGTATTTTTCAAAACATCATTTACCTCTATTACACTTTTCGTGCTTCCCTCAATTTCCTTTATCCCATGCTGCAAAGTGCTAAGCTGACTGTGAATGAACCATAAGTAGGCTTCACTTAAAGGGTTACTGAAAAACTGAACCAATATTTTGGGGGCTTTGTCTTCATTTAGGAAAATATCTTTTAACGGTTGAAACAGTCGGATTACTCTTTCAACTGCTGGAAACAGTGATAACCAGCGAGTTTTCGAGTGACACATTCATATATTCAGTTCCCACATAATCACAGAACTCCTTAAGCCTCTCTGTTCTAACATTATATATGTAAAAATGTGAGTATACCTTCATGACGATAGTTTCAACATCACATCTTAAACTGTCAGCAGATGTCTGCACGCTATTGTGTAAAACATGTGCAGAGCACCCTATGCCTTCAATGTTTTCATGCAACGTTGCCTTTAATTTGGTAAATACGTTGCATTTGCCTTGTCTTTTTAAACCACCAAAGTTTGTGTTGGTGTTGTCTCCACAAAATGCCACACATTTATTTTTCTCAAGATCAAACATTTCGGTAGTATTCATACAAAATCTTGAAATTTCGTCAGATGTTTCATTAGGTAGGGAACTCACCTTCAAAAGTTCAGTCTGAATTCCCTGATTAATATCGAAAAACTGAACAACAAACGCAAATATTTTAGTGACCTTATGATTGCTGGCATCAGTGGATATCCCGTAGAAAGAAGACTTTTTGACGTATTCAAGGCCTTCCTTTACACTCTGGGGAGCATTAACTCGTTTCACTAAGGTTGACACTTTAGTTCTTGCTGAACTAAACGTTTTTGCAATGGAAGAATCATCAAACATAATGCTGTTAAGCTTATTAGTACAATCACTAGATTTATAAGTTTGGTGATGTTTTACAGTGTGGTAGGCTAGTGTAAGCTCGGCTGCTCGAACTTTCGTCTTTTCGCTTGACTGATGTTTCACAAAATAATTTTGTAGAGTTTTACTGCAGCTCGGTGCACTGTATCTGTTAATGTGTTTCTTTGACCTGATGTGATCAACTATGTCGGAACGTCCACCATGAATTATACTAATAAAACAGTTACATACGGAACTCTCAGCTTCGTAATCAAAACGACCTTTCTTAATGAAATTCCATTCCTTGGCATAACAGTCACTGAACTTGCAGGCACGTTTCGGCATTGCGTTTCACAGTACTGCAGCAATAATACCACTAATAAGAGAAAAAAACTATTGCATTTTGTCTGACGAAACATCAACTACTACACTGTTCTGACAATGAGTGTGTGAGTAAGTGGCGCGACAATCGGAAGGTTTCATAGCTCTGTTACAATAATACAACTTACTACTTGTTGGCCAAAGTACCGCTCAAAGTAAATTATTGCCTGAGTGTATCAATACTCATACTGTGATTACTAGTATGGGACAATGGAGGGCCGGCCGCAGTGGCCGTGCGGTTCTGGCGCTGCAGTCCGGAACCGCGGGACTGCTACGGTCGCAGGTTCGTATCCTGCCTCGGGCATGGGTGTGTGTGATGTCCTTAGGTTAGTTAGGTTTAAGTAGTTCTAAGTTCTAGGGGACTTATGACCTAAGATGTTGAGTCCCATAGTGCTCAGAGCCATTTGACAATGGAGGTTTTAGACAAATAAGCTAAAATATATTAATTTCTTGTGTTGTATTTCCTTTAATATAGCGAAATCCCAAAAATTTGAGAAAGTTTCACGAAATATATTTAAAAACTGAATTCCGAGACTTTTGAGCGTACCGAAACAAATTTTCGGGACAGCGGAACACAGGGATGAAAACCGGGACAATCCCGGTTTTTCGGGACGTTTGGTCAGCCTACCGTAGTTCGAAGTATGACAACGACTCCGAACTTCAACGAAATGCTACGTAGCTCACTACAAAGCTAAAAAGTAAACTTACATTACTGTTCGTAAATCTCATGACATTACCTGATGGTTTCTTAGCAAGTTTCTTTGCATGCATCATGCTGCATATCAAGGATACTTGATTATGATTAGATCATTTGTGGGGCGGATCGGCCCTCTATATACTAGTTAGAAAGGATGACCATGGTGGTATCACGCTATTGATCGTAAGCCTCGTATCAATACCTGATTACTTCATGCCGCGTATCAGGGATACTTAATTATAATTCGATGATTTGTGGGGCACATCAGCCCTCCAAAAATTAGTTACAATATTCATCAGCAATGTTTAGCATGTATACACGTAAGGTACAAAAAGATTTATATAGACGCAGGATTGGGTGATTTGAATGGGTAGAGATGTTTTCCTGGTTCTTCAGCACCGGTATATGCTTCCGTAATAGTAAATGCAGTTAGCAATATATATAGCACTTATAATTTCCTGTCTTACATTCAGCAATTATTTGCACTTTCACCGTTTTTAAATTCTATACGGCGTTGTAACACTGAGCTACTAGTGGCGCCGCACAGCGTCGGGAAAGGGATTTACTTCGGCGTCAGACCGATGCTCCGAGTTCTAACACTGAGCTACCAGTAGCGCCGCTCAGCGGAGGGAATGGGAATTATTTCGGCGTCAGACCGCAGCGCCGAGCCGGGAGTGCAGTTCTGAGGACGGGGCGGATGGTTGCACGATTCTTTCCTACTTACAGACGGAACTGCGGTCTGACATTCTGACATTGCGAATGTCAACGCTGCCTTGCCTGCAAACATCGCACTATCTGAGAAGAAACACGCTTCCCGTTCGTTAAGCATGTGCATCGAAGAAACATCTCTGTCCACTTTAATTACTCTCATTTATGAAGTACCTTACATGCACCCCTCAACCCCCCCCCCCCCCCCCCCCCAGTTTTGGTATTTTCCACATGTTTTTTTTTTACGAAAAATCTTCGATTATCATCATCTTCTTTTACGTAAAAATCGTAAGTTTCTTACACCAATGTGGTTTTTACAAAAATCTTCTGTTATCGTCATCTTTGTATGTATTTTAAATATCTTTTAAATGCAATAAATGCGAGCTTTGGCTGAAATGCGGTTTTTATCCGCTGCTAAGCCGCCCTCTTTTTGAGGAATTCAAACTACAATTAGGAAAAGAACACAGAACGCCTAACGTTTCCTCTCCCCACAATATCTTTTCTCACCAGTGTAGGTCATTCGGCTTTTTAATGGAAGTGACAGGCTGTAATGCGCCAAACCGTTTTTAGCCCGAAAAAGGTGAATCACTTGTTTGTTTCGCCTCAACTTATTATCCAATTGTATGTGCTGGAAAAATGAAGGTATTACGTTGTTCATATAGCTTTTTGTGTTAAAACGTGTTCGATATGTGACACTTGATGGTCGAGAAAAGCTGTGTCCTGTCAAGTGAGTGAGCTTGCAACGCCCAGCCGATTGCTGGATCGCGGCGTGTGGCGGAGATGACAACACATTTATTGTTAAAGAAAGAATTAGAGTGGTATGTTTGTTCGCAGAGGACGGTTCTTAGCTTGTCCTTTTAGCATTTTAGTAGTATCCGAATATCATTCGAGTAGTGAACCGCGAAAGAGATTACCTCAAGAAGGTGATGAGATGGACTCTGACGTACGATACGTGAACTAGTCGGCTATGGGGACAGAACTCAGATGTGTTCAAAGCAGTTCTAAGTCGCTTAGAAAGGTATTTTGAGAAGATTATCGACTTATTTAGGAAATGAATATTTCGCCGGTTTTTGGTAGTGTGTCTTTCTTTTTTTTTTTTATTGTGTTTCCTCCCCCCCTCCCCCTTCCCCGCAGAGGGCGGGGGTGGGTTGGCAACAGCGTAATATGCCACCCTGGAGCCTACAGAAGAGTTTAAAGATATAATGAGTAGAGAACAAACAATAAAAAGGGCGATAAAATTGTAACAGGGCGAAAATTTGCAGAAGGTAAAATATAAAAACAAGTGTTTGGAGATGGCGATTAAAAACACATAGTAATTAGACAGGCACAATTAGAAAAAACATGGTGACAGTCTGGTTTCTGTTTGCAACAGTTAAGAAACACACACAGCGACAGGATGGTGTCTGTTCACAATATTTGCTCCTGCTCTTCTTTCTTTGTTTCTTCTTGAACATCCTCTGCGCTGCGGATTCCTGTTAAATCTGTTGCTGAAGTGAAACTGGAGTCAGTTGACAGAAAGTCATCACTTTGGATGTAATTATCTGCACTGAATGAAATGTTTCGCATTGTCATTAATTCAGCAATTACTGCTGCATTTTCTTGAACTTCGATCCCCATGGAAGCCTCTTGTTCTTGACCGCCAAACCATGCTTCGTTGAAGCATTTGGTAACAGTTTAGTGTTTGATTTCCACTACTGCCGAGCCAATCCAATTTACTGCATCCAGTACAGAAACTGACCGTGCAAGAGAAAACGCACTTCCGGCTTCTTCAACAATAAGAATATGAGATTGCCTCAGTAACAGACTATAATGACACTCGACTGTGTAAATAACCCCCTGGTCCATGGGTTGTGGTGGGGCTGGCTGAACGTGGAGGGAACCAAGCCAATTTTATGTTTGATAACGTTACTTTCGGGTGGCAGGTTGCACTGTCTAGGAAAAGCATAACTTGGATATTTCCTTTTCTCATTTTGAGAGGACGTCGTTATCAGGAGAAAGAAAACTGGCATTCTACGGATCGGAGCGTGGAATGTCAGATCCCTTAATCGGGCAGGTAGGTTAGAAAATTTAAAAAGGGAAATGGATAGGTTAAAGTTAGATATAGTGGGAATTAGTGAAGTTCGGTGGCAGGAGGAACAAGACTTTTGGTCAGGTGATTACAGGGTTATAAATACAAAATCAAATAGGGGTAATGCAGGAGTAGCTTTAATAATGAATAAAAAAATAGGAGTGCGGGTTAGCTACTACAAACAGCATAGTGAACGCATTATTGTGGCCAAGATAGACACAAAGCCCATGCCTACTACAGTAGTACAAGTTTATATGCCAACTAGCTCTGCAGATGATGAAGAAATTGATGAAATGTATGACGAGATAAAAGAAATTATTCAGGTAGTGAAGGGAGACGAAAATTTAATAGTCATGGGTGACTGGAATTCGTCAGTAGGAAAAGGGAGAGAAGGAAACATAGTAGGTGAATATGGATTGGGGGGAAGAAATGAAAGAGGAAGCCGCCTTGTAGAATTTTGCACAGAGCATAACTTAATCATAGCTAACACTTGGTTCAAGAATCATAAAAGAAGGTTGTATACCTGGAAGAATCCTGGAGATACTAATAGGTATCAGATAGATTATATAATGGTAAGACAGAGATTTAGGAACCAGGTTTTAAATTGTAAGACATTTCCAGGGGCAGATGTGGATTCTGACCACAATCTATTGGTTATGAACTGCAGATTGAAACTGAAGAAACTGCAAAAAGGTGGGAATTTAAGGAGATGGGACCTGGATAAACTGAAAGAACCAGAGGTTGTAGAGAGTTTCAGGGAGAGCATAAGAGAACAATTGACAGGAATGGGGGAAAGAAATACAGTAGAAGAAGAATGGGTAGCTCTGAGGGATGAAGTAGTGAAGGCAGCAGAGGATCATGTAGGTAAAAAGACGAGGGCTAATAGAAATCCTTGGGTAACAGAAGAAATATTGAATTTAATTGATGAAAGGAGAAAATATAAAAATGCAGTAAATGAAGCAGGCAAAAGGGAATACAAACGTCTCAAAAATGAGATCGACAGAAAGTGCAAAATGGCTAAGCAGGGATGGCTAGAGGACAAATGTAAGGATGTAGAGGCTTGTCTCACTAGGGGTAAGATAGATACTGCCTACAGGAAAATTAAAGAGACCTTTGGAGAGAAGAGAACCACTTGTATGAATATCAAGAGCTCAGATGGCAACCCAGTTCTAAGCAAAGAAGGGAAGGCAGAAAGGTGGAAGGAGTATATAGAGGGTTTATACAAGGGAGATGTACTTGAGGACAATATTATGGAAATGGAAGAGGATGTAGATGAAGACGAAATGGGAGATACGATACTGCGTGAAGAGTTTGACAGAGCACTGAAAGACCTGAGTCGAAACAAGGCACCGGGAGTTGACAACATTCCATTAGAACTACTAATGGCCTTGGGAGAGCCAGTCATGACAAAACTCTACCATCTGGTGAGCAAGATGTATGAGACAGGCGAAATACCCACAGACTTCAAGAAGAATATAATAATTCCAATCCCTAAGAAAGCAGGTGTTGACAGATGGGAAAATTACCGAACTATCAGTTTAATAAGTCACAGCTGCAAAATACTAACGCGAATTCTTTACAGACGAATGGAAAAACTGGTAGAAGCGGACCTCGGGGAAGATCAGTTTGGATTCCGTAGAAATGTTGGAACACGTGAGGCAATACTAACCTTACGACTTATCTTAGAAGAAAGATTAAGAAAAGGCAAACCTACGTTTCTAGCATTTGTAGACTTAGAGAAAGCTTTTGACAACGTTAACTGGAATACTCTCTTTCAAATTCTGAAGGTGGCAGGGGTAAAATACAGGGAGCGAAAGGCTATTTACAATTTGTACAGAAACCAGATGGCAGTTATAAGAGTCGAGGGGCATGAAAGGGAAGCAGTGGTTGGGAAAGGAGTGAGACAGGGTTGTAGCCTCTCCCCGATGTTATTCAATCTGTATATTGAGCAAGCAGTAAAGGAAACAAAAGAAAAATTCGGAGTAGGTATTAAAATTCATGGAGAAGAAGTAAAAACTTTGAGGTTCGCCGATGACATTGTAATTCTGTCAGAGACAGCAAAGGACTTGGAAGAGCAGTTGAACGGAATGGACAGTGTCTTGAAAGGAGGATATAAGATGAACATCAACAAAAGCAAAACGAGGATAATGGAATGTAGTCAAATTAAATCGGGTGATGCTGAGGGGATTAGATTAGGAAATGAGACACTTAAAGTAGTAAAGGAGTTTTGCTATTTAGGGAGTAAAATAACTGATGATGGTCGAAGTAGAGAGGATATAAAATGTAGACTCGCAATGGCAAGGAAAGCGTTTCTCAAGAAGAGAAATTTGTTAACATCGACTATAGATTTAAGTGTCAGGAAGTCGTTTCTGAAAGTATTTGTATGGAGTGTAGCCATGTATGGAAGTGAAACATGGACGATAACCAGTTTGGACAAGAAGAGAATAGAAGCTTTCGAAATGTGGTGCTACAGAAGAATGCTGAAGATAAGGTGGGTAGATCACGTAACTAATGAGGAGGTATTGAATAGGATTGGGGAGAAGAGAAGTTTGTGGCACAACTTGACTAGAAGAAGGGATCGGTTGGTAGGACATGTTTTGAGGCATCAAGGGATCACAAATTTAGCATTGGAGGGCAGCGTGGAGGGTAAAAATCGTAGAGGGAGACCAAGAGATCAATACACTAAGCAGATTCAGAAGGATGTAGGTTGCAGTAGGTACTGGGAGATGAAGAGGCTTGCACAGGATAGAGTGGCATGGAGAGCTGCATCAAACCAGTCTCAGGACTGAAAACCACAACAACAACAACATTTTGACATTGAAAGATCCCAGCTATCCTTGCATAAGACCACTCGCCATCCACACCTTTTTATTGTTTCGCCATGCGACTGGAAGCTTAATGACGTTTATATTTTTGAAATAACGCAGTTTTGCAGCCTTTCCAATCACCAGTGGCCTCTACATTTCACCTAACGTGTTTCCACACAGCAGTACAGTGAGTCTTTCCCTGGACATTTTTCCGCCGGTTTACTTTTCACCTCGAATTGCTAGCGATTTTGAAGGCAGCAACGATAAAACCGTTCGGTTTCATCGGCATTGAACGCGTCTTTCGGGTCATAATTCACAATTAAGTTGGACAGTATTGTCTTCCATTCTGTTGTTACACTTGCCCGCACAAGCTTAGCTTAGCCACACACTTCCCTCCAAACGATGTTGTGCTTAGCTTTGAAACTGTCCAGCCATACTGTGGATGCTTCAAATTCCATATTTCCAAGCTCTTTGGCGACTTTGAGCCTCACTCCGCAACATGGGTCCAGATAAAGGTACGTTTTTTGTCTGCGCACTTGCAACCCATTCCCACACTATTTCGTTAACCAGAACGCACTCTCCAATACGAGTTAGAAGAAAACTGTATCTGTCACTTTTTGCACACGTAACTGGAACCAGTAACCAGTTGTATTTTGTTGAGAAAAGAAATACTTATTCATTCTCAATAAAGATCAGGTGCTGACAAAAAGCGGTGAGTTTGGTTTTCAAATACTTACATTTATTTCTGAATGTGGAGACATTGTTTACACAAGAAGACACTTGACCAAAGAGATTCTAAAAACACCTAAGAATAAAAGTGCGAGTGCTGTGACTCGAAATAAAAGACGGAGATAAACTAATCATAATGCTCATATTTGATGTTGATTAATAATTTAACTCAAAACATTTCTTTTGAATACGTTAATAAAAAGAGTTTACTTTAACAATATGCATACAAGAGCGCCATATATAATATATAAACATAATCACAAGTTTATGTAATACAAATTATAAGAATTGTTACCAATTATTTTCGAATTATTTTTCGCCGATTTTATTCAAACCTTTGCACAACACTTCAATGAACATTAGAACGTGTACGAATCTATAAATAGAAAACGGTTATCAGCAACTACCTCAAAAACAGTTCATTTACAAATTCTTTAATATTTCTTCCGTAAAAAAGTACAAACATTCTAACCGCCAATGAACACACAAGTTCTTCAAACAATAATATACGCGTTGTGTGCTAAAACCGACTGCGAGAAAGAAAGCCGCGGGGGTAGCCGGGCGACCTTAGGCGCCATGCCACGGTTCGTGCGGCTTCTCCCGTCGAAGGTTCGAGCCCTCCGTTGGGCATGGGTGTGTGTTTTGTCCTTATCATAAGTTAGTTTAAGTTAGATTAAGTACTGAGTAAGCTTAGGAACCGATGATCTCAGCAGTTTGGTCCCACAGTACATACCAGAAATTTCCGAGAAAGAAAATGTTGTACTGTGCTTTCCCGTGCAAAAGTGCGGGTTTTTCGCGTAGTGTGTCGTAACTACGGTAGTAGGGCAGTTAAACCACTAGACAATGTTGATTTGCACACTTTCTTATTATGCATATTTTGAACCAAAAATTGTGACACGACAATTGTTTTTTTTTCCTCGCAGTCGGTTTTACGTTTATGTATTATCGGCATATGATTAGAATACTATTACAGAACCTGAATTTGCGATAACGTCACACAAGGCTCAAGGTCAGAGAGAGGTGGAAGGAAGTACGTGCAGAGAGAGTGGGAGGTGGGGCTGGACATAGAGAGGTGGATGGAGAGACTGGGGGAAGATCAGGACGGGTATCCAATTCCTACACATATTTAGCAACTGCTAAGCATTGCCGCGTTCGCTTAGTCCTAACAACATGAAAAAAATAATTGTAGCTGGAACCTACTCTGACTGGAAATCCTCCAGCTTCTTCCAGGTCTGCACAGCGAAGCACTTCCACTACCCTCGCATCATCCAGGATGGGTTATGCGAACATGGGGATGAATTGTCGCACTTACCCTGGCCAGAACAGTCAATGGACTGCAATCTAGTGACTCAACAGAGGTCGTGAGCATCGACCGGCCCATACACAGATGGCAGTAGTACCACGCACACAAGGTGTAAAGGGGCAGTGCACTGACGGAGCGGTCCTCCTCTCCCATCTCCGCCCCCCTGCCATGCCTTCGCTGTTGTGTCCCCCTACCCTCCATATCTACACCCTTCATCTCCTTTCCCAAGGTGGCTTCCATCAACTCCCCCTCCCAGATGATGCCCTCTCTCCCTGCATTTATCCCTCCTATCAACTCTGATCGTCATCCCCCCCTCCTTTCCTCCATCCTTTTCCTGGGCTCCCTCTCCCCCCCCCCCGTTCCATCCTCTTTTTTTCCCCACCTACCCTTTCTCTGTCCCCCTTCTCTCCCTCGAGTCCTTTGTCCTTTTGCGTTTCCCTCCTCTGCCTTTCCCCATTCCCTCTCGCTTCTGCCCTGCCCCTCCCCCCCCCTTATGAGTCCTCTCCCTCCTTGGGTTCCCCAATTTCGTTTTTCCTCTCCTCCCTCCTTGTTCCTGCCCCCAACACTCTGTCCAGGTCCCCCCCCCCCCAATCTGCCCTTGGCTGTGGTGTGCCATCTTTGTACCGACATTTCGTGCAGTGTTTACAGTGAGTGTTCAGTGTTGTGTGTCTTTTCCAAAGTGTTGCGAACGTACATCATACTGTCGCTGGGTGTGATTTTTATATCTCTTGCGAACAGAAACTACACTGTCGCCATGTTTTTTTTGTAATTGTCTGTCTACTCTGTTACCTGTCTGCTTCCTGTGTATTTTATTAGCATTGCCAACCCTTTGCTTTATGTTTTAACTTTCCACAATTTTCCGCCGTTTTACAATTTAAGTCACCGTTCCATCACCTGCTTTTATTGTTTCTTATCTACTTCTTACGTTTTAAATAGTATGTAGGCTGCAGAGCAGCGTAATAAGCTGCTGCCAGCCCGCCTCCTTCAGGGGGGAATCGAAATTCAATAAAGGAAAAAAAAGACGGAGCTGTCATTTGTACTTAGGTGATCCATGTGAAATGGTTTCCCACGAGATTACAGCCGCACGTCGTGCGGTATTAGCCGAGCAGTCTGGGGCGCTGCAGTCACAGACTGTGACTGGTCCCGGCTTAGGTTCGAGACCTCCCTCGGGCATGAATGTGTGTGTGTGTGTGTGTGTGTGTGTGTGTGTGTGTGTTTCTCCTTAAGATAATTTAGGTTAATTAGTGTGTAAGCTTAGAGACTCATGACCTTAGCAGTTAAGTCCCATAAGACCTCACACACACACACGGCCGCATGACGGGAATCAACATACTTTAAACGCGGAATGGTGACTGGAGGTAAACGCATGGGCCATTCCACGCCGAGATTAACAAATTTCAGGCGTTACGTCTAACCATAGACCACGCACTGGCCGACAGCCTTCACTTAACATCCGAGAGCAGCAGCGTATGCATAGAGTTGTCAGTACTAACAGACAAGCAACACACATAAATATATGTGGGACGTACGACGGACGTATCAGTTAGGACACTGTGGCGAAATTTGACGTTAATGGGCTATGGCAGCAGACGCGAGTGGCTTTGCTAACATCATGACATCGCCGGAACAGCCTCTACGGGGCTCCTGACCGTATCTGTTGGGTCCTACACGACTCGAAAATCGTGGTCTGGTCAAATGAATACAGATTTCAATTGGTAAGAGCTGATGGTAGGGTTCGACTGTGGCGCAGACCCCACGAAGCTATTCGTCCCGGTCGATAACGAAACACTGCGCACACTGTTGGTGGCTCCATAATGGTGTGGGCTGTGTTTACATGGAATGGACTGGGTCCTCTGGTCCAGCTGAACCCGTCATTGACTGGAATGGTTATGGTCGGCTAGTTGGAGACCATCTGCAGCCATTCATGGACCTCTCGTTCCCAAACAACAATGGAATTTGTATTGATGACAGTGCGCCACCTCACAGATCGACAATTGTTAGCGATTAATCTGCATCTACATCTATATTTATACTCCGCAAGCCACCCAACGGTGTGTGGCGCGGGGCACTGCATTACGACGTGACCCACCAACCATTCTGAGGGATCTATGTCGAATCGCCGTTGAGAAGTGGGACAATGTGGACCAACAATGCCTTGATGAACTTGTGGATAGTATGCCACAACGAATACAGACATGCATCATCTACTACATCTACATTTATACTCCGCAAGCCACCCGACGGTGTGTGGCGGAGGACACTTGACGTGTCACTTTCATTACCTCCCGTTCCTGTTCCAGTCGCGTATGGTTCGCGGGAAGAACGACTGCCGGAAAGCCTCCGTGCGCACTCGAAACTCTCTAACTTTACATTCGTGATCATCTCCGGAGGTATAAGTAGAGGGAAGCAATATATTCGATATCTCATCCAGAAACGCATCGTCTCGAAACCTGGACAGCAAACTACACCACGATGCAGAGCGCCTCTCTTGCAGAGTCTGCCACTTGAGTTTGCTAAACATCTCCGTAACGCTGTCATACTTACCAAATAACCCTGTGAGGAAACGCGCCGCTCTTCTTTGGATCTTCTCTATCTCCTCTGTCAACCTGACCTGGTACGGATCCCACACTGATGAGCAATACTCAAGTATAGGTGGAACGAGTGTTTTGTAAGCCACCTCCTTTGTTGGCGGACTACATTTTCTAAGGACTCTCCCAATTAATCTCAACCTGGCACCCGCCTTTCCAAGAATTAATTTTATATGATCATGCCACTTCAAACCGTTGCGTACGCATACTCCCAGACATTTTACAGAAGTAACTGCCACCAGTGTTTGTTCTGCTATCATATAATCATACAGTAAAGGATCCTTCTTTCTATGTATTGGCAATACATTTGTGTATGTCAAGGGTCAGTTGCCACTCCCTGCACCAAGTCCCTATCCGCTGCAGATCTTCCTGCATTTCGCCGCAATTTTCTAATGCTGCAACGTCTCTGTATCCTACAGCATGATCCGCGAAAAGCCGCATGGAACTTCCGACAGTATCTTTTAGGTCAGTTATATATATTGTGAAAAGCAATGGTCCCACAACACTCCCCTGTGGCACGCCAGAGGGCACGAAGAACATCTGGACAATCCGAGAAAATGATATGACCACCCACATCGCCCGGCATGCATCTCATCCAACATTTATGTGACATCACCGAAAGGTCAGTTCGTGGACAAAGTCCTGCAGCAACATTGCACAATTCTGGACGGCTGTGGAGGAAGTATGGCTCAGTACTTCTGCAGGGGGCTTGCAGCGAATTTTTGAGTCAGTTCCACATGGAGTTGCTGTACTACGCCAGACAAAAGGGCGTCCGACACGATATTTCATAAGTTATGTCACCTCAGTGTCTTGTTGCGCTTCTGTGGTCCGCTTTGAAGAGAAGGCTACATCATCTCTACCTGCAGTGGCCCCTATTTTACAGCAACAATGATGTAAACAATGCAGGGCGCGGTGGCCGAGCGGTTCTAGGCACTTCAGTCCGGAACCGCACGACGTCTACGGTCGCAGGTTCGAATCCTGCCTCGGGCATGGATGTGTGTGCTGTCCTTAGGCTAGTTAGGTTTAAGAAGTTCTAAGTTCTAGGGGACTGATGACCTCAGATGTTAAGTCCCGTAGTGCTCAGGGCCATCTGAACCATTTTTTTGTATTTACCCATTCTGAGACGACTGGAAGCTATTTCGAATGCCGTCGAGTTTCCTGCACCATATTAGCTGTGCGAAAGCGTTATGTTTTGGGTGCTCCATATTTTTATGCACGCAGTCTATAGCAGAACGGCAGCGTCCGAGCGCTGGCAGTGATCCAATAGAGAGGTCAAACTCGGCCGACCTTTTTCCTTTCCATTTCCTTTCTTCGGCACTGCCGCGGTGTGGGAGTGGTCGGTCGGTCTGCGAGACTGCCGGGCAGCTGTTTCATTCCGACAGTAATGGTCCGACCCCGCAGGGAAAGGGCAACTGGGAGTGGGTCGCTAGGGTGCGCCCTCCGAACAGCCTAGTGGGCGGGAAACCAGCGGTGCGAAATAATTGTTCAGCAGGGTAGCGGGCAGCCACTGCGGGTAATTAGCCTGCCGCGCTCGGTCTGAAATGCGCAGTGTGGCTTTCCTCTGCGTACTGCTATGCCAAACTGGCATGAACTGTTCTACAAGGGGTTTTCAACACGTAATGTAAAACATTTCATTTTCCTCTAGCTGATTCGTTTTATTGAGGAGTCCAACACACCATATTTTTGCCGGCACTATTGGCTACAAAATATCTGTTTTTCAGCATTATCTCCTTTCAGTATGACGACCTTACGCCAGCTTACTGGCAAGTCGTGTATGCGTGTGTGGTACCACTCCACCGGTCGACGTCGGAGCCAACGTCTCGCTGCAACAATAACCTCCACCGTCGTCCACGTAGTGCTTCCCACAGAGTCCGATCTTCACTGGGGTAGACATTTGGAAGTCGGAAAGTGCGAGATCCAGGCTGTAGGGTGTATGAGGAAGAACAGTCCGATGAGGTTTTGTGAGCTCCTCTCGGGCGCTCAGACTTCCGTCAGGCATTCCGTTGTCGTGAAGGAGACGTTCATATGCATTTTTATGGCGAGGAACACGCTGATTTTTTTTTTTATTATTTCCTGATGTAACACCCCAACGACCCCTTAAAGTCGATTAAGACAGAATATCATAATATGAAGTAGGGAAGAGTTATCTTGGCAAATACGACATCTTTGCCGACAAGATAGCACCAAGAAGTTTTGATAACAACAACATTATACAGGGTGTTACAAAAAGGTACGGCCAAACTTTCAGGAAACATTCCTCACACACAAAGAAAGAAAAGATGTTATGTGGACATGTGTCTGGAAACGCTTAATTTCCATGTTAGAGCTCATTTTAGTTTCGTCCACCTACGCTCAATGGAGCACGTTATCATGATTTCATACAGGATACTCTACCCGTGCTGCTAGAACATGTGCCTTTACAAGTACGACACAACATGCGGTTCATGCACGATGGAGCTCCTGCACATTTCAGTCGAAGTGTTCGTACGCTTCTCAACAACAGATTCGGTGACCGATGGATTGGTAGAGGCGGACCAATTCCGTGGCCTCCACGCTCTCCTGACCTTGCTCTCTTATACAGGGTGTTACAAAAAGGTACGGCCAAACTTTCAGGAAACATTCCTCACACAGAAAGAAAATATGTTATGTGGACATGTGTCCAGTAACGCTTACTTTCCATGTTAGAGCTCATTTTATTACTTCTCTTCAGATCACATTAATCATGGAATGGAAACACACAGCAACAGAACGTACCGGCGTGACTTCAAACACTTTGTTACAGGAAATGTTCAAAATGTCCTCCGTTAGCGAGGATACATGCATCCACGCTCCGTCACATGGAATCGCTGATGCGCTGATGCGGCCCTGGAGAATGGCGTATTGTATCACAGCCGTACACAATACGAGCACGAAGAGTCTCTACATTTGGTACCGGGGTAGCGTAGACAAGAGCTTTCAAATGCCCCCATAAATGAAAGTCAAGAGGGTTGAGGTCAGGAGAGCGTGCAGGCCACGGAATTGGTCCGCCTCTACCAATCCATCGGTCACCGAATCTGTTGTTGAGAAGCATACGAACACTTCGACTGAAATGTGCAGGAGCTCCATCGTGCATGAAGCGGCTTAATTGAAAATTATTGACGAAACTAGTGAATATTGGACTTGCCTTTCAAATAGTGGGAGCTAAAAGAAGAGTGGATAGTATATCAAAGGACTACACTCAATTAGTCTCGAGTAGGACATCATTACACGACTTCACGAAGATAATACAATTACGCTGAAGAGTCAAGTTGTAATTGTCAAGACACTTAATTTTAATAGAACTGAATTTACCTACCAACTGCGTGTGCGTGTGGTGCGAAAGTTATAAAGTATTTAGTGGCCAAGGAACAATAAACTGTTCGTTCCAAGTGAAATATCAAGCGTGGACTACATTATTAAGTGATTTCATCAATGATAATTAACCAACGACTGTTCAGCAGGGACAATTTAATCTGAATATCAAAATACCTACTTCATTAATTGAAAAGAGAACTTTTGAACATTTTTTTAACATTACGGCGTAGGTCCACTCAGACGTGATCAAAGAGTATCTGTGGATCTCGTTTCATACAGGTTCAACAACTCCATAGCAAGGAGCCAACAACGTACGAGAAAACTGGTAATTACCATGTTTCCTCGCAATTGGTGGTGTGTACGATGCGCATGAGATAAGATTTAACAACTACTGCATATCCGGGTAATGAATCGTTTAATCTTAAATCAGAAGAAGCGTCCATCGTAGGAGTTCGCATTTCTGTCTCCCGTTCACCATCGGGGACCAACGGCATCGCGCATCGTGTCTCAACTCGACTGCGAGAGCTGTGGCAGTAGCAGCTCTACGGCGCCCACAGTATGAGCACGCGGCTGGAGTGCGGGGACGCCGCTCTGAGGGTAGCAAAATGCGCTTTTTCAGAGTTGATCTCTGCGCCATGAGAGAGGCCATCACACAGAACAACCCCTTCAAAGTCCCAGAAGAAAGCCTCCGTGACTTTACCGCCTGAGGGTGCGGCTTTCAACTTTCTACTCGGACGAGAGGCGATTCGAAGTTATGAACGCCTGTTCCACTACCTGTGAAATTTATCACTGTCAGCCTCGTAACGCTTAAGAAATTCCGCACAGACGGTCCTTCGTTGCTCTTTATGGTCTTCTGTTAAGCGGCGCAGAATCCACCGGCCACACACCTCTAGAGTACCGCAAGTGGTGGACGAGTGTGTCAGAGACGAACAGTTCAGCAGTGAGGTGTTTGGGATCCGTCGATCACCTCGAGTGAGAGTGTCTGCACGTTCCGGCTCTGCAGGAGTCACAGCTGTGTGCGGCCGGGTAACACGCGGTAGATCGGAAGGGTTTGCGCGACGTTGTTGCGGTGATGGTAACACACGCCTCGCACAACGACTCACCCTGCTTTTGTTCCCTGCCAGGTCTCTGCAGACATTCTGTAAGCGCCTATGAATGTCTGGGATGCACTGGTTTTCCGCCAAAAGCAACTCAAATGACAGCTCAATACTTGGAACAAATCTCCGTCACAGACGCCATTTTCAAGGCTGCGTATAACGCAACCATCTATCACAGCTTCTAGAAACTACAAGAGCTGAAGTGGGAATTTTCCACGACGCCCCACAACAAATTTCGCATTTTTTCTATTGAAACTGGCCGAAAGCATTACTTACTGAACGCCACTCGCACATTTGCAAAGTTCTCTGCCGTTTTCTTGGCCAATTGTCCATTTCCCTTCTTGAAACAGAGGTCAGACTATGTGATCAAAAATATCCAGGCATCCCCAAAAACTTACGCTTTTCATATTAGGTGCATTGTGCTGCCACCTACTGTCAAGTACTCCATATCAGCGACCTCAGTAGTCATTCGACGTCGTGAGAGAGCAGAATGGGGCGCTCTGCAGAACTCACGGACTTCGAACGTGGTCAGGTGATTGGGTGTCACTTGTGTCATACGTCTGTACGCGAGATTGCCACACTCCTAAACATCCCTAGGTTCGCTGTTCCCGATGCGATAGTGAAGTGGAAACGTGAAAGGACACGTGCAGCACAAAATCGTACAGGCCGACCTCGTCTGTTGACTGACAGACACCGCCGACAGTTGAAGAGGGCCGTAATGTGTAATAGGCAGACATCTATCCAGGAATTCCAAACTGCATCAGGATCTGCTGCAAGTACTATGACAGTTAGGCGGGAGGTGAGGAAACTTGGATTCCCCGGTCGAGCGGCTGCTCATAAGCCACACATCACGCCGGTAAGTGTAAGCAGCGTTAACTTTGCATCTTTCATCGACCGAGCACCTGTTCATAATGCACGGTATGTAGCGGAGTGGTTACACAATAACATCCCTGTAATGGACTTGCCTGCACCGAGTCCTACAGAACACTTTTGACATCGATTCCTCTCCTCAGTGCAGCACTCCGTGAAGAATGGTCTGCCATTCCCGTAGAAAGCTTCCAGCACCTGACTGAACGTATGCCTGCGAGAGTGGAAGCTGTCATCGAGGCTAAGGGTGAGCCAACACCATATTGAATTCCAGCATCACCGATGGAGGACGCCAGAACTTGCAAGTCATTTTCAGCCAGGTGTCCGGATACTTTCGATCACGTAGTGTAGGTTCTCTGACCCATTCATCTTAGCCTTTATACCGAGTTTATTTTAACTCTTCTTCCATTACACATACACTCCTGGAAATGGAAAAAAGAACACATTGACACCGGTGTGTCAGACCCACTATACTTGCTCCGGACACTGCGAGAGGGCTGTACAAGCAATGATCACACGCACGGCACAGCGGACACACCAGGAACCGCGGTGTTGGCCGTCGAATGGCGCTAGCTGCGCAACATTTGTGCACCGCCGCCGTCAGTGTCAGCCAGTTTGCCGTGGCATACGGAGCTCCATCGCAGTCTTTAACACTGGTAGCATGCCGCGACAGCGTGGACGTGAACCGTATGTGCAGTTGACGGACTTTGAGCGAGGGCGTATAGTGGGTATGCGGGAGGCCGGGTGGACGTACCGCCGAATTGCTCAACACGTGGGGCGTGAGGTCTCCACAGTACATCGATGTTGTCGCCAGTGGTCGGCGGAAGGTGCACGTGCCCGTCGACCTGGGACCGGACCGCAGCGACGCACGGATGCACGCCTAGACCGTAGGATCCTACGCAGTGCCGTAGGGGACCGCACCGCCACTTCCCAGCAAATTAGGGACACTGTTGCTCCTGGGGTATCGGCGAGGACCATTCGCAACCGTCTCCATGACGCTGGGCTACGGTCTCGCACACCGTTAGGCCGTCTTCCGCTCACGCCCCAACATTGTGCAGCCCGCCTCCAGTGGCGTCGCGACAGGCGTGAATGGAGGGACGAATGGAGACGTGTCGTCTTCATCGATGAGAGTCGCTTCTGCCTTGGTGCCAATGATGGTCGTATGCGTGTTTGGCGCCGTGCAGGTGAGCGCCACGATCAGGACTGCATACGACCGAGGCACACAGGGCCAACACCCGGCATCATGGTGTGGGGAGCGATCTCCTACACAGGCCGTACACCACTGGTGATCGTCGAGGGGCACTGAATAGTGCACGGTACATCCAAACCGTCATCGAACCCATCGTTCTACCATTCCTAGACCGGCAAGGGAACTTGCTGTTCCAACAGGACAATGCACGTCCGCATGTATCCCGTGCCACCCAACGTGCTCTAGAAGGTGTAAGTCAACTACCCAGGCCAGCAAGATCTCCGGATCTGTCCCCCATTGAGCATGTTTGGGACTGGATGAAGCGTCGTCTCACGCGGTCTGCACGTCCAGCACGAACGCTGGTCCAACTGAGGCGCCAGGTGGAAATGGCATGGCAAGCCGTTCCACAGGACTACATCCAGCATCTCTACGATCGTCTCCATGGGAGAATAGCAGCCTGCATTGCTGCGAAAGGTGGATGTACACTGTACTAGTGCCGACATTGTGCATGCTCTGTTGCCTGTGTCTATGTGCCTGTGGTTCTGTCAGTGTGATCATGTGATGTATCTGACCCCAGGAATGTGTCAATAAAGTTTCCCCTTCCTGGGACAATGAATTCACGGTGTTCTTATTTCAATTTCCAGGAGTGTAGTTGACTAATCTCAAATATCTGTCAGTCTGTCTAATTAATTTTGAAGCATCTTTTCTAATTACCACCAACGTGCCATGTGCATTTTCTGCCTTGTTACTTCACCTTGTTTTGAATCCGTTGTGTCGAGTTTTTATCGCCCGTTACATATAGTCATTCAACCAAGGCCGTTTTTTCGCCTTTGTAAGCGAATCTGGGTTTTAGTAGCGCTGATAAAGACGTGTCTTTGTTACTGGCAACTTGTCCTTGCTAGTAGTAGTACATGGATTTTACGAGTATCAAATTTAGGAATTACCTACATCCTTTCGCTGCGTTTTTGGGACTTTACGTTTAGTTTCATAGCGGTTACGTAATGATGTGACTCAATAGTTGCTCATTTGCGTACTGCTCGAACATTTAAAATTTTCCTGTCAGTTGGATACGTGATTGCAACAGGATCCATTTGGAATTCAGTTACACTCTTGTTGGGTAGTTGCCACGTCTTTTCTTCTGAGGGTTATTTGTTAACATGTGTTAGCATAATACTGACGCGGAAATTTCTACATAGTTCTGTCAGTCTCTTTCCATTTTGACTGGTGTATTTGTGCGCAGAGGGAAATCACTCGTCGTTTTCATGAACTTTCTCTGTTTCCTCACAGTGTAAATCAAAATCGTGAATTAGAAGTTTTGGATGTTTTTCTTGAATTGTGAAGATTACATTTGCTTTTTCTGGATTTCTTTTCTTTTTTGAGTGATCGGCACGTGTCTGTTGATTACTGTGTACAGTTTCTATGCACATATCACAGGAACTGTCATTAACATGCTGTTCACGGGGATTATGGAACTAAGAATATTTTATCAAACTTGAAATGGAACAGCCAGATAGGATATATTTAAGAATTATTTTGTATGTTTTTCTGTTGGACTGTCAGTAATCTCTTGAACCTGTGCTGATCTCAACTGCCAATCTTGCTTCTTGCATGATTAAAATTGTAATTTTTATGTTTTATAGCAAATAATCACTATTATCTTTGTTATTTGCGAAATGCAAAACCGTCTTTGATCGCAAAATATTTCTTTATTTCATAATTATTTACGACGTGTTGCCACAGCGTCATCATATGGAGCTGTATTTTTAAACTCACTGTTTGGTCTGTCTAACGTTGGTGCAACTTTGTGTAACTTTTGGCGTCTGTTCCTTTACTGCGCAGGTACATAGCAAATTCAGCACAGCTCGCTCTTGCACTGTGGTGAAAAAAGTATGCGATAGCGATACCCACATATACCGATTGCGGTAGCATCACATACAGAAGATATTACATTGGCGGAGCTACCATATGTGCATCGTGTGAAAAGGTGTCCGACGTGATTATGGGCACACGACGGGAAGTAACAGACTCTCAAGGCGGAATGGTAATTGGAGCTGGACGCATAGGTCAGGATGTCCCGTTTCGGAAATAGTTATGGAATTCAATATACCGACATCCACAGTGGCCAGAATATTAAATTTCAGGCATTACCTCTCAGCACGGACAACGCGGTGGCTGGTGGCCCTCACTTAACGACCGAGAGCAGCGGCGTTTGCGTAGCGTTGTCAGACAAACAACACTGCGTGAAACAACCTCAAACATCAATGTGGAATGTAGGTGGACGTATCCGTTAGGAGAATTCGGCGAAATTTGGCGTTAATGGGCTACGGCGACAGAGTGGCTTTGCTAACAGCACGACACTGCCTGCAGCTTCTCTCCTGGGCTCCGTTGGACCGTAGACGACTGGAAAACAGTGGCCTGGTCAGATGGGTCCCGATTTCCGTTGGTAAAAGCTGATGGTAGGATTCGAGCGTGGCGCACTTCTCACGAAGCTGTGGATCCAAGTTGTCATCAAGGCAGTGTGCAATGTGGTGGTGTCTCTATAATGGTGTCGGCTGTGGGTTGGATCCTCTGTTCCATCTGAACCGGTCATTGACTCTAAATGGTTATGTTCGCTACCTGGAGAGCCGAAAGCAGCCAAGGAAGTAATGTTCGACGCTGGGCTCTGGATCGAAGTCAGTGTTCGAACTGATCTCAAAGGTGTTCCGTTTGGTTCAGGTCGGGACACCGTGCAAGTGGTCCACTTCATTCCAGGAATGTTTTTGTCCACAAACCATTGCCTCAGACAAGCCTGCTTTATGACTGGGGCCATTGTAATGCAGAAACAAAGCAATTGTCTCTGAACTGTTTCTACACTGTATGCACTACACAGTTCTCTAAAATGTGTTTATATTCTCCCCCATCTACCACACTATAACCATGAAGAACACCTACACAATCTAACACCACCTATTCCATAATTTGCTGTTGGCATTACACATATAGTTCCCCATGCATTCGCTAATTGCCGCAGGGTATAGTGTGATACGTCACTCCAAGTGATTACTTCCCAGTCGTCCATTGTGCAGTAGTGTTAACTCTTTACTCGACCTCAGCTGTCACTCAGCATACAAACAAGTACTCCAGCATTGTACCCCGACTTTTTAACTCATTTTTCCAGCTGGACTGCTGGCAGCGCTTTGCAACTCATGAGTGATTCCTTCTGGCGATTTCATGGAATCTTTTGCAGCTATCCTCCATAATGCCTGACAGCACCTGTCTGTCAATACATGAGGTATGTCTGCTCTCGGTTCAGCTGTGGCTTTCTCCCCACGTTTCCACTTACCACTTACATCACCAATAGTTAAGTTGGATAGTTTTGGAATTGTTGAAATGTCCCTTATGGATTTGTTACTGAAGTGACATCCAATGAATAGTGCATATTCGAAATCACTGACCCCTCATGACTGACGCTCTGTGACGTCAGAGCATCTCTACTGATAAATAAATTCTCCCCACATCCCTTTATACTGGCAGGACTACCTAAAGCTATACCTAGTGATCAATACTGTATTAAATAGGGGTTTCTGAATTCTTTCGATCACATAATGTATAATGCTTCAACTTGTGTCGTTAACTACATACTTCGTTTTTAACTAATCTTCTAACATTAATGAAAATTGACAACCTACAGGGACGATATTCTGCCTCTAAATGTGCGATAGCTATGGTACATAGCACTGATGAATGAACTTTCCTCTGACCATGTGCCATGTGATCCTTTGGTGTTTGAGGAATGCATACACACACACACACACACACACACACACACACACACACACACACACACACACACACACACACACACACACACACATATATATATATATATATATATATATATATATATATATATATAAACCAAATTCGGCACAGGAACAGTGGGGGGTCTATAACCTCATAGCTCAAGTAGAAGTGGTGATATGGTAAACAAACATTTGAGGCCAACAAACGGTTTTTAGCCCCTGATGTGTAGGCTTCCTGGTATGATAAGTGTGTTGTGTTGGAGTAGTATTCGCCTGTGTCATTGAACTGCCCTGTAGGGCAGTGTATATTATGAATGGGAACAGCTGGTGGAATATTGAGTCCGCAGCTCGTGGTCGTGCGGTAGCGTTCTCGCTTCCCGCGCCCGGGTTCCCGGGTTCGATTCCCGGCAGGGTCAGGGATTTTCTCTGCCTCGTGATGATTGGGTGTTGTGTGATGTCCTTAGGTTAGTTAGGTTTAAGTAGTTCTAAGTTCTAGGGGACTGATGACCATAGATGTTAAGTCCCATAGTGCTCAGAGCCATTTGAACCATTTTTTTGGAATATTGAGATAAGATAGTGAAGGGGGTGATGGAGGGGGCAGAAGCACATGGACACAGAAAGGGGCAGGAGGTAATTGACAGAGAGAAGGGAGAATAAAGGGAGGTACAGAAGAAGTAGGAGGAAATGAATAGGGAGAGCAGGGGATCGATAAAGAGAGGGGGAAGGAAAGAAGGAGGGGAGAAGGAGATTCTTAGGAAGAGGGGAGGAGGTGCCAGGTAGAGGACAGTGGAAAAAAGAGGGTGAACTGGGTGATTTGGAGAGAAGTAGAGAGCGAGAGGAAGAACGAAAGAGACAAGGAGGAAGGGGAGAAGGAGAGATGGAGAAGGAGGAGGAGATGTACAGAGAGAGAGGGGTAGGATGTGGTAAAGGGAAGGGCAAAGTTATGATTGGCGCCAGGGGGCTGAGATTGTGGAGGGGAGGAAGAGATGGAGAGACAGATGAAGGAGGCTGAGGGGGGGGGGGAGAGATGAACACAGGAAGGAGGAGAACTAGAGGTGTGCAATATATGTACGTGAAAAGGGTAGGTGGGTGAGGTCATGGGGAAATAGTAGAAATATATATGGTTGTTGGTTCTTTACACATGTTAATATATTTTATGCAAAATTCTCGAAATCTACAGAAGGGATCAACATATAAAATAATTTTTCAGAATTAAATTTTAAAAAAATCTCATTGAAGGTAGCACAGTAAGTGCTGAAAAGCGTTTGGGCAATAACTAATTTATGAAACAGTGTCTCGTATAAGGCAAAATTCCTCTCGGATTTTTTTATGTACTGTTTACTGATGTAGGAAGACTGATCGAAACCAGTCATAACATAAAGAAACAAATTTCGTTCACAGTCTGTTTTGAATTCTGCAAGTTCTGGGTCGGTGTGTAGTTCAAATTGATTAGGTCACAGTTGATCTGTACCACTATTATGGTGAGATGTGGGCGTCCACTTGAGACCATGCTGCCTGTGACTGTTGTGCAGAGCGATACAGGGAGCTGTAGCCGTGTACGGCGGCTGGGCGCCGTCTGACAAAGCGCGCGACCGGAGCGAGGGGCCGCGGTCGATAGCCCGGTCGACCCGCGCCCGCGCCCGCCCGGGGAACCCCCGTCCCCGCGCGGCGCTCGCCCCTTGTTTCCGCTTCCTCCGCGGATTGGCCACCTGTTGGCGCCAGAATAGCTCTCCGCTCGCCTGCCCTGCCCCTCGCATCTGTCAGCCGGCGGTTCGCGCACGCCGCAACTCGCTACTGGGGATGGGGAAACCGACCGGTTGAAACCAGTATTTTTGGACACTTGTTGGGTCGCGGTAATAATTGGTGTTTCTATTTTTTATTAATAATCTTGTAAAAAACGGAAACATACACTTCTGGCCATTAAAATTGCTACACCAAGAACAAATGCAGATGATAAACGGGTGTTCATTCTACAAATATATTATACTAGAACAGACACGTGATAACATTTTTCACGCAATTTGGGTGGATAGATCCTGAGAAATTAGTACCCAGAACAACCACATCTGGCCGTAATAACGTCCTTGATACGCCTGGGCATTGAGTCAAACAGAGCTTGGATGGCGTGTACAGGTACAGCTGGCCATGCAGCTTCAACACGATACCACAGTTCATCAACAGCAGTATTGCGACGAGCCAGTTGCTCGGCCACCATGACCAGCCGTTTTGAATTGGTGAGAGATCTGGAGAATGTGCTGGCCAGGGCAGCAGTCGAACATTTTCTGTATCCAGAATGGCCCGTACAGGACCTGCAACATGCGGTCGTGCATTATCCTGCTGAAATGTAGGGTTTCGCAGGAATCGAATGAAGGGTAGAGTCACGGGTCGTAACACATCTGCAATGTAACGTCCACTGTTCAAAGTGGCGTCAATGCGAACAAGAGGTGACCGAGACGTGTAACCAATGGCACCCCCATACTATCAAACCGGGTGATACGCCAGGATCGAAAAAATGATGTTTTGCCATTCGTGCACCCAGTTTCGTCGTGGAGTACACCATCGCAGGCGCTCCTCTCTGTGATGCAGTGTCAAGGGTAACCGCAGCCATGGTCTCCGAGCTGATATTCCATACTGCTTCAAATGTCGTCGAACTGTTCGTGCAGACGGTTGTTGTCCTGTTGACTCAGGGATCGAGAGGTGGCTGCACGATCCGTTACAGCCGTGCGGATAAGATGCATGTCATCTCGACTGCTAGTGATACGAGGCCGTTGGGTTCCAGCACGGCGTTCCGTATTACCCTCCTGAACCCACCGATTCCATATTCTGCTAACAGTCAATGGATCTCGACCGACGCGAGCAGCAATGTCGCGATACGATAAACCGCAATCGCGATAGGCTGCAACCTGACCTTTATCAAAGTCGGAAACGTGATGGTACGCATTTCTGCTCCTTACACGAGGCATCACAACAACGTTTCACCAGGCAACGCGGGTCAACTGCTGTTTGTGTATGAGAAATCGGTTGGAAACGTTCTTCACTTCAGCACGTTGTAGGTGTCGCCACCGGCGCCAATCTTGTGTGAATGCTCTGCAAAGCTAATCATTTGCATATCACAGCATCTTCTTCCTGTCGGTTAAATTTCGCGTCTGTAGCACGTCACCTTCGTGGTATATCAATTTTAATGACTAGTAGTGTAAATTAGGCATAGCAGCAGCGCTAAAATATTTCATTTTGAAATTAACCTGTTTTTCAAGAAAATGAGTAATTTTTGTTTGTGAAATTTGCATTGGTTTCAAATATTGCGTTAATATAGAAAATTAGTAAAGCGATCAGCGGTATTTTAATAACAATGCCGACTTATGAGCAACAGACATGGAATTAGAACTGGTACGACATTGCTGTGTATCTTTTACGATGTGACGTGGCCTACTAGGGGGGGTACACATGTGCAGCAGTGGGCAAAGATCAGCTGTATTACAGAATAGCACCATTCCTACTATGTAAGTATTTCACGAAGTGCGGTATCAATGAAATACAATGTTCCGTTTGTTTTAAAAGATTATACACTGGAGGAGCCACAACAAACTTGCGACATAATATACAGAGAAACCTTAAAGCTTAACAGTTCATTCAGAGTTTACAATAAAAATAGAAGGCAGCCGATATGCTGTCCGTGTCTACACAACACGCCTTTATCTGCTTTTAGCCCTTGCAAACAGAGAAATTAAAACGAAAAATGAGTTTTTTCACTTCACTTTTCACCCTTTAGTACTAACTATTGAAAGGTGGCTACACTGAGCCACAGCGCCAGAGATCGCTAGAGAGCATTGTTCCGCCGCCTCCACGGGCAGTCATTATTGATATGTGCTAGAAGTCAGTGCTTGGGGAGAGCTCGTGGTAGTCAGTTCGTGTTCAGATGTGCTAGTAGGGAGTGCTTGCTGAGATGTGATGCTGAAAGGTTCTTGTTGAGATGTGGTAATAGCGAGTCGGTGTGGAGATATATTGTAATTATGAGAGTGATTTTGGTCAATATATGAAGGTAACGAAACTTGATTTATTTTTCATTATTTCCATGTTTTAAATAATGTGTCATTACAGGTTCAGTCAACAAAGCATCTGGCTTGTGTTCTTGGATTAGAGTGTAATTGTGGTTCTCTTGAGTAATTATGGTATTTGTATTTTCTTTAATTAATTCAGTATAAATGGTATTTGAAATTCTTGTCTTTTGAAGAAGAACCGTGCCAGATGTGTACGTTGAGTCACACTCCCACACACAGAACAGTGATACTTGTGCTTTGGTTTCGTAGGTTTTATAGTTGCTGGGGACTTAATTAATTAATTAATTAATTGTGTTAATGAAAATTTCCATTTCATTCCTTGTTGTTGTTCTATGCAGTCAGATAGCGTAATAATACTAGTCAGGGCCAACCGTTACGAGACTTCGTAAACGAACAGACAGCTACTAAAGCAAAAATTAAAATTATTTCCATTACATTTAATTAAGCCCCCATGCACGTGGCGACCACTACTTCGGATCGTCCCTTGGAATCTTCTGATTGTAAAAATAGTAGACAGTAGCATTGTTGTAGTAACTTGTAGTTTAGTAATTATAGTCTGTTTTGCATGTGTAGATTTGGTAATTGTCATTCTTATAATGGTATTTTTTTCTCTGAATTTGATTTGTTGTCTTGTATACGCGTTTGACGATTTAGTGCAATTATTTCAATTGTTCGTTAATCGTGTTTGAGGGAAACATTTCGAGTGAATGGTATTGTTGATGATAAAGAGTCATTGTGTGTAATTTTCGTACAGTGACGAGTTTTGTTTGTTTTGTAAATGATTACGCGATCAATGAAAAAGGCAAAAATGATGAATAGTGAGAATGATGAAATTGTTGACATGGCGAACTCGCCAACACAAGAGAACAGTATGTTGAATAATGAAGTGGAAAACAATGTAATAAGTCGGGAAAATAGTCCGGAACCAATTCAAAACTTTTCACAATTAGAAAATTTTCAGAATTCGAGACTAACGACAGAAGATTCTGGAATAGTATCGAACACAGATGGCTATACAGCTATGACGAAGGAAACTGGTTTTGCGAGAAATGATAGGGGCGAAAAGAATTTCGAACCAGATCAAATGGAGCAGTTGATGGGTATAATATTAAATTTGGGATCTGAATTAAAAACACAGATGGAAACAATGGAAACACGAATGGAAACACGGATGGGAACTTTGGGATCTGAATTAAAAAATGATATGGGAACAATGGAAACACAGTTTAGATCTGAATTAAAAACACAGATGGAAACAATGGAAACACGGTTAGATTCACGAATAGGGACTTGTTTTAAAAATATGAAAGATGAATTAAAGAGAGAAATCAGAGAAGAAGTACAACCAATTTTGAATACTCACAATAGTAAATTAGTTGCAGTAGAGATTAGACAAAGGGAACAGGATAGAGAACAGGAAGAAAGAGATCGCGTGATAGTACAAAAATTCTCAGAGTTAAATTTACAACGTGCACACGATAAGGAAGAGATATTTGAGAGAATCGAGGAATCCGTACCAAATGACAGAATAAATAACCTAACACAACAATATGAACAGTTAACTACCAAATGTGTCAACACTGAAACCCGAGTCGCGACACTTACGGAAGACGTAGGTAAACAGAGAGAAAAAATAGGTGACTTATCGGAAAGAGTTGAGGAAATTTCAGATAAATTGACAAATCTTAGTTTACATGGGGACAGAGATTCGGATGATACAGCTCCATTACCATTTGCAGAAACCGAAGAGTACCAGAACATAAATAAGCATGTTGAAAATCAGGGAAAGTTTAATGAACGCGTTAAAAGGGAAGTAGAGGCATTACGAAAGCAAGTCAAACAAATCGAAGGTGAAATTGTAGGAAAAGACAGCAAAAGAAATTTAGAATCACAGGTAGCAGAGGGGTTTGAAGAAAGTAATTTGTTTCATTTACGGGATGCAACAAGAGAGCGCCAGGCGCGCGAACTTGACAATAATCGACATTGGGACTGGGACAGACGCGGTAGGTCTTTGTCGCCACGAGGCGAAAACTTTGACTATAAACACTTTTTGACTGTTCGGAAATTTAAGATCTTCCGCAATTCTAAAAATGACATACATCCATGTGCATGGTTAGATCAATTTATGTATGCACTCCCACCAAATTGGCCACTAAGTCACAAACTGGAATTTATGTGTGGATATTTAGAAAACGAACCGGCGACGCGGATGCGTGCACTCATTAGAGATTGTAATAATCTGAATGATTTTTATCATGCATTTCTATCGGCATATTGGTCCGAAAACACGCAAGACAGAGTCAAACACAGTCTTATTATGCAGCGTAATTTCAAACAGTCTGAATTCCGCACGCCAGCAGAATATTTTGAAGACATGATTCGAAAGAATCAGTTCCTTTCCAACCCCTACAGCCCGACTGAATTAATTCGCATTTGTTTAACTAAGCTGCCACAATCCATAAGACAAATTGCTTTAGCCGGAAGATGTAAAGACGACATTGAGACTTTTAAGACTTTGCTACAAGAACTTGAGTATGACAACGACGACGGGACTTCTTGTAATTTCTCCAGTAGCAGTAATTACAATACATTTTCAGAGAAAAGGGATAGTGATCGGAACGGACGTTATTTGGGTAACTTTGAGAATGACAGACGTAACAGACAGGACAATAGATACCAGCCTTATGACAATAACAGACGTTCTAACAGAAATTACACAGACAATTATAATAACGGTAATTCCTACCGGAATGATCAACCATACGGAAACAGTAATCGGCATCATCAAGATAGAAATTATTCATACAATAACAGAAATTCTTACTACAGAAATAACCAGGGTAGTAGATCTAACAATAATTTCAGAAGTGACAGTCGAAATTATACAAGAAGTAGTTATGCAGACAGACAGGAAAACAGAAATTTTAATAACAGACACAACCAAGAATTTGCATCTAACAGACAGGAAGGACCTAATTGGCATCCTCCACGTGACAGAACTTCAGAGAGACAAGTGCAATTAGTAGAAATTGATCCGCGAAATGACGCGAATAATCAAAGACGTGACGCAAACAATCGACAATGACTAGCAGCTTCGGCTTCTGGCAGCAATATAGACGGTTCGGAAAGTAATGACACTACGACTTTACACTACGTACGCCTGGAAGACTGAGAGACATTTTGCTAGATGAAAAGGAAAATAATGTAGACGCATTTTTACATCCTGTTATTGAAGTATGTGTGGGTAAGAATAAGTTCACTGCAGTTTTAGATTCTGGGAGCCCATTGAACGTCATTAGTGAATCAGTTTTTCGTATATGTGAAAGAATTATTGCCTGTCCTGTGTTACCTATTTCTAAAACTACAATTCGAGGAGCGATTTCTGGAAAAGGTGTGGAAGTTAAACAACAGACCAACCTAAATTTTATTTGTCAAGGATACGAATTGTCTGCTAATTTTATTATTGTTCCATTACTCAGTACACAGATTATATTAGGTATGGAGTTTCTTAACACACATAAGGCAATTTTGAACTTTAAAGAAGGAAGTGTGAATTTGACTGTTGCCGGAATGCCGAAATGTTTGAAATTTTTCGAGTGTTTAGCAAGATCTGAATCAGATACAAAATGTTTAAGGTTTCTTACTTCTGATGCTTTTGTTGAGCGTTATGACGACAGTGTGTTTACTCATGACAATGACAATAGATACAGAGACGCGATGGAGGATATAATTAGTAGCGAAGAATTAATTAATGAAAAGGTTAAGAAAGCTGAAGTGCCAGATGACGTTGCAAAAGAAGAGCTGCACCACATTTTGACTTCACATGCTGCAGTGTTTAGTCATCACACAGGAACTATACAAGGCTTACAATATTTATTTAAAGTAAAAGAACACACACCATTTCGCGGGAAAACGTACGCTATTCCTTTGGCTTACAGAGACAAGGTTAAGAATGAACTTCAATACATGTTAGATCAGGGCATTGTTGAGCCAGCAGTCAGCCCTTATACCAGCCCATTACATGTCGTGCTTAAAAAGGATGGGTCAATTCGTTTGGTTCTGGATTCCAGACAGATAAATAATATTATTATTCCTGAAACTGACCGTCCACAAAATTTAGATGAACTTCTTCAACATTTCCATGGAATTAAAGTTTTATCCACGATTGATATGCGCGCAAGTTTTTGGCAAATAGAACTCCACCCTGATTGTAGAAAATATACTGCTTTTTTAGCCTTTGGTAACTGTTACCAGTTTCGGAAATTACCGTTTGGACTTACTGTATCTTCAGCAGCATTCATTCGTAGCTTAAATGAAATTTTACCTGTTTGTCTTCGTGACAATATTACTTCCTATGTTGACGACATTCTTATTGCTAAACGTTCTTGGAGTGAGCATAACAAAATTTTGGATTCATTATTACGTATTTTTGCACGAGTTGGCATGACAGTGAACTTGGAAAAATCAGAATTTGGTCGTTCTCAGGTGAAATTTCTCGGTCACATTATTTCTACAGAAGGTATTCTTCCCGATCCAGAGAAACTAGATGCTATTCGTAATTATGCTGTTCCTACCACAAAACGTGATGTTCGTAGTTTCCTTGGTGTTTGTAATTTTCTTAGACGTTTTGTTAGATTGGACAATTTGGCCACACCTCGTTTATGTGAACTATCTGGAATGAAATCTAATTGGTGTTGGGATGAGGAAGCTCAGTCAGAATTTGAACAACTTCGTGATGCTTTAGTTGCTGCTCCACTTCTTTCACATCCGGATTTATCTAAAGATTTTTGTTTGGCGACGGACTCATCATACAAAGGTCTAGGTGCACATTTATTCCAAGAGATAGAAGAAGACGGCGTTGTAGTACAGAAAACTGTTGCCTTTGGAAGCCGTGTTCTCTCTAAATCAGAGAAGAATTATTCGATTACGGAACTTGAAGCTTTGGCTGTTGTTTGGGCTTTCACAAAATTTCGCACATTTTTGTTTGGCAGACATACTAAGGTTTACACCGATCATCGAGCTCTGGAATTTCTTATGTCGACAAAATTAACTCATGGCAGATTGTCACGATGGGCGTTGTACCTACAGGAATTTGATTTTCGTATTGTTTACATACAGGGATCTTCAAATATTGTTGCTGATGCTTTATCACGTGCACCTATGGGTTTGAAACAATGTGCTGAAGAGGACTGCAAAGAAAACCATTATTGTTTGATGTACATTCAAGGTGTTGCGTTTGAGAACTTTATTTCGTCTTCGCTCCAGGACATCGCTAAGGAGCAAAATAAGGATCCAATCTGGAAGGACATTAAGGAAAAGTGGAGGAGAAAGGAAAGCGTAGCGATTAGACAGCATTATTTAGTTCGCAATGACATTCTTTTCAAACGAAAATCGGTCGACAACTCTGTTTGGTTAGTTTGTATTCCTGATGAGTGGGTCAATAAATTGATTTGGTACACACATTTTAGTTATGCGCACTTTGGTCCCAGAAAATGTTTTCATAAATTACGAGAAAATTGTTACTTCAGTAATATGGAAAAACGTATTCGATCCGTTCTTGCCAAATGCAAATTATGTCAAAAGGCTAAGCCGCCAACAGTTTCGCACAGAGCACCGTTGTTTCCTATCATTCCAGCGAAATTAAAGGACATGGCTGCAGTCGATTTGTTCGGTCCAGTGGTTCGTTCTACTAATGGTTTTGCGTACATTTTCGTAGCAGTGGAATTGACATCAAAATATGTGTGTTTTACACCTTTACGCAAAGCAACAGCTCGTTCAGTATCTAATGCTTTCATCAAACATTTTCTTAAGGAAGTTGGTCATGTTGATAAGGTTATATCAGATAATGGATCACAGTTTCGCTCTAAAATTTGGCTTCGTACTCTAAGGCGTCGTAAGATTAAACCAATTTTCATTTCACTTTTTCACCCTCAGTCTAACGCTTCAGAGAGATGGATGAAGGAAATCAATAAATTGTGTCGTCTTTATTGTCATCAGAATCACAGAACGTGGGATCAGTATCTTCATATTTTTCAAAACATTCTGAATGAACTTCCTAATGACTCAACTTCTTTACCGCCTATACTGATATTAAAAAATAAAGCACCGATAAATCGCATTTCTGAAATCGTTCCTTTTCCGCCTTCACGGAAACTGCGGCATTCTGAAGTTGTCAACCTGGCTCTACAAAATATTGCATCGGCGGCTGCTAGAAGAAAGAAATCAGTTAAACGTCCTGGTCGTTTAAAAACTTTGTCAGTTGGTCAGAAGGTATTAATTAAGTCTCATCGTTTGTCTCACAAAGGAAAGGGATTGTGTCGCAAATTTTTTCTGCTTTATAACGGTCCGTATAGAGTTCGCAAAATTATTCATGATAACACTGTTGAAGTAGAAACTCTTAAATCTCGGCGCTCTAAGGGAATACATCATATATCGAACGTAAAAATTTTTGTGGAATGACATACTTTTGAGAAACCAACAGCAACATGTAAACACGAAGAGAGTACAAGGATCCCGCGCTGTGTTTTGGCGGCGGCACATACTCAAAGCAACTGTCAAGTCGGCGCGCCGCACAAGTCAGTCGTTAACCGCAAACAATCGCTTCCTACGTCACGCGCCTACAGCTGATCGAGCGCCCAGAGTGAATGCACTGACAGCCGTAAATAAATACACAGTTTAATTTCTCCGAATAAATTCTGTATAAAGCTATAAGGACTTCATAAATTATGTTATTAACGTTCAGTATTTTTCAGGATACGGTTGTATAAAGTATTTAAGACCTTCAGGTAAATTCTGTGCGTGTCCGACGTTAAGACGACTTGCTTTGGAGAAAATTTTCAGGAAGAATGTCATTTCGAAGAAGAAACTAATAAACTAAAAAGGGTAACTATTAATTGAGTTTATTTTTCAGGTAAGATATTTCCACTTAGGTACGTACTTTTTGCTGCTTGCGATTACGTGACTCATACTTTGTGCTAATTTCATGTTCTATGAATTTACTTGTGAAGCGACGTGCTTGCGCACATTAACTGATTTTGACAATGCCACTTGGGTACGTGCTTTGGACGTGGTTTGCTGCTTGCGATTACGTGATTCATACTTTGTGCTAAATTTCATGTTCTATGAATTTACTTGTGAAGCGACGTGCTTGTGTACATTTACTGATTTTGACAATTATTGATTAATGAACAGTGTTATTATTTGTATATATTATGCATCGCTTGGCTGCACTGCTTTTTCACTGATGTCATATTTTTTTAATTATGTGCCTGCTGTGCTTACTTATTTAAATTATAATTGTCACCTGATTAATTGTGCTGATGTGGTTAGATATGTAAGTTATACCTTGTGATTTATCTGCTTGCGCCTTCATGGGTACTTATTAAGATTACATATGAACATTTATTTGCTTATGTCGATGTGATGCTAATGACCTGTTTATTGTGTAAGGCATGTTTGCTGCTGTGCGTATGGATTGCATATTTACACATTTCTGTTTTGTTGTCATAACTACTCTTCAATTTAGTATATAGAAATGCTGATATACTGTGTACGAACATAGAGTTTAGGTTACACTGTGGTATTAATTATAGATTGTTCGCTTGGCAGAGCCTCGTTGTAGGAATTGTGCTGCATCCACTTGTTGACATTCTGTTGTCTACTGGTATATTTACTCGCTATTGCTTGTTTTGCATACGCTCAGTGCCTTATATTTTTAAGATAACAAAATGAACTGCAGTAATTCGACGAACGACATTAGTAAAAGAAAGTCATAGAAGTCACATGAGCTGAGGTTTTATGGAAGCTGTATAAATTTATGCTAATAGGAAGGAAGCTAACGACATGACAGACCAAAACTAGGTTTAGACCATTGACAGTATTACACTGCATTTTCGTGAGCAATTGAAATAGGAAGTGACACTTGACACAAAAAATACTCCACATGTTTGCTTCTGCTATGATTCTTGAAGTGGTGTACACACTGTGAAATATTATGATCATTCACACTCCGTAATCGTACTTAATTACTGAGAGTTATTCGAACTAAAGTCTGTTAGAGGTCATGTATGCATTTCTTTTATTTAATGATGGACAAGGAACCAAAATGTATCTTACAATTTATAATGAGTAGAAAATTTGGGTCAGATGGATTACACAGACGTTGTGTGTGGACACTGTGTCTTCGGATTGTATGGGATGATGAATTGAAGTTGCACTAGGATTTTGTCTGTACTTGTTCGAGGAGACTGACTAGAGGAAAGAGTTGTTATGGAAGTCAAATTATATTGGTGCTGAGGTTTATATGTATCGACGTATTATTGAGGTATTGAGATTAGGTGAAGTTGATGATTATTGGAGTTTTGGTGGATAAGAGGTAAAGTAAATGAGGAGCATATTGTTTTGTTGGTTTATATGGAACAAGGAGGATGAAGATGGCAGACTAGAACACTAAAGTGGAAGGAAGATTGTCTATACACACACTTGTTAAATCACTAAGCAGTATACACTTTTTTTTGAAGAGAGGAAGTATTTGCATATCTTGGCTTCCTGACAGTTGTTCAGCAACAGTACAATTTGATCTGGCTTGGCAAACATTGGTCTTGACATGATGACTATGACGTTGACTAACTATTATTGACTGTTATACATTGCTGCCACTACTACTTGATACACATGATGAACATAAAATTTTGACAGAATTGCATTTACACAGTTAACACTATTCAATTACACAGTAGTACTTAATGTGGATGAAAGATGAGTGGATGTGTTTTGTGTGTTTTCCTTTTATAATCCCAGAGAAGTGATCCCAACCTATCTCCTAAATATTATTTCACTTGTTTGTTGTGGCTTGCACTGACACCCATAAATATTATAGGTTAACTGTTATTGTGTACTGTAATAGTTAATGTGACAATTACCTGATATCATTTGTGTGTTTATTATGATTTGTATGTTTAGTGTAAGAGCATTGATAATAATTTGTTAAAGAAATTGTATGTGCATTCAAACTACTGTTCATGACTGAACTGTCTCAGTAGTTATGGTGAATAGTATGGACTGTTACTTGCACTTTTTCTACATGATTGGTGCCACAAGGACATGTTTAATTTCTGCTGATGAACTGTGTGATCAGTGATTGTAAAAAATTATAGACTGTTACTTGTACCTTCTCTACATGATTGGTGCCACTAATGGACTGCTTCTACTGAAATGGTGTTACTTGTTGGTGACTGCACCTGCTCAACATTGCTGGGTGCCACTGATGGATTGCTTCTACTGAATGAAGTCACCTGTTGCTGTGTGCACCTGATCAACATTGCTGGTGCTACTAATGGACTGCTTCTACTGAAAAGATGTCACCTGTGCTGTGTGCATCTGCTCAACATTGCTGGTACCACTGATGGACTGCTTCTACTGAAAAGATGTCACCTGTTGGTGTCTGCACCTACTCAACATTGCTGGGTGCCACTGATGGATTGCTTCTACTGAAATGAAGTCACCTGTTGCTGTGTGCACCTGATCAACATTTCTGGTGCCACTAATGGACTGCTTCTACTGAAATGGTGTTACTTGTTGGTGTCTGCACCTGCTCAACATTGCGGGTGCCACTGATGGACTGCTTCTATTGAAAAAATGTTACTTATTGGTATTTGCACCGGTTGACCATTGCTGGGTGCTACTGCTGGAACTGTCAACTGCTTATTCTTGGGCTATGGAAAGCGTTTATGTGAATATTTGTATAAACTGATTTTTTGTGTATTACTGTTTGTGAAAAGTTATGAGACTCTTACCTGCACATATTCGTCATTGCTGACGCTATTGATTGAACTGTTTAACCACATAATACTTGTGTAAACTGTTATGTAAAGTCACATGTATGAAAAAATTTGTATTGCTTACTGTATTCTATATAATAGGTTATTGAAACGTCAGTGCAAAGCCAAAATTTTATCTAGTTATATGATATTTACGTATTAATATTATCTTTTATTTTTGTCTGTATTTTTTTGACGAATTTGGTGGTATTTTCACCACCAATGCTGGCAAAAATACCATCAAATTCTAGCCGTGGAGGAAGGGCATATGAAAGGTGGCTACACTGAGCCACAGCGCCAGAGATCGCTAGAGAGCATTGTTCCGCCGCCTCCACGGGCAGTCATTATTGATATGTGCTAGAAGTCAGTGCTTGGGGAGAGCTCGTGGTAGTCAGTTCGTGTTCAGATGTGCTAGTAGGGAGTGCTTGCTGAGATGTGATGCTGAAAGGTTCTTGTTGAGATGTGGTAATAGCGAGTCGGTGTGGAGATATATTGTAATTATGAGAGTGATTTTGGTCAATATATGAAGGTAACGAAACTTGATTTATTTTTCATTATTTCCATGTTTTAAATAATGTGTCATTACAGGTTCAGTCAACAAAGCATCTGGCTTGTGTTCTTGGATTAGAGTGTAATTGTGGTTCTCTTGAGTAATTATGGTATTTGTATTTTCTTTAATTAATTCAGTATAAATGGTATTTGAAATTCTTGTCTTTTGAAGAAGAACCGTGCCAGATGTGTACGTTGAGTCACACTCCCACACACAGAACAGTGATACTTGTGCTTTGGTTTCGTAGGTTTTATAGTTGCTGGGGACTTAATTAATTAATTAATTAATTGTGTTAATGAAAATTTCCATTTCATTCCTTGTTGTTGTTCTATGCAGTCAGATAGCGTAATAATACTAGTCAGGGCCAACCGTTACGAGACTTCGTAAACGAACAGACAGCTACTAAAGCAAAAATTAAAATTATTTGCATTTCATAGAATTAAGCCCCCATGCACTATTCGTAATGCCCAAACGGCGGGACGGTGCTCGATTACAACATGAGTTTTTTGTAGAGTTTCAAAAAACTAGAATCGATAGAAGAATTCTACAAATGTTGACCAATCCGAACTTGTGGGAAAAATTAATATTTGGGTCAACATCTATAAAACTCTAATTACTCTCTCTCAAACCCCAGCCTAGGGGAGAGAGGAAGAGTTTTAGTATAAGCGAATCTAAATTTACGAAGCAAATAAGTGGAGGAGGAGATTTAGTGTTTAACGTCCCGTCGACAACGAGGTCATTAGAGACGGAGCGCAAGCTCGGGTTAGGGAAGGATGGGGAAGGAAATCGGCCGTGCCCTTTCAAAGGATCCATCCCGGCATTTGCCTGAAGCGATTTAGGGAAATCACGGAAAACCTAAATCAGGATGGCCGGAGACGGGATTGAACCGTCGTCCTCCCGAATGCGAGTCCAGTGTGCTAACCACTGCGCCACCTCGCTCGGTAAGCATATAAGTATTTTTGGTTTATCCGTAACCATTTTCCACTCAAAAATGAGAACATGGATTTTCTTGAATTAAGCGACAACTACCAAGAATCAAAAGGAATTTTTAAGACAAAATGTACGTATTTTTTATGTACAATCTGATTCTCCAATAAAAAATGGGTGTTCCCATTTGAAATTTTAAAGTTGTCTTCCGCCCCCCCCCCCCCCACTCCCCACTCCCCCCAAGGGGGTTGGGGTCGCGGGCTAATTTTTGCACCAGCTGATATTCTCCTCGAAAATAATCAACTTTGGATTCTACACATTTTTTTGTGCTAAGCTTATTTTTCGAGTTATTCTGGTTTGTCAACTTAAAAAATTTACACCTTGTATTACGAATGTTTACTAATGATGTGTCTATTTCCAAATCGTCGTCATATTTGTTTTATCGCTTAGAATTAACCTTACTGTGACAGCTTAGATTAAATTTGAAGCAGTCAAAGTTACAAAAGTGTTAGTCTGTATCACATTGCCCCTAATCAGTGAAAATCTCGAGTTTTACTGTTAAAATTAGTACGATGTCGAAGACACTGAATTTAATTTTGACGCTAATATAGCGGGTGATTCGCTTGAAGCTGATAAAGACACAGACAATGGAGAATTTAGTAAAGAGGAAGGTTTTCTTGAAGAATATAATATTGTTTTTGTACAAATGATAGTGGTACAGACTGAGACTTCCAAGCTGCAAATGAGGTGAAGGAGGAATCAGGAGAGGAATCCCTGGGTGACCAAGGAAGGCCGAGATAGGTCTTGCTTGGACTGTAATAACAGTGTCCAAAGCAGAAGACCCTCTACTCATTTTGTGTATAAAATATTCTTGGTGTTATAATAATCTGTAACTAGATCACAGATTGAGAAGGGAGTGCTTGCTAGCAGATGCTTTGGAAGGATTGGTTTGTAAGACAGGACTGAGAGGAAGAAGGAGATACAAGATGATAGACGACATAAAGGGAAGAGGAAATTATGCAGACCTGAAGAGGATGGCAGAAGACCGGACAGCCCGGAGAACTACCATGTGGAAACCTGCCTTTTGGCAGAATACTGATGATGATGATGATGATGATGATGGTGATGACAGCATAAATTATCACTTCTTTCCAACAACATGCTGAACAGTAAAACTGTCGCTATAGGGTGTAAAACAGGACATTTTGTACCTGTTTTGTATATAGCTTATCACTGGATATGTAATAACTGTAACTGGCCCATAGCCTATAAATTATGACTTCCCCTAAATAAAATTTGGAGCAGTAAAATTTGCTATGGTTTAGTGGCAATGTAACATTTTTTCCTCTACTGTTCTAGAGTTAATCACACACAATCACGTTTCCCGCTTTAGTTCGGTCAGCCTCCACCTCCGTGTCACTTTATTTCACTTACCTTTACGCATTATTTGTTCGGTAGGTGTTGGGAGAAGACGGTAAGTTTCATGACATTATTGCGCAATACCAACTCCTGCGATGTAATACTGCACGGAATCGACGTGCGCAGAACACGATAAATAGTTTGTTTCTGCTGTCAGCACTGAGCGTATATGCATGCTGTCACACTTCACGTAAAAATATCTACCTACAAACGTGTACGCAGTACTACAGACGGTGCTCCAGTCTTGAGAGGTTTTCTTTCTCAGTGACGAAGAGGTAAAAGTTTCCATAGTTTTACACGTACCACTGTATTTCACACCAGCAGTCTCCGTGTGCAAAGTTTTTACATTTGAACGAAACTCTCAAAACAATTGAGAAGACGTTCAACAAAATTAGGCTCCACTCCCTTCAAAGAAAACTTTTGAAAATGTGGCAGGTGAGCCGGAACTGCAATGCACAGATTAACCTCACCGTGCTGAAGTGACTTGGCTGAAAAAGGGAAAAGTACTTCAGTTTTTTCACACTCTTTTACCAGTAATCAAACTGTTTTTGCGAAAACTAGAATCGAGTAGTCTGTTAGCTTACACTGAAGATCCACTGTGGCTAACGAATTCCGTTTTCCTAATTTATCTAACAGAAAGACTTACTGAGATAAATTTGAAATTTCAAGGAAATGAGAAACATATTGCTGATATGATATTTGAAGTAAATTCTTTTACTGGTGAATTGTGTTTGTGGGATTGATGCCTTAAAAGAAATTAGTTAAAATACTTTCCAACTGTGAAGACGCGAACGGATGAAAGTGAGATATCTTGCGTAGCTGAATGCAAAAAATCAGGACAAATACCTAATATTAATTAATGCTGAACTTTGGCTAAAGGCATTCTTTGTGTCTACTTAACTTTTTGAATTATTAGTTTCAAATACGAATTTTATTAAAAATAAGCGCAGCACAAGGGTGCCTGCTGAACACATGGACTCCTGTATTCGACTAACGGCAGGTGCCATAATCTCATTTCCCAGGAACTTCACTCAGTGGCAGAGGAGTGGAAATAGGCGAACACGTGTCTCGGCTTATCTGTAGATACTCGAACATTTATGTTTTACTTTCATTTATAGACCCATGTCCGTAGAAGATTACTATACGAATGTGATCCTGCATACACTGGTATACCATTGTCCTCAGTGCTATACTACTTGTATGTCTGATGAATGAATTAAAAAAATGAGAAAATTATTTGAAATTTTATGGTGAAATTCTTGTAGTCTATCTTGAATTATAATCAAAAGTTATGTGTTGTACATGGTTTGCTAGTGTGCGAAATCTTCACCAATGTTGATGATGTTTCTTTCCCGAGTGAGATTCCTATGAAGAAATGAAGGGATTATCTTATTTCAATAGTGGTACAAGTCCATTTTTGTTCATTTTGACATAGAGAGTCCTAAAATTAAATGAGCGCTGAAAACTCTGCAGTTGAGATACCAGAAATGGCTTCCTGCTAGAGATGAATCTGTCTTCTTGTTTGTTTGGATCATTGATTTCAGAAGCATTATAGACAGAAAAGTGGAGGTAATGGACTTGTACCACCATTGAAACAAGCCCTTCAAACGTCGCTGTGGAAAACCTGCTTCTGCGCGATGCTCGCTGTGTTCGGAATATCAATGTCTGGAATGTTTCTACGATAATATCATATAAGGGAATGCACCAAATGTTGCTGAATAATAAACATATGAATAAAATTTAAGAATTAATACTGTCAGAGACAGCTAAGGACTTGGAAGAGCAGTTGAACGGAATGGACAGTGTCTTGAAACGAGGATATAAGATGAACATCACAAAAGCAAAACGAGGATAATGGAATGTAGTCAAATTAAGTCGGGTGATGCTGAGGGAATTAGATTAGGAAATGAGACACTTAAAGTAGTAAAGGAGTTTTGCTATTTAGGGAGTAAAATAACCGATGATGGTCGAAGTAGAGAGGATATAAAATGTAGACTGGCAATGGCAAGGATAGCATTTCTGAAGAAGAGAAATTTGTTAACATCGAGTATAGATTTAAGTGTCAGGAAGTCGTTTCTGAAAGTATTTGTATGGAGTGTAGCCATGTATGGAAGTGAAACATGGACGATAACTAGTTTGGACAAGAAGAGAATAGAAGCTTTCGAAATGTGGTGCTACAGAAGAATGCTGAAGATAAGGTGGGTGGATCACGTAACTAATGAGGAGGTACTGAATAGGATTGGGGAGAAGAGAAGTTTGTGGCACAACTTGACTAGAAGAAGGGATCGGTTGGTAGGACATGTTTTGAGGCATCAAGGGATCACAAATTTAGCATTGGAGGGCAGCGTGGAGGGTAAAAATCGTAGAGGGAGACCAAGAGATGAATACACTAAGCAGATTCAGAAGGATGTAGGTTGCAGTAGGTACTGGGAGATGAAGAAGCTTGCACAGGATAGAGTAGCATGGAGAGCTGCATCAAACCAGTCTCAGGACTGAAGACCACAACAACAACAACAAGAATTGATATGAGAATGAAATATCAGAATATGAGAACTTAAAAAAATGATAACTCCTCAACATACCATACACACATATGCTATGCTAAAATGTATGACACTCATTATGAAATCCAGTTGTAACTTCAGAATTGATATAACGCCCTTGTACAATGGGAAGTACGCTCTACGATGCACGTCACGTTGGTTCAGAGTATAGATGTACAGGGTGATTAAATTAAACGTTCAAACCGCTGTAGAAATAACACCACTGGTCAGAATGACGTCAAATGGCAACGGAATATTATCGGAAAAGGGGGAAAACGTATAGCAGAACAAAAAAAAAATAGTTACAAAATGTAGCAATAGATGGCGCTGTAAGTATCATAATTTAATAATGGTCAAATACAAACGACAAATGAATCATACAACAATGCCTACGGTGTACGTTTGACGTTAAACAAATTGTAGTACTGAGTGTGCACGGATGTTTAGCGGTGGTACTGTTAGTTACGTAAACCCATCCGCCACGGCAAGGTCATATTCACATCGGATGGCAAAGATCGGTTTCTAATTGTCATGAGGCCATAAACCGCAAACAAAGCATCAATCGAATTGATTTCTATCTCACCGTTTATGGCCGTCCCATCGCTCTCACCCCCACCCTTAAGTACCTTGGCGTCACCCTCGACCGTCGCCTCTCCTGGACTCCCCATCTCCAGACAATCCAAGCCAAGGCACGTTCCCGACTCCGCCTCCTCAAGCTCCTATCCGGCCGCACGTGGGGTCTGGACCCCTCCACCATCCTCCACACCTATAAGTCCCTCGTCCGCCCTATCCTCTGTTACGCCCATCCAGCCTGGATCTCCGCCCCCCCTTCCTTTTATAAATCCCTCCAAATCCTCGAACGCCATGCTCTCCGCCTTGCCTATCGCATCCGTCTCCCCTCCCCCACGCGGATCCTGTATGATCTTATCCCCTTCCCCCACCTCCTCCTCTTCCTCGAAAGGATACGAATCCTATACACCTCCCGTAAACTCGATCCTCCTCACCCACTCGTCTCCCCGATCATCTCCCACCCCCGCCCGCTGCCGTGCCTGTACTCCCATGTCCCACCCGGTCTCCATCTCTCCACCCTCCTCACCCTCTCCCAAGGTGGCTTCCGCCAGCTCCCCCTCCCTGATGATGCCCTCCTCCCCTCCATCTACCCCTCCTACCAACTTTGATCCTCCCGCCCTCCTCCTGTGCTTGCTCCTCAGGGCACCCTCCCTCCCTTCTCTCCCTTTTTTCCCTCCCTCCTCCTTTTCTCTCCCCTCCTCCCCCGGGCCTCCCCTCCCCTGTCCCTCTCCTTCCTGCCCCCGTCCCCTCCGCCATTGGCATCCTTTTCTCCCCTCTCCCCCACCTCACCCCTGTTCCCCTCTTGGCAGGTCCCCGGACTCGCACACGCTACGTGGACTTTCGCGCGCCGGAGATCGCCGCCATCAGTGTCTCGTGTGTGCCGTCGTGTTTAGTGTTCAGTGTTCACCGTCACACTCCATTGTTCACCAGTGCCATCGTCTTCTTCGGTGTTTGTGCGTCGTCTCAACAGTTTGCAGTGTGGTTTTTATCGTCGAGTGTGAACGGCTCCGTGTTTGTCTCTCTGTGTCTCCTGTTTTATCGCCCACCATTTTGTAACTTTTATGTTTTTCTCATGTTTTTGCTGCTTATGTCTTCTTTGGCTGAAGAGCAGCGTAGTGTGCTGCTGCCAGCCTGCCTATTGTATAGGCTTTAAAATGACAATAAAGTAAAAAAAAAAAAAAAATCAATCGAAATCAAATCGGATTATCAATTTCCGTGCGACTGGCGCAAAACATGCTCAATACGCTGTCCACCGTTTCCTGCAGCAAGTTGAAATCGAGAAAGAGCGTGTTTCACAACTGATCGAAGTGTTTCCAAGGTCCCGTTCAGAATGTATTGCGCAATGATAGCCCCACAGCCAGAAGCCACACGGACTAAGACCAGGTGGTCGAGACGGTCAGGCTGTAGGGAAATGGCGGCTGATTACGCTAGCTTTACCGAAAAGGCGCTTCAGCAGCTACTTAACTGGATTTGCAATGTGCGGAGGTGCGCCATCTTGCATAAAAATGATCCCATCCGCACATCCACGCCGTTGGAGAGCTGGAATGACGTGCTTGCACAAAAGACACTCATAGCGCGTACCAGTGACGTTGGAGGTAACAGGACAGGAAGCACCTACATCTTCGAAAACATATGGCTCTACGATAAACGATGCCGAAAACCCGCACTACACAGTGACTTTTTCAGGATGAAGTGGTACTGCTTGATTTGCGTGTGGATTTTCCGTTGCCCATATTCGACAATTCTGTGTATTGGCGTATCCTGTCAGATGGAAGTTGACCTCGTCTGTCCACAAAAGCTTCCAAGGCCAATCATTGTCTACATCCATGCGAGCAAGAAATACTAAAGCAAAGGTCTCTCTTGCTGTCAGGTCAACAGGAAGCGACTCGTGCACATGGGCAGTTTTGAATGGCTACAAAGAAGGATGTTTTACGTACCGTTCTCACCAGTTATGCCGAAATTTCGGGCAATTCTCCGTGCACTACACGTTTGCACGCCACAACTCGTCTCCTCCTGCATTGCTGTGCCCACTGCTTCCACTGACGTCGAATCGATTCGTTTCCTCCCTCTACCGGGTTGCACACCAAAAGAGCCCGTCTTTTAGAATTTCCGAATCATTTTCTCCAGACGCGCGGCAGTCATCGGACCAACGCCTTTTTTTCAAACCCTTCTGCGGAGCGACGTGTGCACAGCCGTCATTCTCGTAATACAGTTTCACAAGCAGAGGGCGATCCTGCATTGACACAGTTATTGCGAACGTCGCAGACGCGATAGGAGACAAAGCCGTGCACCCGGCGTGTTTGTACCAACTTCAATGATCTACATATTTACTTCAGACGACATTCACGCATCATTCACACTATTAAACGCATGTACAAAACTGTACAAACATAAATAAACAAAATAAGCCTTCAAGAAATAAATGGAACAATTCACAAAGAACATTCTCTTGACCTGTTTCTTGAATGTCTCTGTGCGCCACTGTCGTGCAGCAGATGAAAATTGGAACTACGTACTCGACTGAACCCGCTCCAAACCATCTGCCACTGTGCACGCATGGGGTCATTGTCCCGATACACAGGTTCTATAGTCCGTGAGACGAGTGATTGGTAGTGACAGTTCCGGCGGGCAGACGGCGCTGTTGCCGAACGTGGCTCACAGCACGCGGCGCCCTGTCTGCTACACGCGTTCTCTAGCAGCAGAAATAAAAGCGAGACAAAATACAAGTCGTATTGGTACGCGTGAATTTATTTAAAGTTGATGCTTGAAATATATTAAGGGGCTCCGGAAAGGCTCAAAATCATGAAAAGTTCAATTTTTACTTTTGTGCGTTTTCTGAATCTGCAGACTATTACCTTTTAATAGATATATAATTTATTCAATACCGAAGACTACAACTATTTTTAAATATTTTTTGAAATGTCTTCTATATGGGCGTGACCCACTGTGGCGCTGTTAAACTGCTGTCAAATGGTGTTATTATTAACTGGTGAAGTGTACACTCATAAGCATAGTCTGCCTCATGCAATAATGGAGGTGATAAAATCTATTTTCAGAGACTTAGCAGCACCTGAACTGTTGAAAAAGTGTATTCACGGAAAAACTCAAAACCCCAATGAAAGTGTAAATAGTGTTATATGGTCGAGAATCCCCAAGACTGTATTTGTTGGAATAGAAACACTTCACTTTGGTGTGTATGATGCTGTTGCGACTTTCAATTATGGCAACGTTGTAAGGTGCAAGGTATTTAGAAATATGGGAATGAAGATAGGTTCTAACGCGGTACGAGCGATGCTTGCTTTAGACAAGGAACGCCTTCGGGCTGCAGACAGGGCTGTAAAGAGTCTAGAAATACAAGCAAGAGTAAACAGGAGGAGGAACAAGAGGAAGCTGGAGGAGGAGTTTGCAGAGGATGAAGATAATCCATCCTATGGACCTGGAATGCACTAAAAAGTTAATCCAATCTTTGTCGCTCGATTCCCAAAACTTTTATTTTCTCATACTAATTACATGTTTTCTAAGGATCTTCCAAACATATTTGTTTCAAACTTTCAGTAAATGTTACACACTACCTTCTGCATAATTTAACACAGCCTTTTTCCAAAAAAACTGTATATTTTTGAATATATAAATAAAAAATTGCAAAAAAATGTTGTGAATTTTCATTACAATTGAAAAGAAGATCATCTTTAATAACTGAACTAAAATTTTGTAAAATCCCTGTGTTAATTTGTAGCCCATATTCCAATAAATGATCTGTAAAAAGTTCAACTTCCTACCTCAAATACTTTGTGAGGAAAGATGTAATTTATAAGCGTTATTTTAACATTGCAAGTATAGGGCATTCCGGAGCCCCTTAACTCGAAAACTGATAAGAGCTATTTAGTACAAGTATCTAAGATGCTGAAACATAATAAAGATATTTGTTAAACTTCACAACTGAAATGAAAACTATTTTCGCAAGTTGTTGAACATTAGCAATTTTGGTTTCCATTGTTAAGTATTAGCATTATTAATTTGTTCTACTACAAGCTACAGAATAATTGGTCAGTGTATTAAGAGTTATAATCTGAAGAAAGTACTCACAATATGATGATCTGGTTGTAGATCGATAGCAAACTCCCTCCTTACATTCCTGAATACGTTGTAGTTAGTGTAATGGAAAAACACCACTCACATCACTGTCAGAATCTGATTTGACATTGTCTTCCTCAGCACTACTCGAACTATCACTGCTCTCTCCCAGATGTATAATTAAATTTTCGATGCATTCTTCCACATCCCCTTCGGTTTTGGCCGCCTCTCTGATGGCACTTGCAGTGCTGTTTACAATGTTAGCCCACGTCTCGCTTGTCACTTTATTGATAGCTGCTGGAAGGATAATTTCCACTTCAGAGATAGTGAATTTTTTATTGTTTGCAGCAATGTAATTTTTTATCTGCGCCCACACTCCTTCAATTGCATTGAAGTGACAGTGGTATGGAGAAAGCCGAACGATTTCATGCCCGTGCCTTTTAGTAATCTCGTCAATTACATATGTTGGAAATTGGGGTTTCTTTTGTGCCACAATTTCGAGCAGTTCTGCCTTCATTAAATCTTCTCTGAACTCTACTTTTCGCCGTTTCAACCACTGAATGATATCGTCTTTTTTTGTTGCCAAGGTTGGTGCCTTATCGTGAACAACGGAATGATATGGCGCATTGTCCATAACAATCACTGATGGACTTGTCAGATTCGTCATAAGCGATGTCTCGAACCATTCTTGAAATACAACACTGTTCATTTCTTCATGGTAATCTCCCGTCTTTTTTGACCGAAACATTTTCAAGCAGTTTGGCACAAAACCTTTCGATTTTCCTGCATGTAAGACAATAATACGCCCTCCTTTGCCAACAGGCACTGCCATTGTCCCCTCGGGCGTTCCATCATTCCAGCCTCTACGTAAAGAATGGCTGGCATTGACCCAAGTTTCATCTAACCACACTATAGTTTCGAATTCCACACCCATGATCCTGCGCAGAAATCTGCACCGCCATGCAACTACATCTGTCCTTTCCATTAATACAGTGAATAGCTGAAGCCTATGTCTTTCAACACTGTACCAATGAAAATTTGCTCCCTTTAAAAAGATCGTCTTTCTGAAGCGACACCTGTAATTTAGATAGAGTGGGATGTTCCCTTCTCTTATAATAGCTGTATATATGACGACGAATAGCGTCTTTCTGAAAATCGTCCAAAGCTGTCACCTGCTTATTTCTCGGTCGCTTCTTTCCTGGTGTGTGCAGCTTTGTTGTGCCACTCTCGTCACAATCTACCCTATACTGTTCTTTCCCTATCTTTACAACAGTGTTCTCATTTTCAATACTGCTGCGGTTCTCTTCACAACCTGAACAACAGGAATTAAGGGCCCACCTTTCTCCTTTTCTTTCTCAAAGTAATCCCTCACAGAGCACACGAATTCACGGGCCTGGGTGTATAGCACACTTTTCTTCCTCCATTTCACTTCTTGTTTTGGGCTGGTACTACCCGCCGCACTAGACATTGTTTACAACGAAACATAAACAAAGAAACACTAAAAACAACAAAAACGAAATAAACTGCGAATTCAACTTCAGACAAACGACGAACGACCGCACCGCCTGCACGCGAGACACTGGTAAGTTTCATAAGCGCGCGCGACCGGGTTTCAGAGCGGCAACGTGGCCCTTGCTACCCGCTCAAAGTCAGGCCGTCATTGGCTGCCTGCCTGCGGTCGCTAGGCAACGGAAAGACGCTACCGAGCTGTCAACACCAAAGACTCGTCTCCCAGACTATAGACAGCAGCGATATAAGGTGCCAGGCCTCAGTATTCTGAATTTCCCTTGTAGTGTTAGTTTTTGAGGTGAAAAGTGCGCTATGTGTGTTTAAATATGGCGCAAACGTAAGTATTTTGCGACACAGTATGTCAATCTGTTTCTATAATCTCTGTCCGGCATTCACATTCATTAGCTTCACCGACTCTCAATGGAATTACCACCTTCCAGCCTAAAATAGACCTCGGGCTACACTACACGACGGATGCCACACACTGCCAGAAGCCGGGTGTGCTGTGAAGGAGACCTCTTGCTCATTGGGTGCTCCGTGCGTAAGTAGGTAACACCGATGCTATCTCTATCACAAGAGATCAAAGAAAATGATAGATTATCCCCATGAAGCTAACAGGGCAGTTAAAAAATCAGCAGCAGCTTACATTCGGAAACGCTATAAGTTTCTTAACCACTCAGGGGAGACGCCCGTTGCTTATACCTGGAGCAGTTGGGAATTTCAGTTGAATAAATTACTTTAATGTTTGTTGAATGATAGAGTCTGATCTGGCAAAGTAATATTTGTTCAAGCAATGAGCAGAAAGTACTCATGACACATAAGCGTCGAGGTTCTAAGACAATTTTAAAATCAATTTTCATAATTCAAATCGAACACTGATAAGAAAGGCGAATGGGTATTAGGGTCATCATCAGCATGGTGCTGGAGAGTTACGCTTTGAGATGGAGACCACACACATAAATGACACGAATTACACTTTCAGCTGCGATTGAAAAACTTTAAAATTACACAATAAAGGATTTGAATTCGAACAGATCAATGAATAAAGGAAATATAAGAAAGAATGACTGCCAGATGGCATACAACTCGATAAAGGAACAAAAACGCGAGTCTACGATAATGGTGAAAGTTGAAGAAATGAATTAAAATTTGTGTTATCGCTGGGACTCGAACCCTGGTCGTCTTGCTTGCTAAGCGGAAATACTGACAATTACACTACCGCAGTACCATGATCAACATTGCTGCACGAACTACACAAGTCGGATGCCCTCCCCAATACAAACTTTAGCTTATTTACCCCTTAGATTGTCACTATTATCAGGGCTCTCCAGCATCGGAATAGCACTCCAGTGTTGGACGTAGTGGGGAAGTCCTCTACTGCATGTTATCGTGAAGATCATACAATTAAATTTTACCAAAAAACGTGAGTGGTTACGAAAAAAAAAAAAACATTGAAGCAAGAATTGTATTGCACAAAAATATGTGTAGGGGTGCGTCAGGTGCGTAGATCAAGTTATGGAGACTAAAAATAGAAACGGGGAATGAACTCCTCTTGCTCCACTACGTCGCGATTTCCTAAGTCACGAGTGCGCATCCGAGAAGCGGTCTTACCGTGGCTGCCGTCTGGAGCCTGCGGACAAGTCTCTCTGGACCGAACTGCCGTCCCTGTTAACTGTTCCTAGGCTGAGCCGATGTGTCGAGATTGCGAATCAGCGTTCTTACTATCCTGCTGATGACTTGCTATCCGCTAGGAGTGGCCGAGCGGTTCTAGGCGCTTCAGTCTGGAATCGCGAGACCGCTACGGTCGCAGGTTCGAATCCTGCCTCGGGCATGGATGTGTGTGATGTCCTTAGGTTAGTTAGGTTTAAGTAGTTGTAAGTTCTAGGGGACTGATGACCTCAGATGTTAAGTCCCATAGTTCTTAGAGCCATTTGAACCATTTTTCATCACTTGCTGCAGATGTGCAGAAGTTCAAAGTGAAACTCTGAAGGGGCCGATGACCTCAGCAGTTTGGTCCTTGCCACAAATATAAGAAAAAAATATTGAAACTCTGAAGATTTGGCGGAGTGCCACGGTCAAGAAACACATTTCGACTGCAGAGTCCAGGGTAGGATCACCAAGTAGGAGTTCGAATGAGAATGTCGCTCTCAGTTTTGAGAGCCTTCCGTCAGACATTGGAAAGGCACCCGGTACAGCCTTTCCTAGCCAATCCCAGATTGGGCCGAAGTGCTCTTCTAGTCAAAGACCTGGAAGTCCCTACACTATCTCGCACAATAAAGCTGAAAATGCGCCCGAGAATGAGATATCTCTATATTGGAAACGGGAAACGAATGTAGCCACATTCTCACATTCGGACGGGTGATGACCCTAGCGAAGATATGGGCTGCAAAAGGGGAAATACGTTGAGGTAATCGAGTTTGACAAAGGGCAGATTATTATTACGCAGAGCCTGTGAACGAGTGTCGAATGTCCAAGAGCTACTGTCTTGAGGACCCACAGAAATACATAGGAAAATGGAACTACCACTAGGTGCTAAATTGTTGGACGTCTACTACTCTTTATAGAACGTGGGGTCCAGAGGCTTGGCTGCATTGCAAAGTAGGATAGATGGTAATTTGTGGCATATCTGCCAAAAGACGACAATACTGATGCACGCACAAGTGTTTCAACGTGGAGCTCTGCAGCAGACGACGCCCGTAGGTTGATATGGTGACACAGAAACATCGTCAGTTACGATTGCTGTGGGCACGGGACCATCGGGATTCGAACGTCGATCGAGGGAAACGTGTCTGCTCTACGGGTGAATCACTTTTTTGCTACACTTGGTCGACGGTCTTCTCCTCAAACGCCGTCATCGCGCCAAGAACGCAGGCTGGTTCAAAAAATAGTTCAAATGGCTCTGAGCACTATGGGACTTAACATCTGTGGTCATCAGTCCCCGAGAACATAGAACTACTTAAACCTAACTAACCTAAGGACATCACACACATCCATGCCCGAGGCAGGATTCGAACCTGCGACCGTAGCAGTCACGCGGTTCCGGACTGAGCGCCTAGAACCGCGAGACCACCGCGGCCGGCTCGCAGGCTGGTGGCAGCAGTGTTATGCTACCGGAGACATTCTGCTCCGCTTGCATGGGACCTGTGGTAGTAATCGAAGACATGCTCACAGCTGCGAACGATCTGCATCCATTGATGCTTCATGTCTTCCTCAACAGCGATGTCACCTTTCAGCAGTATACGAGGGCTATCCGCAAAGTACATTACGCTTTGGAATTAAAAATAAATAAAGTATTGGAATTTTTTTTTATTATATACAGATGAAAGCCACACTTAAATACTACTTTTCTACATAGTTGCCATTTAAATTAAGGCACTTATCGTAGCGATGGACGAGCTCGGAAATTCCTTCGTCGTAAAATTCGGCCGCCTGCGCCTTCAACCACGTGGTTACCTCTTCTTGAAGGTGTGCGTCGTCATCAAAACGCTGCATAGCCGACCACTTCTTCATTGCTGGGAATAAGTGGAAGTCGCTCGGTGCCAGGTCGGGACTGTACGGCGGATGAGGAAGCAACTCCCACTGAAAACATTCGAGAACTTCACGAGTGGCATTTGCCGTGTGGGTCCGGGCGTTGTCGTGAATCAGCATGATTTTTGAGCCCAAATTTCCCCTGCGCTTGTTTTGTATTTATCTTCTGAGGTTGTGCAGAGTTTGGCAATACCTTTGAGAGTTAATTGTAGTGCCTCTTTCCAGGAAATCCACAAAAATCACGCCTTTTCTGTCCCAAAAGACAGTCATTACGTGGTTGAAGGCGCAGGCGGCCGAATTTTACGACGAAGGAATTTCCAAGCTCGTCCATCGCTACGATAAGTGCCTTAATTTAAATGGCAACTATGTAGAAAAGTAGTATTTAAGTGTGGCTTTCATCTGTATATAATAAAAAAAATTTCCAATACTTTATTTATTTCTAATTCCAAAACGTAATGTACTTTGTGGATAACCCTCGTAATTGCCCGTGTCTCTGAGCCAGATCCGTACGACAGTGGTTTGAGATGCTTTATAGTGAAATCACTTCGATCTCTCGGCGACCAAATTCGCCTGATGTAAATCCTCTGGAACTCATCTGTATCGCTATCGAGAGCCATCAGCGCGTACGCCAATCAGTGAATTACATGACCTATACGTGGATGTCTAATACCACATACCTTCACAAACCTGCCAACAAACTGGCTGATACGCAGAATCAGTGATGTATTTCGTCCCAAAGACGGCTAAACAAGATATTAAACAGGTGCTGATAATGTTTTGGCTCATCAAGGTATCAGTGCTGCTGCTAGATAAAACACCAAGTGTAAAATTTCCCTTCTTTGTTGAGATCTTCGACGATAGGTCATAGATCCACTACATGATACGCAAGTCTCTTAGAGCAACATGTGAAGTTTCATCAACAGATGGCACACGGCGTTCAATGTTAAATGCTGCTTTTAGTTGCTACTTGCGTCTTCTAGTTGTCACTTGTCACTCGAGTCGCACACAGACTCGACAGCGTGACACAGGCTCCCTAGTAAGAAGTACGAGCCTCAGGCAAGTGGTGGCACATGTTGAATCTGAAAAGCAACTTTTACTTGCCGTCTGAGACTTCACGTTTTGGCCGAAATCGCAACCGTGTATCAAAGAGTTGTTGTTGTAAAGACTACGACTTAATCACTGTGACTTATTGGCCACCCCTAGCGAGTACCTTCAAGTAGCCAGGCGATGGTTCTCTGTTCGGTCCTGAAAAGGGACGGTGAAAGTCTATCTGGTCACAATTTCTTACTTGTTTTAACGGCCAACAGTATGGAAGTCATACTAGGTACGTGTTTTTCGATTTCAGTCGAGCTAATGAAGCCCGTTTCTTCGTATCGAAGGCAACTGTCGGATTCTCCTGTCATAGTACGTCAAGATCGCGGAGTCGAGCCAATAACGTGTAATATGGAGATTGAAGGTTCCTTTCAGAGTACGGTGGTGTAATACAGTTAGCAGCAGTGTACGACCATTCACTCGACGAAAGATCGGCAGCTAAGGTCTGGAAAGTTGCATGGGTCACTGCAGTAAACAACAGAGCAATAGACGTAATCAGCTGTATTACAGACACACATCACTGACGTCGATTCGTAGTACATTTGTCGAACATATACTGTGTTCGAACATTATTTGTTACCTCCTTACCTCCACGCAGATGCCATCACCAGTCCTCTTTCACATAAACTTATCTATTGACACATAACCAGCATGGATTCAGAAAACATGGGTCTTGCGAAACAGAACTAGCGCTTTACTGTCACGAAGTGATGAGTGCAATGGACGTGGAATATTTGTAGATTTCGAGAAGGCTTTTAACAACGTTCCTTGCAAGCACCTTCTTACCAAACTCCATGCCCGTGCGACTGGACTCGTGAACATGTGTAATGTGCCGTATTACAGACTGATATCACTAATGTCGACTTGCAATAGAAAGCTCACAGTACGAGGTGCATTCAAGTTCTAAGGCCTCCGATTTCTTTTTTTCTAATTAACTACTCACCCGAAATCGATGAAACTGGCGTTACTTCTCGACGTAATCGCCCTGCAGACGTACACATTTTTCACAACGCTGACGCCATGATTCCATGGCAGCGGCGAAGGCTTCTTTAGGAGTCTGTATTGACCACTGGAAAATCGCTGAGGCAATAGCAGCACGGCTGGTGAATGTGCGGCCACGGAGAGTGTCTTTCACTGTAGGAAAACGCCAAAAGTCACTAGGAGCCAGGTCAGGTGAGTAGGGAGCATGAGGAATCACTTCAAAGTTGTTATCACGAAGAAACTGTTGCGTAACGTTAGCTCGATGTGCGGGTGCGTTGTCTCGGTGAAACAGCACACGCGCAGCCCTTCCCAGGCGTTTTTGCTGCAGTCCAGGAAGGAATTTGTTCTTCAAAATATTTTCGTAGGATGCACCTGTTACCGTAGTGTCCTTTGGAACGCAATGGGTAAGGATTACGCCCTCGCTGTCCCAGAACATGGACACCATCATTTTTTCAGCACTGGCGGTTACCCGAAATTTTTTTGGTGGCGGTGAATCTGTGTGCTTCCATTGAGCTGACTGGCGCTCTGTTTATGGATTGAAAAATGGCATCCACGTCTCATCCATTGTCACAACCGACGAAAAGAAAGTCCCATTCGTGCTGTCGTTGCGCGTCAACATTGCTGGGCAACATGCCACACGGGCAGCCGTGTGGTCGTCCGTCAGCATTCGTGGCACCCACCTGGATGACACTTGTCGCATTTTCAGGTCGTCATGCAGGCTTGTGTGCACAGAACCCACAGAAATGCCAACTCTGGAGGCGATCTGTTCAACAGTCATTCGGCGATCCCCTAAAACAATTCTCTCCACTTTCTCGATCGTGTCGTCAGACCGGCTTGTGCGAGCCCGAGGTTGTTTCGGTTTGTTGTCACACGATGTTCTGCCTTCATTAAACTGTCGCACCCACGAACGCACTTTACACACATCCATAACTCCATCACCACATGTCTCCTTCAACTGTCGATGAATTTCAATTGGTTTCACACCACGAAAATTCAGAAAACGAATGATTGCACGCTGTTCAAGTAAGGAAAACGTCGCCATTTTAAGTATTTAAAACAGTTCTCATTCTCGCCACTGGCTGTAAAATTCCATCTGCCGTACGGTGCTGCCATCTCTGGGACGTATTGACAATGAACACGGCCTCATTTTAAAACAATGCACATGTTTCTGTCTCTTTCCAGTCCCGAGAAAAAAAAATCGGAGGCCTTAGAACTTGAATGCACCTCGTACGTACAAGTTGACGAAAAGCCATCGTGGAAAACAAAGTGATATGCGGCGTTCCCCAAGGAGGATGATGTTGGTCACTGTCTACTAAGGCCATCAGATGATCAAAACCAATTACAAAATTATTTATACAAGATATTTTTATGGTTAAATAAGTGATAATTGCTAAGAAATGTGTTGGTTACTTTCATGTGCCATGAATCATTTGAAAGATAAATTTTAATGGTGTAGAGTGAGACATGCACATGAGTACCGAAAGGAATCCGTTAAATTTCGGTATAGGTAGTAGTATAGAGCGTAGATGTGAACTGTCAGTGGAAATAAGTTATATTGTCTCAGCCAGCAAAATCTTCGAGATAATTTATGGAAAAATACTATCTGCAACGTTCATTCTTCGTTAGAAATGTGTGTGTGTGTTCAAATGTGTGTGAAATCTTATGGGACTTAACTGCTAAGGTCATCAGTCCTTAAGCTTACACTACTTAACCTAAATTATCCTAAGGACAAACACACACACACCCATGCCCGAGGGAGGACTCGAACCTCCGCCGGGATCAGCCGCACAGACCATGACTGCAGCGCTAGACCGCTCGGCTAATCCCGCGCGGCCTTCGTTAGAAGAAGCATTTCACATCATACAGGGTGTTTGCGTAAGAGCGTGCAAAAATTAAACAGGATACTGAAGATGCTCCACTGAATAATTTGAGGTAGGGATCCTGGGGTCCGAGAAACCAGCATTACTGTCTGCTTTTTTATTTACATTAGTTACAGTTAACTCCAAATACCGTCATCGACACAATGAACGTACGATTTGGACTGTATCGTACAAATGTGCTGAAACTGACGGCCATAAACAATAATGCAAGCATGACATGCGAACGAGATTCTGACGCACCCTGACAAATATCCCTTGTGTGTTTCGAATCATATGACAGGCATCTAGAATTCTGGCATCTAATTCCATCTCTGTATCCACTGGGATCTCATACACAAGTGACTTTAGATGTCCCCATAGAAAATAATGAAGGGTATTCGGGTCAGGTGACTTCAGAGGTCATGGAATAGGACCTTCCCTTCCTATGCAGCGGCCAGGAAATGCAGCACTGACGTGATTGAGGACATCCACACTAAAGTGAGGCGGTGCACCGTCATGTTGTATCCATATCCCCTCACGAACAGCCAAGGGTACGTTCTCCAGCAACTCAGGCAGAAGTGTTTGCACGTACCCCAAGTACAGGTCGCCAATCAGACAGCCAGGTAGACTTCCTAGTAATCAGGCTGGTCCTGCCAGTTTACTTCCAGGAATCTGGCCAGAGTGGCCGAGCGGTTCTAGGCGCTACAGTCTGGAGCCGCGCGACCGCTACGGTGGCAGGTTCGAATCCTGCATCGGGCATGGATGTGTGTGATGTCCTTAGGTTATTTAGGTTTAAGTAGTTCTGTTCTAGGGGACTGATGACCTCAGATGGTAAATCCCATAGTGCTCAGAGCCATTTGAACCATTTGAACTTCCAGGAATTAAAGAATGTATATGTAAATAAACTTCACAGTACACATACACCTGTAGGCATGATAGTTTAAATTAGCTGGGAAACAGTAATGGTAGACAAAGTGGTAGACGAGTTTTCTTGCACATCTCATTAAGATCACTTCTGGAACCCAGGTTCCCTACCTCAAATTGTTGAGTGCAGCATTCTCTATCTCCTGAAAAATTTTTGCACACACTTCCGGAAACACACCATGTAATCTGTAAAATTGCTTGTAGCTAAAAACTGATTTCACGACCATTTCATTAATTATGCGCATGGCAGGGAAGAGAACTACCTGTAAATATGTTTGAACCCAACTCCTGGGCAGGTTTTATACTTCATAATGTTTGCAATGCGATTCTGAACAGATATTACCGTCGTTCATACCAGTGGATGACGGGAGACAAAATCCATAGGTGACAAATGAAGGTCTGAAGACGACTGTCTTAAAAGACACCAGTAAATATTCACGCTGTTACTCACTTATTCACTGATATCTCAAACTTACCGACACAGAAATATGAAAATAGTATTAATACTTATGAGAGAAATTATTGTAAATATACCTGGTCACTGAAGTTAACCACTGTCGGGCTGCGATAACACTTGAGTGGGTCACTGTCCGGGCCTGCTGAGTGCTGATGGCAAGCGGGCTGCACTCAGCCCTTGTGACGCCAACTGAGGAGCTGCTTGACTGACAAGTAGTGGCACTGACAACAGCCAGGAGAGTGGTGTGCTGACCACATGCCCCTCCGTATCCACATCCAGTGACGCCTAAGGTCTGAAGGTGACATGGTGGCTGGTACATACCATTGTGCCTTCAAGGCCTGTTCAAATAGTGTTTGTTTTTATATTAATGCCATTAAAGCCGGCCGGAGTGGCCGAGCAGTTAAAGGCGCTTCAGTCTGGAGCCGCGCGACCGCTACGGTCGCAGGTTCGGATCCTGCCTCGGGCATGCATGTGTGTGATGTCCTTGGGTTAGTTAGGTTTAAGTAGTTCTAAGTTCTAGGGGACTGATGACCTCAGATGGTAAATCCCATAGTGCTCAGAGCCATTTGAACCATTTGAACTTCCAGGAATTAAAGAATGTATATGTAAATAAACTTCACAGTACACATACACCTGTAGGCATGATAGTTTAAATTAGCTGGGAAACAGTAATGGTAGACAAAGTGGTAGACGAGTTTTCTTGCACATCTCATTAAGATCACTTCTGGAACCCAGGTTCCCTACCTCAAATTGTTGAGTGCAGCATTCTCTATCTCCTGAAAAATTTTTGCACACACTTCCGGAAACACACCATGTAATCTGTAAAATTGCTTGTAGCTAAAAACTGATTTCACGACCATTTCATTAATTATGCGCATGGCAGGGAAGAGAACTACCTGTAAATATGTTTGAACCCAACTCCTGGGCAGGTTTTATACTTCATAATGTTTGCAATGCGATTCTGAACAGATATTACCGTCGTTCATACCAGTGGATGACGGGAGACAAAATCCATAGGTGACAAATGAAGGTCTGAAGACGACTGTCTTAAAAGACACCAGTAAATATTCACGCTGTTACTCACTTATTCACTGATATCTCAAACTTACCGACACAGAAATATGAAAATAGTATTAATACTTATGAGAGAAATTATTGTAAATATACCTGGTCACTGAAGTTAACCACTGTCGGGCTGCGATAACACTTGAGTGGGTCACTGTCCGGGCCTGCTGAGTGCTGATGGCAAGCGGGCTGCACTCAGCCCTTGTGACGCCAACTGAGGAGCTGCTTGACTGACAAGTAGTGGCACTGACAACAGCCAGGAGAGTGGTGTGCTGACCACATGCCCCTCCGTATCCACATCCAGTGACGCCTAAGGTCTGAAGGTGACATGGTGGCTGGTACATACCATTGTGCCTTCAAGGCCTGTTCAAATAGTGTTTGTTTTTATATTAATGCCATTAAAGCCGGCCGGAGTGGCCGAGCAGTTAAAGGCGCTTCAGTCTGGAGCCGCGCGACCGCTACGGTCGCAGGTTCGGATCCTGCCTCGGGCATGCATGTGTGTGATGTCCTTGGGTTAGTTAGGTTTAAGTAGTTCTAAGTTCTAGGGGACTGATGACCTCAGATGGTAAATCCCATAGTGCTCAGAGCCATTTGAACCTTTCTGAATGCCATTAAAACCGGTTGTTTGGGGTACATAAACTATTCAGCATCATTTAAGACAGCTTACACTACACTCGTTCGTCCTCTGTTAGAATATTGCTGCGCGGTGTGTGATCCTTACCAGGTGCGATTGACGGAGGACATCGAAAGGGTGCAAAAAAGGGCAGCTCGTTTTGTATTATCACGTAATAGGGGAGAGAGTGTGCGAGATATGATACGCGAGTTGTGATGGAAGCCATTAAAACAAAGACTTTTTCATCGCGGCGAGATCTATTTACGAAACTTCAGTCACCAACTTTCTCTTTCGAACGCGAAAATATTTTGTTCAGCCCAACCCACATAGGTAGGAACGATCATCAAAATAAAATAAGAGAAATCAGAGCTCGAACAGAAAGGTTTAGGTGTTCGTTTTTCCCGCGCGCTGTTCGGGAGTGGAATGGTAGAGAGATAGTATGATTGTGGTTCGATGAACCCTCTGCCAAACACTTAAATGTGAATTGCAGAGTAATCATGTAGATGTAGATGTAGAAGACCAGTAGTATGTACAATTACTGGTGCGACTTAGAGGGTAAAACCAACTGCCAGTTGAGTTTCTTCTGCTTCTCTGTGATGCTCTCCCATGGATAATACTGCATCTCTAGCCACTTACACGTCAGTAAATAACACAACTAAATAATAAATATACTTAATGCAAAACAACAAATAACGTAAAAACACTTTGTCAATAGTGGACTGGTAGTCCACAGCTCCGGCTAATATGACGACGATGATGATGATGTTTGGTTGTGGGGTACTCAACTGCGCGGTTATCAGCGCCCGTACAAATTCCCAACCTTTGCCCAGTCTAGTCTCGCCACGTTCATGAATAGTGATGAGATGATGAGGACAACACAAACACCCAGTCATCTCGAGGCAGGTGAAAATCCCTGACCCCGCCGGGAATCAAATCTGGCCCAGCTAATACGGTAACGTGATAGAAGATCATCGCTTTTGTCCTCCACACGTTCATTTTACACACCATTACACTCGTCGGTGCCTGTATTTCATACTGACGCACATTAGGGTGCTTTCACATGTTCGGTTCACTTCTTACACGCCAGTGTGTCCTAGCAAACTGTATGAGGATCGAGCATTTTACAAGTAAATCCCATCATGTAAACATGACAGCTTGGTAACTGAAACATGTAATAGCATTTATAGTGACAGCAGACAAACACAGAATGACGCACATTTCTCTTCACGTGACATCCACAACTGTAATCCACTGTTAGTGATAAAACCCAGTAGATTTAAAAATTTTTTTTTTTTTTTTTTGTAAAAAGGTAACCACTACCCAGTTTCAGGGCATACCTCTCATCTCCAGGTGCCTATTAAAATGTGAGTCCACAAAGAACTTTCTTTCTGCTTTGGATTGTGTGTCCTACAGTTCCGATGGGTGTCTACGCACCACCGTTTTCGAAAGTTCGCTCATCTGTCTTCATGCAGATCCATGACCTATGTGTGGCGCCCCCCTAAGCTGAGACCGGATTCCTGCCCTGTGAGGGGCTTTCAAGCAGACCTAGGGTTGAAGGGGATATTCTCTTCCATGTAATGTACTAACGACACACTATTTTAACATATTTTAACGTATTTTAACCTTGTGTATTGAGTATTGACCCGGGGACGTAGAAAAGACGGAGAGGCTTCGTCCCCGCCGTAGCCCTCAGTGGTTCACAACCCCACAACAGGCCACAGCAGTCCACCGACCCCACCCTGCCCCACACCGAATCCAGGGTTATTGTGCGGTTCGGCCCCCAGTGGACTCCCTTGCGAATGTCTCATACCAGACGAGTGTAACCCCAAATGTTCGGATGGTAGAGTAAGTATGGCGTGCGGGTACATGGAGAAGGTGTTTGTGTTGAAATCGCTGACACAGTGTAACTGAGGTGGAATAAGGGGAACAAGCCTGAGGTAGATGGAAAACCGCCTTAACCCTGTGCTGCGTGAATTTCACTGCAGTGGACAACTGTTAATGGTCAATTATCTGGCGTTTTCAATCAGTCACGAGTCTGCAAATGCATGCAGGGCACAACACCAGTAGGGAGTGCCCACTGCAGTGAACTCTGTGCATTTTCAGCCTCAGGACTGATCGGAAATGCCAAAGAAGCGACCATTAACAGCTGTCCACTGTAGTGGACACTATGTGCCACAGGGTTAAAACCCATCCACAGGCTGGCCAGCACACTGGACCTCGACACTAATTCGCCGGACGGAATCGTGCTGGGAAATGGCCTGCCTTCCCACTCGGGAAGCAGCGTGTTAGACTGCGTGGCTAGCCGAACGGGCTTATTTTAATCTTAGTTATGCATCCTTCATGGACTCACATTTTAATGTGCACCTGAAGATGGGACGAATGTCCCGAAACTGTGTAGTGCTTCCTTTTTTAGAAATTAATAATTTATACAACTGTAGCGAATTTTATCATTCACACATTATTGATGATCTCTTGATTATTAAATAGATATACGAGGGCCGTTCAGAAAGTAACCTCCGGTTGATTTAAAAAAATACACCAAGTTAAATAAAAATATTTTAATATATACATCTTACAACTACATCTTTGCACTATTTTTCTACATAGTCTCCATAGCGATTGAGGCACTTATCGTATCTCTTCACAAGCTTTGAAATTCCTTCTGCATAAAAATCACCCGCTTGTGCCTGGAGCCAGCCTGTGACCGCATCTTTGAGCTCTTCGTCGTCATCAAACCGCTGTGACCCGAGCCATTTCTTCAAATGCATGAAGAGGTGATAATCACTTGGCGCCAGGTCTGGGCTGTAAGGTGGATGGTTGATAACGTCCCACTTCAAGGACTCGAGAAGGGCCGTTGTTCTGCGAGCAGAGTGAGGACGGGCGTTATCGTGCAAAAAAACGATACCGGAAGTCAGCATACCACGGCGTTTGTTCTGTATAGCCCGTCGTAACTTTTTTATTGTTTCACAGTACACGTCTTGATTAATGGTCGTACCACGTTCCATGAATTCAACCAACAACACCCCTTTGGCATCCCAAAACACCGTTGCCATCAGTTTTCTGGCAGAAAAATCTTGCGAGGCTTTTCTCGGTTTGGTAGGCGAATTTGAATGTGCCAACATCTTTGATTGTTCTTTTGTCTCAGGGTTCACGTACTTAATCCCGGTTTCGTCACCGGTCACGATTCTGTTTAACAATGGTTCTCCTTCGTCCTCATAACGTGACAGAAAGTCTAATACAGAGGCCATTCTTTGAGTTTTGTGGTGGTCGGTAAGAATTTTGGGCACCCATCGTGCACAGAACTTACGGTAACCCAATCTTGCTGTCACTATCTCGTACAAGAGAGTCTTAGAAATCTGTGGAAAACCAGTAGACAACTCCGACACTGAGAAACGTCGATTTTCACGAACTTTTGCATCAACTGTCTGAACGAGTTCGTCAGTCACCAATGATGGTCTACCACTCCTCTCTTCATCATGAACGTTTTCTCGTCCACTTTTAAATAAACGTACCCATTCACGGACAACTCCTTCACTCATAACTCTTGGTCCGTACACGGCACAAAGCTCACGATGAATAGCTGCTGCAGAATATCCTTTGGCTGTAAAAAACCTTATGACAGCACACACTTCACATTTGGTGGGGTTTTCTATTGCAGCACACATTTCAAACTGCCACAAAAACTAAACTAGCGCAGGTACGACGTTCACTCGACCACAGCTTGATGCCGACTGACCTGTTGAGTGCGTGAACGCACAGATGGCGTCGCTACTCCCCCCACAACCCGCACGGTGACCAATCGGAGGTTACTTTCTGAACCGCCCTCGTATTAAAGCAACAAAGCCTTTTACGACCAGATGTCTGATTCTGGTGCATCACCTGAGATGTACAGTCTAGGTTCATGAAAAATTTTGTTCTTGGCGTTTTGGCCAGAGCTGTGCTGGACACCTTCAGCTGGCAAGACTACACAGCAACATCTCTGAAGATGTTTCATCACAGCTCTGGTCGAAACGTCAGGAACCTAAAAGTTTCATGGACCAAGACCCTGCAACCTGGTAGATTCAACAGCAACGCTGATATACTCCCTTTATCAGAAAACAGTTTAAAAAAAATAGACAGTTTCACTTACCAAGTAATGATCCTAACTTCTATCGAAGTAGGCCCCTTGGCTACCTATACACAGTTGCCAACGTTTCTGGAGGTCTTGGAAGCAAGCAGGGAAATTTTCAACTGCGATGCTTCTAAGATAATTTGTCACGGACCACTGCATGTCTCTGACATCTTGATGAAGCTTTAGTTTCAGTCACCATTTCAGTCGCAGAAACCGGAAAAAATCGCGAGAGGTCGGGCGAACATCGCGGGTGTAGGGTGACAATAACAGAATGTCTGGCCAGACACTCGGTAACATATAAAACAGTACGAGGTCTTGCATTGCCATGCAGTGAGAATCAGTCCTGCCAATGCGACAAATCATGGCGGTGACGTCGAATTGTTTATCGCAAATGTTTTAAGTCTCCTATGTAAAGAGTATGTGGTTTACTGTTTCACTTTGTGGAACATACTCATGGCGAATTAATCCTTTACTATTAAAGAATGCGATCAACAATGTCTTTTTTCTCCAAGATTGTCGTCAGACTTTTTTTCGACGCTGGAGATCCAGCTTCGTTTGAGGGTGTCATACTGGTAGCACCAACTTTCCATAAGCAATTATCTTTGACAGAAATATGGGATCCCGCCAGAAATTCTTCGTCTTTCCACTTTTTGTTCCTGTGTTAGGGTGTGCGGGACGAGTTTTGCATTACGTTTCCGTTTCTGTAAATCGCGTAAAATCTTGTCACACGCTTCAAATTAAGTTCTGATATCGCTCGACCAGTTACATGATGAGCTTCTTGCTACAGTTGCCTTACGCGCTCCACGTTTGCATCGGTATGTGCTGTAGGCGGGCGACTATTTCTGGAGTCGTCTTGCACTGAATCTCTGCCTTCACGAAACCTTTCGTGCCTCTCGAAAACACGGCTTCTTGAAAGCGCGTCGCCTACATATGCATTCTTAATCATTGAACACGTTTCACTAGAACTTTGTCCGACTTAAGCGCAGAACAGAATGTTCACTCTTTGTTCACAATCAGCATCCAATGTGCGACCGTAACTAATGCGCCGAAAAGGCCAAACAGCGTGTAGCTAAGCACAACCCTGCCAAATACAGAGTTTGAGCAGACACATGGCCAAGGTGACTTCAAGGACGCACACGTAACAGGCAACATAAAAACAACATTTGTTTCTTTTTAGTATTCCAAACTCGGAAACAAAAATCTTGTCGTGGAATTTTCCTGACAAACTAGATTAGCAACGAACCAGAAAACATGAAAAAAGAAAACGAACTTGAAGGCAGTGTTATGGAAAGTGAAGACAAATTAGATTATGATGAAATGGAATGCGTGATGGAAAAGAATTTAACGGTTCCGTGAAAAGTCGAAATAAGAAACCTGCGAGTACTCGTCATCACCTCAGAATTGCTATCATTGACAGAGTCATCCAAGACAAAATTCTTCCAGCTGATATGCTTCACATGTGAGTCATGCAAAATACAGTCCAAGTTCAAGTGGAATGTAATAATTTAATTTCCAAAGAAGGACGGAGCTGAAAGATTTTAACATTACTGAACATTAGGGTTGCAAACTATGAACGTGGTTGGTTGGTTGGTTTGGGGAAGGAGACCAGACAGCGAGGTCATCGGTCTCATCGGATTATGGAAGGACGGGGAAGGAAGTCGGCCGTGCCCTTTGAAAGGAACCATCCCGGCATTTGCCTGGAGCGATTTAGGGAAATCACGGAAAACCTAAATCAGGATGGCCGGACGCGAGATTGAACGTCGTCCTCCCGAATGCGAGTCCAGTGTCTAACCACTGCGCCACCTCGCTCGGTAAACTATGAACGTGAATGATTTACAAAAGAATTGAAGAAATGGTATAACCTGACGCTGGGATAGAACAAGTTGGGTTCCGACAGTTGTAGGAACATGTGAAGTAATAATGACTCTATGTCTTATCTACGAGAGGTAGGAGTGACAGAAGGCAAACCTACAATCAAAACATTTGTACGTTTACAGCATGTTGTCCCGAATAAACTATTTGAATTTCTGGATAAAAGACGGCGTGAAAGGTTATTTACAACGTGTACGGAAAAGACTCTGAAAGAGTACGAACTGAAGGTCAGGAAACGGAAGCAAGAGTTTAGAAAGGAATGACACAGGATTGCAGCCACTCCCGCACGTTATTCAACCTGTAGCTGGAGCAGGCAGTAAAGAAAACCAAGGCGAAATTTGGGAAGTTAATCAAAGTTCATGACATGGAGTTTTTTCCACTGATATAGTAATTCTGTCAGAGAGAGCACAGGACATGGAAGAGCAGCTGAATGGAATGGACAGTGCTTAGAAACGAGGATGCGATATGAATATCAGCAAAAGTAAAACGAGGGTAATAGAATGTAGTCACATCAAATTGGACGTAGATGTGAGTTAGATTAGGCACTGAAACGCTAAAAGTAGGAGATCAGTTTTGTTTCTTGACCAGCAAAATAAGGTACGATGGAAGAAGTAGAGAGGATACAAAACACAGGCTGGTGATAAAAGGAAAAGCATTGCTGAAAAAGATAAATTTGTTAATAGTGAATGTAAATGAAAGGCGTTTGTCGGGAGTGTGGCCTTGAGTGTAAGTAACAGATGGGTGATAGACGATTTAGACAAGAAGAGGAGAATACAGGCTTTTCAAAAGTGCTGCTACAGAAGAACGCTGAAGATTAGATGGATAGATGAGGTACATAAAGAAGACACAATGAACGGAATTGGCAAGGAAAGAAAATTATGGCATAACTTGAGTAAAAGTATGCATCAGTTGATAGGGATAGATAGGGATATCGAGAAGCTACAAAGAATTCTCAAATTAGTAAATATACACTCCTGGAAATGGAAAAAAGAACACATTGACACCGGTGTGTCAGACCCACCATACTTGCTCCGGACACTGCGAGAGGGCTGTACAAGCAATGATCACACGCACGGCACAGCGGACACACCAGGAACCGCGGTGTTGGCCGTCGAATGGCGCTAGCTGCGCAGCATTTGTGCACCGCCGCCGTCAGTGTCAGCCAGTTTGCCGTGGCATACGGAGCTCCATCGCAGTCTTTAACACTGGTAGCATGCCGCGACAGCGAGGACGTGAACCGTATGTGCAGTTGACGGACGTTGAGCGAGGGCGTATAGTGGGCATGCGGGAGGCCGGGTGGACGTACCGCCGAATTGCTCAACACGTGGGGCGTGAGGTCTCCACAGTACATCGCTGTTGTCGCCTGTGGTCGGCGGAAGGTGCACGTGCCCGTCGACCTGGGACCGGACCGCAGCCACGCACGGATGCACGCCAAGACCGTAGGATCCTACGCAGTGCCGTAGGGGACCGCACCGCCACTTCCCAGCAAATTAGGGACACTGTTGCTCCTGGGGTATCGGCGAGGACCATTCGCAACCGTCTCCATGAAGCTGGGCTACGGTCCCGCACACCGTTAGGCCGTCTTCCGCTCACGCCCCAACATCGTGCAGCCCGCCTCCAGTGGTGTCGCGACAGGCGTGAATGGAGGGACGAATGGAGACGTGTCGTCTTCAGCGATGAGAGTCGCTTCTGCCTTGGTGCCAATGATGGTCGTATGCGTGTTTGGCGCCGTGCAGGTGAGCGCCACAATCAGGACTGCATACGACCGACGTACACAGGGCCAACACCCGGCATCATGGTGTGGGGAGCGATCTCCTACACTGGCCGTTCACCACTGGTGATCGTCGCGGGGACACTGAATAGTGCACGGTACATCCAAACCGTCATCGAACCCATCGTTCTACCATTCCTAGACCGGCAAGGGAACTTGCTGTTCCAACAGGACAATGCACGTCCGCATGTATCCCGTGCCATCCAACGTGCTCTAGAAGGTGTAAGTCAACTACCCTGGCCAGAAAGATCTCCGGATCTGTCCCCCATTGAGCATGTTTGGGACTGGATGAAGCGTCGTCTCACGCGGTCTGCACGTCCAGCACGAACGCTGGTCCAACTGAGGCGCCAGGTGGAAATGGCATGGCAAGCCGTTCCACAGGACTACATCCAGCATCTCTACGATCGTCTCCTTGGGAGAAGAGCAGCCTGCATTGCTGCGAAAGGTGGATATACACTGTACTAGTGCCGACATTGTGCATGCTCTGTTGCCTGTGTCTATGTGCCTGTGGTTCTGTCAGTGTGATCATGTGATGTATCTGACCCCAGGAATGTGTCAATAAAGTTTCCCCTTCCTGGGACAATGAATTCACGGTGTTCTTATTTCAATTTCCAGGAGTATATATATATATATATATATATATATATATATATATATATATATATATATATATATATATATATACGAGGTGTGGCTAGAAAAAAACCGGACTAGTACTGGTGAAACAATAAAACGAATGCAATAAGGCTGAAAGTCGCGTGGCCTGTCACGTGACTCTCGCTCCGCCTACTGCTCAAGTTTCATCTGCCTCCTGCACTCAGTCTGCCCGTGGCGTCTGTTTTAAGTAGTTGACGTTTTGTCTGTGCGTCGGAAAATGTTGAGTGTACAGAAAGAACAGCGTGTTAACATCAAATTTTGTTTCAAACTAGGAAAATCTGCAAGTGAAACGTTTGTAATGTTACAACAAGTGTACGGCGATGATTGTTTATCGCGAACACAAGTGTTTGAGTGGTTTAAACGATTTAAAGATGGCCGCGAAGACACCAGTGATGACACTCGCACTGGCAGACCATTGTCAGCAAAAACTGATGCAAACATTGAAAAAATCGGTAAACTTGTTCGACAAGATCGCCGTTTAACAATCAGAGCAGTGTCTGAGTTAACAGGAGTTGACAAGGAAAGTGTTAGGCAGATTCTTCATGAAATTTTCAACATTAACAAAGTGTGTTCAAGAATGGTTCCAAAGTGTCTCACAATTGAACAGAAGGAACGCCGAAGAATGATTTGTTCTGACATCCTGGAAAACATTGAAAGTGATCCTACCTTCTTACAAAATGTATTACTTGCGATGAATCGTGGTTTTTTACTTACGATCCCGAAACTAAACGCCAATCGATGCACTGGAAAACTCCTGGTTCTCCACGACAAAAAAAAGCACGAATGTCAAAATCGAAATTCAAGGCAATGATGATTTTTTTTTTTTTTTGACATCAAAGGGATTGTGCACATTGATTGGGTACCAGAGGGACAAACAGTGAATCAGCATTACTACATTAGCGTCCTGGCTACCATACGTGAGCGAGTACGGAGAAAACGGAACGATTTGTGGAGAAAAAAGTCATGGATCCTTCACCAAGACAATGCCCCGGCTCACAGTGAAGACGTTTTTGGCAAAACACATTCCCATCTTAGATCATCCACCCTACTCACCTGATTTGGCCCCCTGTGACTTTTTTCTTTTCCCTAAAGTCAAGTCAGCTTTGAAAGGAACTAGATTTGAGACTGTTGAAGCAGTAAAAGAAAAAGCGACGGAAGTAATGTATGGACTTACCGAAAATGATCTGCAGCATTGCTATGAACAGTGGAAAATTCGTATGGAGCGGTGTAGAGACCGAGGAGGAGAGTACATTGAAGGAGATAACATGAAATTGTAAATAATTGTAAATAAATGTTTTTTCCAGCATCAGTCCGGTTTTTTTCTAGCCGCACCTCGTATATATATATATATATATATATATATATGTGTGTGTGTGTGTGTATGTGTGTGTGTGGGAAGGGGGAGGGGCATAAGTTGTTAGAGGAAACCAAAAAAGACTTTCAATAGATATGCTTCGGAGTGATGACTTCAAAACAGCAACAATAAGACGTAAGAGCAATGTGTTCGGAGGGCAGTGGGTGATGCTGTAGCGTTCAGTAATGCGGGGAATTTCATATCAGCGGACAACTGTGGGCGGAAGCATTTCAGTGAAAGCAATAGCAGACCGAGGAATGCAATTGCAGCGCCGGATACAGTCTGACTCAAGGCATGATGTTACGAAATGAAAAAGTTATTTCTGTGGGAACATAATTACACATTTAGACAAATACGTGTGTAGTCGAAAATGATTGCAGTAGACGCAACAACGGCAGAGATTTAAAATATGGTTTCAATTACTGTTGACGAATGGTAAGCATCAAAACAATATTTTTTTAGTTATCTTGAATATATGTTCTTCGTGAGACATTGTGTTTACTGATCATGAAAAATAAATCTATTTTTAAAATGTTTCTAGATCTGTTGTTTACAAGACGTGAAACGTTCCTTCTGGTGTATTCTGAAATAGAGTAACATCAACCAAAGGAATTAAGTCTTAACTGAGATAGGTCATGATTTTATCGCTACGAGAGTTGCCTTTAAAGGTTTTAGAAACTGCCCCTATGTGGCACTGCTGAGGTGGTACGTTGCTATTTTAAAATCTGTCGTTTATTATTTTTAAATGCTCTAGAGGCGTACTGCACTGGTGCGGCGAAGGGGTTTCAATATGTACGATGTACATATGTAACTCAACATAAACAAAACCTTAAATACGTAACTACATTGTCAAAGAGGTGATAATTGATATTTTATGACTAGCTCTCTAAAAATGTTCTGCGTGTATTTGTCACGTTTAATCTCTACGAAAATTAGAGCGTTGCCTTCGTAACGAAAACAAGTGATCGTCAAAGATGTAACGGAAGTACATACAGGTGACGGTGCCCACTGTGATCACAGCATACGAGTATCCATGGAGTGACTATAGCGTACTACAGATGTCATCAACATCAGACCGTACCGTAAATGTTACCTGACAATTGGTATAGCACAGTATTCAGTATTGTTGCTGCTACAGATTCATATCGGAATACTCACACATTGCCTGTAATGGAATTGCCTCTTAAGGAATCCGCTTCAGACATTTAATTCACTTTATGGACCAATAACATTTCCCGCAAAATGCTTTTTTTTTAATTTTGATTTGCAACCATGCAGATGCTAACGTATTAGTTCCTTGTGTACTAATTGTTGTTTGTTGTGGTCTTCAGTCCTGAGACTGGTTTGATGCAGCTCTCCATGCTACTCTATCCTGTGCAAGCTTCTTCATCTCCCAGTACCTACTGCAACCTACATCCCTCTGAATCTGCTTAGTGTATTCATCTCTTGGTCTCCCCCTACGATTATTACCCTCCACGCTGCCCTCCAATACTAAACTGGTGATCCCTTGATGCCTCAGAACATGTCCTACCAACCGATCCCCTCTTCTGGTCAAGTTGTGCCACAAACTTCTCTTCTCCCCAATTTTATTCAATACTTCCTCATTAGTTATATGATCTACCCATCTAATCTTCAGCATTCTTCTGTAGCACCACATTTCGAAAGCTTCTATTCTCTTCTTGTCCAAACTATTTATCGTCCATGTTTCACTTCCATACATGGCTACACTCCATACAAATACTTTCAGAAACGACTTCCTGACACTTAAATCTATACTCGATGTTAACAAAGTTCTCTTCTTCAGAAACGCTTTCCTTGCCATTGCCAGTCTACATTTTATATCCTCTCTACTTCGACCATCATTAGTTATTTTGCTCCCCAAATAGCAAAACTCCTTTACTACTTTAAGTATCTCATTTCCTAATCTAATTCCCTCAGCATCACCCGACTTAATTCGACTACATTCCATTATCCTCGTTTTGCTGTTGTTGATGTTCATCTTATATCCTCCTTTAAAGACACTCTCCATTCCATTCAACTGCTCTTCCAAGTCCTTTGCTGTCTCTGACAGAATTACAATGTCATCGGCGAACCTCAAAGTTTTTATTTCTTCTCCATGGATTTTAATACCTACTCCGAATTTTTCTTTTGTTTCCTTTACTGCTTGCTCAATATACAGATTGAACAACATCGGGGAGAGGCTACAACCCTGTCTCACTCCCTTCCCAACCACTGCTTCCCTTTCATGTCCCTCGACTCTTATAACTGCCATCTGGTTTCTGTACAAATTGTAAATAGCCTTTCGCTCCCTGTATTTTACCCCTGCCACCTTTAGAATTTGAAAGAGAGTATTCCAGTCAACATTGTCAATAGCTTTCTCTAAGTCTACAAATGCTAGAAACGTAGGTTTGCCTTTCCTTAATCTTTCTTCTAAGATAAGTCGTAAGGTCAGTATTGCCTCACGTGTTCCAGTGTTTCTACGGAGTCCAAACTGATCTTCCCCGAGGTTGGCTTCTACTAGTTTTTCCATTCGTCTGTAAAGTATTCCTGTCAGTATTTTGCAGCTGTGACTTATTAAACTGATAGTTCGGTAATTTTGACATCTGTCAACACCTGCTTTCTTTGGGATTGGGATTATTATATTCTTCTTGAAGTCTGAGGGTATTAATATAAGACGACAAATAAGAAAGCTAGTTTCATTTCAATGTTGTAATTGTGAAACTGTCAGACGTATTTTGTACTTTTGTGTGACCAGCAACACCGATTATTGTTATTATTTTTATACTCATCGTTATTATCAGTATCAAGGTTGAGTGTTAAAATAATAAAATCAGTATAATAAACTGTAACTAAATGTGCACAAACTTACTTTCACCACACTTTTACCTGTTTTACAAAATGTACTAATGTCACATAATGTCTTTGATTGTTTGGCGGGAGGTTGTTAGTCGTAGTCACACTGTGAAAGTGCTACTGACCCTTTACGTGGCTGCCAGTATTTGTATAGTTAAAAGTGTTCCACAGGGATTAATTTAATTTCGTATAGCGAGTTAAAAAAAGAAAGAGACTAATCGCATAAGTGGTTCCATGGTTAACAGCGTCAATCTAACTTCTGCGACTGAATTTTCCCATCTCAAACGGATATTACTGTACATGGAATCGCATTTAAACATGATATCTATTTGGTCATCAGTAATGATTAGTTTGAATATTAATTACAACAAAAATTATTTTATAGAGATATATTAGCCCAACTGAAAAATTAATGTATCAAAGATCTGTTTCTCTTTCTATGCAATTGCGACAAAGCCAATTTGGTTTGTTTCATTTAGTTCACAAATTGCAACACCTCCTACACTTTTCAAGCTAATTAAGGCCAGAGAAGCACTGTCTTCTCCAAGTGTACTTCAGACCAAAAATGCGATTCTGCTTTCATAATGAGATATTTTCACAAAACTTTTCATCCCCTATTTCACCCCCTTGGTGACTGAATTTCCAAAAAACACCGAAACACGTATATTTTTTTAAATTTCTGACCGAGAGGTCAAATACCGATTTACATAGATGTAGCTTGTAAAATGCGTTAGTAGTTCTTTAACAATGACTTATTTTCGAAATAAACTTACATCCACTATTTCAGCCCATAGGGGTTAAATTTACAAAAAAAAAATACTGAAACGTGTAATTTTTGTTTCTGACCGACAAAAGCAAACACCAAGGCTCGTAGTTCTAGCTTCAAAATTGCCTTAAGGTTATATATTTTCGAAAAACCTTTCATCCCCTTAGGGGAAGAGCTTCGAAAAATCCCTTTTTAAGCGAAGCCTACATTATAAGGTCGGCATCCTCTCGAAATTTCAAGGTTCCATTCTTAGCGGTTTGACCTGGGTGATGACGAGGCAGTGAATCAGCCAGCACACTGCATCTTTTTATATATAGACAAGAGACAGGTCAGAAACCACTACTTCTCACCGAAGCAGCTCCTCAGTTGATATAGCGAGTCGAACCCACCACGTTCCAGACATTCCAGCAGAGAACCTGTAATCTCCCCATTATTAATCGGCCTATCCTGCTTGCGATATAAAACATGACCGTGGATCGCGTGTATGCGTAATGGATTTTTACTAAAGGGATAAGGCTATCTTTCCCAAAGAAATAATACCAATAAGTAGGAGGAAAGTGTGCAACAGACCCTTCTGATGGAAAAATCTACTAAAATTAAAAAGTAATTAAACCGAACAGGGTTATAATTTGGAAAAATGAAAGTTATTTTGTGCATTCACTCACGAACAACACTGGACAGAAAAGGGGTAGCACTGATCATGAATCCAAAAGTTACACTAATGAACGAAAAGGAAATAATTAACAGTTGCCAGCCCACTAGGGAAATTTACATCCAAAATCCTGTACAAGAGGATGGAAAAGAGAAACATGTTTTGTTAAATACCGACGTGGCGACAGAAGGTTTCGACGTTTTTTTTCTTTTTTTGACCCTAATTTTAAGTGAGTATGTAATGATAAAGAAAACTGAGAAGTCACTCTTATGTTATGTTTGTCATAAAAATTAAAAAAAGAACAATCGAGTAATGATTTGAAAATATGCAATTAAACTGTATGCTAGTACTGAACTTCGTTACATGAACAATGACTTTCAGTGACCTCTACGTAACTTCATCAAAGAAATTTAGAAAAAAAAGCAAGCACTTTTACTTTGCAGTTACTTATTTTGCAAATTGGATTTCAAATTATTGCCCGAACAACTGAGCCTATTTTTACTAAAATTACAATGAAATGAACACCCTTAGCTGCCTACAGGCGTTCACGTACGTTAACGGGGACGGATGAAAATGTGTGCCCCGACCGGGATTGGAACCCATTACGCACTCCTAATTTGTGCATTTCTTTAGATTTGGATTTTTTTCAGTGATTGAGTCCCAAACTTGAAAAGTGAAATTGCTTTACTTTACTCATATACTGAAACTTCTGTTGTGCAAATGTTAATTGAAAGTAGACTGAGGCTAAGATGCTTAAAAGTGAAATTATTCATTAATAAACTGGCTGTAACTACTCAATTTGTTTTGTATGACACTCGGTTGGCATATAACGAAAAAAAAAAGGAACAAGGATCCTGCTTGGTAACAATGTATGAGGACACAATCGCCCTGAGTTTAACTGATTATTATTTAAATAAATTTTATCAATCAAATGATATTCAGTTGTGCTGCTGGGTTAGCCGTTAATGCTTTCTACCAATGAACAGTCTTACTTCAGTGTTGTGCATACGAAGAAACTCGGAGCCGACGGCGAATCTGTGTTGCTGGAAATGCTGCTTTTGTTGAAGACGGTAGCATCTTGTGGAGCCACGGCTAATTATAGGAACGGGCAATCGCAATTAATACAGCCTCTTCCGCCCGTCCACTGTCCTCAATCGTGCTACTAGACATATGTCCGGCACGTGTACATGATGCAGCTGAAATGGTACACTCTACTGCGAGAGAACTAACACCACACTTCCGCACACTACAAGCGCTGGAACCCATCTCTGCGTGCTCCGGGTAACAACTCCCTACCCAAAGATATTACAATACACAAGCACTGCTATTATCGTTGCTAGTCGATGCTAATAACAATTCCTTTAATTTTTTTCCCAGAGCTTGTAAGTTTGATAGTAAGACAGATAAATATAATGAAATGTCAACAGATTTCTACATAAATTTACACATACAGTGAAGCAATGTCCTTGGTTATTAAAAGAAAGCATTTAAATTACAAATATTTACATAGAATTCAGCAAAAAAATTTATATATCGGTTGCAGCCTGCATTTTCGGTGTTACAAATCATCCCTGGCAGCTTCGGGAACTGGATCTGGGTCCTGCACATGCGAGTCACACACGCTGAGTTCTCAGACATGAGGTGGACATACATTCTAATCACACCTCCTTTGATGTTAAGAGACTGTGGCCGAGCGGTTCTAGGCGCTACAGTTTGGAACAGCCCGACCGCTACGGTCGCAGGTTCGAATCCTGCCTCGGGCATGGAAGTGTGTGATGTCCTTAGGTTAGGTTTAAGTAGTTCTAAGTTCTAGGGGACTGATGGCCACCGATGTTGAGTCCCATAGTGCTCAGAGCCATTTGAACAATTTTTTTGTTAAGAGACACGTGCGATAGAATCCCTGTCTGCTCGTTTCCTCATACATTTTGTGCACAGTATTACCTGGAGAACAGAGTTCCAGGGTAAAAAGAAACATTGCAGAGCAAACGAAATACAGTACTAACCTGACTATAGCAGATCTTGAAAGTGACTTCCGTTCATCACTTGGCACTTTTGGGCCCTGGTCAACAAACTGCTGAAGGCGATTCGAAGCTGGACTACTGGGATTGCTGCGATCTCGCCGGAAATAGTTTTGAAGACTATGAGGGTTGTTGCGATACACCTTACATTTGAGGGCTCCGTGCACAAAGCAATCGCACACTGACAATCAGATAACCTGGGTGGTAAGCTGGGACCGTCCGGGGTAACCTCTGCTAATGACTTTCTCATCAATGAGATTTTCACTCTGCAGCGGAGTGTGCCCTGATATGAAACTTCCTGGTAGATTAAAACAATGTGCCGGACCAAGGCTCGAAATCGGGACCTTTGCCTTTCGCGGGCATGTGTGAACAGAGTGTAAATGTGGTCCTTGCTTCAGCCGGCCGTATCCATCCTCTAGAATGTAAGTGAAGGTCTTTTCCTCCTCCGTTAATGCTGCCACAAATGGTATTAAAAATGTTGTGAATGTAAGGCGCCGAAGTCAGAGTCTGATGAAAGAATATGGGACCAATAGCGAGGCGTGCAGACACTGCACACCAAAACCCAATTTTCTGATCGGACAATGGTGCTTCGTGGAAGTTATGCGGATTGTCAGCTGCCCAGAACATACGATTCTGTGAGTTGAAGTAGCCACTCAGTTCGAACCACGAATCATCAGTCATGAAGAACAGATCCCTGTCCAAGCCACTGATTGTTATCTGAGTGAACAGTCACTCACAAAACTGGAGGCGCTGAGGAGCATCTGCTGGTTTTAAAGTATGAAAAATAAACACTCGGTAGGGATGCGCATGCAGGTCCAGGTGGAGTTATATGATGTTACATCGTCCAGGCCAATTTTATTAGTCCCATCCGGTACATACGTCACGAAGCCACTAGGTGAAGCGGGGGGGGGGGGAGGGGGGAGGGAACGACACCCCGTCCTTAAAGAGCGAGACTGCAGGCACAGTGAAAAATATATAAGGGCCAGTCAAATGAGAACGAGAGAGATGGAGAAAACTAAGTGAACTGTTTATTATTTCAAAATTAACTGTTAATACATTTATGCCACTGTGAGACCAGACGGCCATTGCCTTCATGGAATCATGTCTGTGATTGCCTACGGAAACCTGATTGTAGCCAGACGTACACTTTTTCGTCAGAAGATCTCTCTTCAGGGCTCCAAAAGTATGAAAATCGCGAGGGGAGAAATCGGAGCTATATGGAGGAATGGAGGTTATCTAAAGACTTCTCAGCGAAATTTCTGTGTCGTAGTCGAAACAACCTGCGAACAAAATGCTCGCCTCCAAAATGCCAACATTGTTTCGAGTACGCGACCACAGTTTTTACTCTCTTATACAGGATGATCTAGTAGATAGTGTCGGAAGTTCCATGCGGCTTTTCGCGGATGATGCTGTAGTATACAGAGAAGTTGCAGCATTAGAAAACTGCAGCGAAATGCAGGAAGATCTGCAGCGGATAGGTACTTTGTGCAGGGAATGGCAACTGACCCTTAACATAGACAAATGTAATGTATTGCGAATACATAGAAAGAAGGATCCTTTATTGTATGATTATATGATAGCGGAACAAACACTGGTAGCAGTTACTTCTGTAAAATATCTGGTAGTATGTGTGCGGAACGATTTGAGGTGGAATGATCATATAAAATTAATTGTTGGTAAGGCGGGTACCAGGTTGAGATTCATTGGGAGAGTCCTTAAAAAATGTAGTCCATCAACAAAGGAGGTGCCTTACAAAACACTCGTTCGACCTATACTTGAGTATTGCTCATCAGTGTGGGATCCGTACCAGGTCGGGTTGACGGAGGAGATAGAGAAGATCCAAAGAAGAGCGGCGCGTTTCGTCACAGGGTTATTTGGTAAGCGTCACGGAGATGTTTAGCAAACTCGAGTGGCAGACTCTGCAAGAGAGGCGCTCTGCATCGCGGTGTAGCTTGCTGTCCAGGTTTCGAGAGGGTGCGTTTCTGGATGAGGTATCGAATATATTGCTTCTCCCTACTTATACCTCCCAAGGACATCACGAATGTAAAATTAGAGAGATTCGAGCGCGCACGGAGGCTTTCCGGCAGTCGTTCTTCCCGCGAACCATACGCGACTGGAACAGGAAAGGGAGGTAATGACAGTGGCACGCAAAGCGCCCTCCGCCACATACCGTTGGGTGGCTTGCGGAGTATAAATGTAGATGTAGATGTAGATGGAACCAGTACGGACCATTCAGAACCATACGAGGAGATGTCAACGTGATCTGAAGCAGCAAATGGTGCTTTCGGTTCTTTAGCCCTTCTGTTCCCCTACTTTCGCGTAACCCCGTTGTGGGATGGAGGGGTTGCAATATTCACGTGTGAGAAAAAAAACGTCAAAGGTGTGGTAATAAAGAAAACGGACTCATACACTAACTCTTTACTGAAAAAACTTTCACAACTGACATGTTGTCCCCTGCATTGTAGTTCCCTCCTTGATCCCTTCACCGCGACATGCGAATTTTCCACTGTTGGTGGAGGCTGCGCTGAAAGTCTGTTTCTGTGACGCTGTAGAGGAGGCTCGTCGTTTTTACCTTCACTGCATCCAAGGACTCAAACCTGGTTCCTATGAGCGCAGACTTCAGTCTTGGGAAGAGAAAGAAGTCGCATGGTGCTAGGTCAGCGGAATACGGCGGATGTTCCATCGCTGCAATGTTGTTTTTCACCAAAGATATCTTCACAGACTGAGCGTTAGGGTGCGGCGCGTTGTCTAGAAAAAGAATCCGTTACCGATTCTTGCACAGTTCTGGTCTCCTCCGTTGCACACATTCGCGTAGGATCCTCAGAACAGTTACATAACACGCTTCATTGATAGACTGACTCTCGGGCGCCCAACCAGTGTACATAAAAACTAAAACTAGCCTCCGCCCAAACAGGTCATGAAGGCCCAACGGTACCGACCGGCCGCCGTGTCATCCTCAGACCACAGGCGTCACTGCGATGCAGATATCGGGAGGCATGTGGTCAACACACCGCTCTCCCGGCCGTATGTCAGTTTACGAGACCGGAGCCGCTACTCCTCAGTCAAGTAGCTCCTCAGTTTGCCTCACATGGGCTGAGTGCACCCCGCTTGCCAACAGCGCTCGGCAGACCAGATGGTCATCCATCCAAGTGCTAGCCCAATCCGACAGCGCTTAACGTAGGTGACCTAACGGAAACCGGTGTTACCACTGCGGCAAGGCCTTTGGCTAATTTGTGTAGATAACCCCTTTGGATATCGAAGAACACAATCACTATTAATTTGAATTTTGATTTCCTTATACGCGCTTTTTCTTACTGAGGGATTGAAGGCTCTTCCAATGCATGGATTGTCGCTTAATCTCTGAATGGTATTCAAACGTCAATGGTTCGTGACACGAAATTACTTTTCTGAGGTTGTTGTTGTTCTGGTCTTCAGTCCTGAGACTGGTTTGATGCAGCTCTCCATGCTACTCTATCCTGTGCAAGCTTCTTCATCTCCCAGTACCTACTGCAACCTACATCCTTCTGAATCTGCTTAGTGTATGCATCTCTTGGTCTCCCCCTACGATTTTTACCCTCCACGCTGCCCTCCAATACTAAATTGGTGATCCCTTGATGCCTCAGAACATGTCCTACCAACCGATCCCTTCTTCTGGTCACGTTGTGCCACAAACTCCTCTTCTCCCCAATCCTATTCTGTACCTCCTCATTAGTTATGTGATCTACCCATCTAATCTTCAGTATTCTTCTGTAGCACCACATTTCGAAAGCTTCTATTCTCTTCTTGTCCAAAGTATTTATCGTCCATGTTTCACTTCCATACATGGCTACACTCCATACAAATACTTTCAGAAACGACTTCCTGACACTTAAATCTATACTCGATGTTAACAAATTTCTCTTCTTCAGAAACGCTTTCCTTGCCATTGCCAGTCTACATTTTATATCCTCTCTACTTCGACCATCATCAGTTATTTTGCTCCCCAAATAGCAAAACTCCTTTACTACTTTAAGTGTCTCATTTCCTAATCTAATACCCTAAACATCACCCGACTTAATTCGACTACATTCCATTATCCTCCTTTTGCTTTTGTTGATGTTCATCTTATATCCTCCCTTCAAGACACCATCCATTCCGTTCAACTGCTCTTCCAAGTCCTTTGCTGTCTCTGACAGAATTACAATGTCATCGGCGAACCTCAAAGTTTTTATTTCTTCTCCATGGATTTTAATACCTACTCTTTTGTTTCCTTTACTGCATGCTCAATATACAGATTGAATAACATCGGGGAGAGGCTACAACCCTGTCTTACTCCATTCCCAACCACTGCTTCCCTTTCATGTCCCTCGACTCTTATAACTGCCATCTGGTTTCTGTACAAATTGTAAATAGCCTTTCGCTCCCTGTATTTTACCCCTGCCACCTTTAGAATTTGAAAGAGAGTATTCCAGTCAACATTGTCAAAAGCTTTCTCTAAGTCTACAAATGCTAGAAACGTAGGTTTGCCTTTCCTTAATCTTTCTTCTAGGATAAGTCGTAAGGTCAGTATTGCCTCACGTGTTCTTGAAGAGTGCCAGCACAGCTGTAGTGTCCTGCGGTCAGCAGGAAAGAACTAACGATCAAGTTTGAACACACATTATTTAAGTAAAACGCCTTCTTGGCGTGCACTAATTTCCAAACACAAGAATAACAAGAAACCTAACAATTTTTGTGGTAGATAAGAGTACAAGACAATGAAAAGAAATAATAACAACCAAAATACTACGCTACACAATTACAAAGTGGCGATGCGCCCAACACGATACAACTTTCTACTGAAGGCCATGGCGAGTATCTACTGGGCTAGAGCCGGCATAGGTATTGACTGGAGCGGTCCTGGTACACAGTGCCAGTCTCATTCTGCTGGCGTGCTTATAACACCGATTCTGCGGAGTGCTACACTTAGTCAGATTAGTTCCAATTGGTGGACCACTGTTACATGGCTTTTCACGAAGTACTGCCGTGTTTGTGCAGAAAGTCTGTTGATGTTTACATCCACAGGCGAGCTCTTGAAGGGAGGTCGGCAGCCCACCTTGCTTGTCTGTTGTGCGGGTCCTCTAACTAATAAGTGACCGTTTCGACAACAGCAGACGACTCGATGCTGCTTTAGCTCGTCTTTGAATATTCTTGGCACCACTTTAGCAAAAACCTTTGTCATGCCTAAATCTTCGTGCATAATCTGCTAAAAAAAAAAAAAAAAAGGTTCAAATGGCTCTGAGCACTATGGGACTTAACATCTGAGGTCATCAGTCCCCTAGAACTTAGAACTCCTTAAAACTAAATAAGCTAAGGACATCACACACATCCATGTCCGAGGCAGGATTCGAACCTACGACCGTAGCAGTCGCGCAGTTCCGGACTGAAGCGCATAGAACCACTCCGCCACCGCGGCTGGCGCATAATCTGTCTAACGGTTTCGTTGGTGATGCAGGCAAGTTCTGAAATTGCTCCAGTGCTTAGGCAGCGGTCTTGTCGAACCATTCTACTGACTTTCTCAACGTTCTCTTCAGTTTTCGAAATGAATGGACAGCCCGAGTTTGAATTGTCTTCGACGTCTATCCTACGGTCCTTGAACCTCTTAACCCATTCAGAATCTTGCGTGCGAGGTAGATATCATCACAAAAAATCGTAAGTTTCTGTAGTGGATTTACCTACTTTTCTGAGGAATTTGGCGTTAACACGTCATTCCACTTTAGAGCACACCATAATTCCGACAGAGCTCAGACAACACGCCACGTTTCTAAACTGGCTCATAGCCAGACGAACCACCACAGGGGAGTGAAATTTTGTATGCTTGCCAGGCAGGATACCAGGGCTATTCTCGCACTCTTCTCTTTATCATTGATGAAGCTGTAAATGCGCACAACAGCTAGTCTGGTTTCTTTATTGCCACATCTCGTATAGTACATCACGTCTGTACTAAATAATTATGACTAATTTTGCTTATGTGGGAGATGAATCAGTGTCCCTGACGGCTTGAAATTTAGGTGTTGACAGATGTGAAAACTACCGAACTATCAGTTTAATAAGTCACAGCTGCAAAATACTAACGCGAATTCTTTACAGACGAATGGAAAAACTGGTAGAAGCGGACCTCGGGGAAGATCAGTTTGGATTCCGTAGAAATGTTGGAACACGTGAGGCAATACTAACCTTACGACTTATCTTAGAGGAAAGATTAAGAAAAGGCAAACCTACGTTTCTAGCATTTGTAGACTTAGAGAAAGCTTTTGACAACGTTAACTGGAATACTCTCTTTCAAATTCTGAAGGTGGCAGGGGTAAAATACAGGGAGCGAAAGGCTATTTACAATTTGTACAGAAACCAGATGGCAGTTATAAGAGTCGAGGGGCATGAAAGGGAAGCAGTGGTTGGGAAAGGAGTGATACAGGGTTGTAGCCTCTCCCCGATGTTATTCAATCTGTATATTGAGCAAGCAGTAAAGGAAACAAAAGAAAAATTCGGAGTAGGTATTAAAATTCATGGAGAAGAAGTAAAAACTTTGAGGTTCGCCGATGACATTGTAATTCTGTCAGAGACAGCAAAGGACTTGGAAGAGCAGTTGAACGTAATGGACAGTGTCTTGAAAGGAGGTTATAAGATGAACATCAACAAAAGCAAAACGAGGATAATGGAATGTAGTCAAATTAAATCGGGTGATGCTGAGGGGATTAGATTAGGAAATGAGACACTTAAAGTAGTAAAGGAGTTTTGCTATTTGGGGAGCAAAATAACTGATGATGGTCGAAGTAGAGAGGATATAAAAGGTGGACTGGCAATGGCAAGGAAACATTCTGAAGAAGAGAAATTTGTTAACATCGAGTATAGATTTAAGTGTCAGGAAGTCTTTTCTGAAAGTATTTGTATGGAGTGTAGCCATGTATGGAAGTGAAACATGGACGATAAATAGTTTGGACAAGAAGAGAATAGAAGCTTTCGAAATGTGGTGCTACAGAAGAATACTGAAGATTAGATGGGTAGATCACATAACTCATGAGGAGGTACTGATCAGAATTGGGGAGAAGAGAAATTTGTGGCACAACTTGACTAGAAGAAGGGATCGGTTGGTAGGACATGTTTTGAGGCATCAAGGGATCACAAATTTAGCATTGGAGGGCAGCGTGGAGGGTAAAAATCGTAGAGGGAGACCAAGAGATGAATACACTAAGCAGATTCAGATGGATGTAGGTTGCAGTAGGTACTGGGAGATGAAAAAGCTTGCACAGGATAGAGTAGCATGGAGAGATGCATCAAACCAGTCTCAGGACTGAAGACCACAACAACAACAGTGTGTTCAAACACAGCGCGCTACAGTTATACGGCTAGTGTGGAAATTAGGACTGCGAGAGCATGTGGCTCTGTGGACCTCATGTTTACTCCATTCAATGTGGCGGCCGTACCCCACGTTATTGGGAAACGCCGCATGTCCGCATTGTACCGCTCTACTGGTAGACGTCGGGAAAAACGATATGTTGCGTCAGTAACCTCCCCATCGTCCAGGTACTGCTTGCTTCTCGTGGAGTGCGTCCCTCACTGGATCAAATTTCAGTCCTGCACAGATCCATTGTCGCTCTTTATGGTCATCTGTTAGGTGACGAAGAACCCAGTGGACAAACACCTTCGAGTACCTCAACTGGTGGATGAGTTTGTCAGCACTTCCGACAGAGACATCCAGTTGAGGAGCTTTATTGTGATATGTCGATCAGCTCCAGTGAGAGTGTCTGCACTTTCCAAAATTGCGGGAGGCACAGCTGTGTGTAGCCGGCCAGCACTTGGGAGATTGGACAGATCTGTGCGAACTTGTTGTGATGACAGATGCCTCGCCCAACGACTTAGCATGCTTTTGTTAACTGTCAGGGTCCTGTAGATATTCTGTAAGTGCCTATGAACATCTGCCATGTTCTGGTTTGCAGCCAAAAGAAACTGAATAACAACTACGCTCTTAGAATGCACTTATGTTACAGACGCCATTTTGGAGGCTTCGTATAGCACCGCCACCCATCGGATGTTCATGAAACCATAGAGGCTGAAGCGGGAATATTCCACGATGCCCCACAGCAAATTCAGCATTTTTTTCAACCCAAAATGGCCTAAAAAATTCTGTTGCAGTACTTGTTGGACGTCTCTCGTAGCTACACGTAAACTATCTCGGAAAAGAGTATTTGCTTCAAGTACCAGTCTTAAGTGAAGAACAACGGGATATGCTTCAACTGCTACATATCACTCCCAGAGTGCAAGAAGATTAAAGAAGTCTCTAAAATTGCCATTTCTTATATAAATGAGCTGGTTAGTTTCGAGACGTGTCATGCTACAAGAACTAAATTTTGTGAACGACACAAGCAACCATAGCATAAAAGATTTATCACATGCGTATGCAATTCTATTCTGAATAAAAACTCTGTACGCCAAATTCCGGAGGGGGGGGGGGGGGGAGAAGTGCCCTGTCTGCCCGCTCCACCCCCCCCCCCACCCCCCACCTCACCACCATCCCCGCTGCCGCTGCCCATTGCCTACGCCTACAATTACAGCAGGCTTGTGAATAAAACCATTTTTATCATTTTTCCCACGTCCCGTACGAGAATGGAACAGGAAGAAATACTGCATCTGCATGGATACTTTTCTGAGGTAATCAAGGTCACATTTAAGTGCCTGGCACAGGATTCATCGAACCACCTTCACAATTTTCTATTATTCCAATCTTGTAAAGCGCGCGGAAAGAACGAACACTTATATCTTTCTTTCAATACGAGCTCTGATTTCCCTTATTTTATCGTGGTGATCGTTCCACCCTATGTAGGTCGGTGTCAACAAAATATTTTCGCATTCGGAGGAGAAGGTCGGTGATTGGAATTTCGTGAGAAAATTCCATCGCAACGAAAAACGCCTTTCTTTTACTGATCTCCAGCCCAAATCCTGTATCATTTCAGTGACACTCTCTCCCATATTTCGCGATAATACAAAACGTGCTGCCCTTCTTTGAACTTTTTCGATTTACTCCGTGTTGTGTCGATTCCCTAAGGTCTCGACACAATGAGTGGCTAGGTGCACGCGAAACTAACGCAGACGGGCGTAAATTCTGAAACAGGAGACTGGATGAAAACTATAAAGAAAAGAAGAGAGATTTTAATATACTTAACTTTAATGTAGTCTTGTTCTTGTTGAAATACATCTCTTGCATAGTAGTAAGCAATTAGCAATGATACACATGGCGCCTTGCTAGGTAGTAGCGATGGACTAGCTGAAGGCTATTTAATCTGTCTCTCGGCAAATGAGAGGAAGACGTGATACGTCTTGTCGCAAGCTATGTCGTCCGTACAACTGGGACGAGGTCAAGTCCGTGTCTTGTGACCTGCCATGTGGTGGCGCTAGGTTTGCGATTACATAGTGGCGACACGCGGGTCCGACATGTACTACAGGACCGCGGCCGATTTAAGTTACCACCTAGCAAGTGTGGTGTCTAGCGGTGACACCACACTCCGTGAAACTTATCGGGTAAGGATCCCACACCGCGCAGCAGTATTCTAAAAGAGGACAGACAAGCGTAGTGTAGGCAGTCTCCTTAGTAGGTGTGTTACATTTTCTAAGTGTCCTGCCAATAAAACGCAGTCTTTGGTTAGCCTTCCCCACAACGTTTTCTATGTGTTCCTTCCAATTTAATTTGTTCTTAATTGTAATTCCTGGATATTTAATTGAATTTACGGCCTTTAGATTTCACTGATCGAAGTTTAACGGATTCCTTTTAGCACTCATGTGGATGACCTCACACTTTTTGTTATTTAGGGGCAACTGCCAATTTACACACCATTCACATATCTTTTCTAAATCGTTTTGCAGTTTGTTTTGATCTTCTGATGACTTTATTAGGCGATAAACGACAGCGTCATCTGCAAACAACCGAAGACAGCTCCTCAAATTGTCTCCTAAATCGTTTATATAGATAAGGAAGAGCAAAGGGCCTATAACACTACCTAGGGCAACGTCAGAAATCACTTCTGTTTTACTCGATGACTTTCCGTCAATTACTATGAACTGTGACCTCTCTGACAGGAAATCACAAATCCAGTCACATAAATGAGACGATATTCCAAAAGCACGCAATTTCACTATGAGCCGCTTGTGTGGTACAGTGTCAAAAGCCTTCCGGAAATCCAAAAATACAGAATCGATCTGAAATTCCTTGTCAATAGCACTCAACACTTCATGCGAATAAAGAGCTAGTTGTGTTTCACAAGAACGATGTTTTCTAAACCCATGTTGACTGTGTGTCAATAGACCGTTTTCTTCGAGGTACTTCATGTTGTTCGAACACAATATATCTTCAAAAATCCTGTTGCATATCGACTTTAACGATATGGGCCTGTAATTTAGTGGATTACTCCTACTACCTTTCTTGAATATTGGTGAGACCTGTGCAACTTTCTAGTCTTTGGGTACGGATCTTTCGTCGAGCGAACTGTTGTATATGATTGTTAAGTATGGAGCTAATGCAACAGTATGTTCTGAAAGGAACCTAACTGGTATACAGTCTGGACCAGAAGACTTGCTTTTACTAAGTGATTTAAGTTGCTCCACTACTCCGAGGATATTTACTTCTCCGTTATCCACGTTGGCAAGTGTTCTGGATCCGAATTCTGGAATATTTACTTCATCTTCTTTTGTGAAGACATTTCGGAAGGCTGTGGTTTATTAACTCTGCTTTGGCAGCACTGTCTTCTGTAGTATCTCCATTGCTATCGCGCAGAAAAGACATTGATTGTTCCTTGCCACTAACATATTTCACATATGACCAGAATCTGTTTGGATTTTCTGCCAGATTTCGAGACAAAGTTTCGTTGTGGAAACTGTCATAAGCATCTTGCATTGAAGTCCGCGCTAAATTTCGAGCTTCTGTAAAAGATCGCCAATGTTGAGGATTGGCCCAATGGTAAGTACTCTCTGCCATGTAGTTCACGGTTGTTTTCATCCTATGAATGGTGATGCAGATGTACATGTTGAAAGCAAATAAAAGTTCAGCGTTCAGTCAGAAAGCGTACGTGCCAAGAAGACTCGGACAACGAATTACTTCCTCCTACGTACGTCTCGCGAAGTGCCCGAAAGGAGGAAATCAGGGCCGGCCGATGTGGCCGAGCGGTTCTAGGCGCTTCAGCCCGGAACCACACGGCTGTCACGGTCGCAGGTTCGAATCCTGCGTCGGGCATGGGTGTGTGTGATGTCCTTAGATTAGTTAAGTTAAGTAGTTTTAAGTCCAGGGGACTAATTACCTTAGATGTTAATTCCCATAATGCTCAGAGTCATCTGAACCATTTCTGAGGAAATCAGGGAAGTTGCAGCTAATACAGGGTCTTACCGACAGTCTTTGTTTCCATGCACGGTTCGAGAACGGTATTTCTGTGCCTGAAGCACCCTCGACCATATACCATAAGGCGGCCCTTGAACTACGCAAGTTACTGGTTGACGATCCTTGGCGGAGATGAAGCAAGGAGATCGTCGGGATCGTATGAACATGTAACTCAGGCTAAGGTTCTCTCTCTCTCTCTCTCTCTCTCTCTCTGTCTCTCTCTTTGTCTCTACTTTTTGTCCTCTTTTTTTTTTCATAATGTTAGTATTACCCCCTAGAGAGAGAAACTATTCACCTTAGTAATTGAAACTACCGGTTTATTTACGGAGTGTGTTCAAAGCAAATGTTCCTTTGCCAACTCTCGGCGAAATTCCTGCCAGGCAGTTCCGTTAGTTTGCGAAGCTTACGTAGAACTTTATATAAGTAGCGGATGTGATTACGAAACTAGGAGCACAGGATAATGTGTTAAGTTTCGGGCTCTTGTGTAGGGCGTCTAGATTAAAATTACGACCCCTCCCTACGGCCCGTGTTCTCGGCGTGAAGCCGTTCGGCACACGGCTCTCGGATGCCTCCTCGCAGCAGACCTTTCAAATCCCGCTTGGCCTCACTGATTAAATCTTCCTACTTACATGGCGGGGCAGCGCCTTGTTTGTCCAACGTAAACAGGGGAGTAAATTTGCTTCGTCAGACTTCCGACAAGTTCCATGCAACGCGCCACAACCTCCTCTACTGAGTCAGTCTGTTCTTCTTACAAGGGAACCTCCCCATCGCACCCCCCTCAGATTTAGTTATAAGTTGCCACAGTGGATGGGCCTTGAAAAACTGAACACAGATCAATCGAGAAAACAGGAAGAAGTTGTGTGGAACTATGAAAAAAATAGCAAAATATACAAACTGAGTAGTCCATGTGTAAGATAGGCAACATCAAGGATAAAATGACCTTAGGAGCGCCGTGGTCCCGTGGTTAGCGTGAGCAACTGCGGAGCGGGAGGTTCTTGGTTCAAGTCTTCCCTCGTGTGAAAATTTTTCTTCCTTTATTTGCGCAAGGTTATGATCTGTCCGTTCGTTCTTTGACGTCTCTGTTCACTGTAATAAGTTTAGTGTCTGCCTTGCGACCGCACCGCAAACTTCCAGTTCGGAAAATATTCACTGACCTTGTTATTGAAGTGGCGAGCTATATTTGCTGGATTCATATTGCCCACGGAATACATCTCACGTATTTAATGCACTCTCCGCCAAAGTAGCGAACAGTCAACTGCCAGCCAGGGAGCCTCGTTAGCAGGAATACTCTCTCTTCCGTGCGCTGTTGTCGACTGACGTCGTGTGTCTCGATGTTTGTTCAGGTGTAGCATCCTCATGCTACGGCGCAGTTACCTCGCATCGGACGGACGGACAGATAATAATTGTCTGAAAATAAAAAAAATAAACTCTTCACTCGAGGGAAGACTTGAACCAAGGACCTCTCGTACCGCAGCTGCTCACGCTAACCACGCGACCACGACGCTACTGAGCTCACGTTGTCCTTGATGATGCCTATCTTGCACATGGACTACTCAGTTTTTATATTTTGCAATTTTTTTCATAGTTCCACACAACTTCTTCCTGTTTTCTCGATTGATCTGTGTTCAGTTTTTCAAGGCCCATCCACTGTGCCAACTTATAACTAAATCTGAGGGGGGTGCGATGGGGAGGTTCCCTTGTTAGAGTAACTCATGCACGAAACAACGGAAATTAACTTTATGATAGTGTTAGAGAGAAGGAAGAGGACGTAGATGAACACGAAAGTACTCAGTAGCAAAGCCGCTTTATAAAAAGGGAGAAAGGGAGAATGCAGACAATTTCAGACCTATTTCTATGCGATAAGAGTTTGCTAAATTTACTGAAAAGGCTGTGTATGTAAGGATAATTGATCATTTTATAGCAAACTATTTGCTATCAAATGTACAATTTGACTTTAGAAGTCGTTTAACAACTGAAAATGCTATATGCTTTTTTTCTCTATGAGGTACGGGATGGGTTAAACAAAAGTTTTCGAACGCTAGGCATGTTTTTTTTTTATTTTTGTTGATCACAAAATATTGCTCCAGAAGTTGGACCATTACAGAATACGGGGAGTAGCTCACGATTGGTTCAGCTCTTACTTTAGCAGCACACAGCAAAAGGTCATTATTGATAGAATTGATAACGGCTGTGATGTGGGGTCTGAGTTGGGTATGGTCAAGTGGGGGGTGCCACACGGATCAGTGTTGGGGCCACTCCTGTTCGTTATTTATATAAATGATATCCCCTCTAGTATTATGGGTAACTCTAAAATATTTCTGTTTGCTGATGACACTAGCTTGGTGAGCCGTGGTAAAATTTGCTGTTTTGAAGAGCGCGCCGCAGCGCGTAGTGTGAAGCAGTCGCCCTCCGTTTCTGGCGGTGGCGCCGCTGTGGCAGTCGCAGCTTTGGTGTCTCCCTCTGGTGGGAAAGGGGAAAGGTTGCCTGTTCACGTGCATTTAAGGGGCGCTATGAGCTCGCTAGGGGCGTGTCTACTCTGTTGGTCAGCCTGGTCAGTGTGGGACAGTCAGTGTCTGTCTGTCGTCCGGGGTGCTAGTATGTGTTAGGCCGCCAGTCTGTTCAGGCAACGGACATTGGCGGTTGGATCGATCGGTTGGTCGGTCGCGCACTATGACACAAGATGATTTGTCCGTCTTAAGGTGAGGTCGCCACGTGAGTCCAGTGGGCCGCGCCGTACAGCGAGGAGGGGTAGTGGCTTCGCGGCCGACACGAGAGCAACCGGAGTCAACCCACGACGTTGGTCTGGCCGGTGCGAGCTGCGACGCCGTGAGACGGGAGATCGGCGCGCCTTCCTGCGTCCGTTGAAGCGGCTGGCAGCGGACGGTTCGGGAGAGCGTTTTAGGGGTGCTGCGCCAGGTCTTCGCCAGAAATCGCAGTTTATTAGAAGTTAAGTGATTGGTGATATGTTGTTTCATTGATTTGTTAAATTCTACGAGGGCAGTTCAATAAGTAATGCAACACATTTTTTTTTCTGAAACAGGGGTTGTTTTATTCAGCATTGAAATTGTTGTGGCGTAACAAGACAGCCACGCCACTAGGAAGTAGCCGAAAGGCACGCCGTAACTCACGCAGGCTAGTAGATAGGTCTGAAACAGGATACGTAATGAATGCTATAAAGAAAAGCACGTAGCTGCTGGAATACTTAACTTTAATCCATCCTTGTGGTACATCGCTCTTGACGATACAAGTGAGACTCTTTAGATACAAGCTATGTAATGCTAATGGCGCCTTGCTAGGTCGAAGCCATTGACTTAGCTGAAGGCTATTCTAACTATCTGCTCTGCAAATGAGCGAGGCTTCGTCAGTGTGCATCGCTAGCAACGTCGTCCGTACAACTGGGGCGAGTGCTAGTCCGTCTCTCTAGACCTGCCGTGTGGTGGCGCTCGGTCTGCGATCACTGACAGTGGCGACACGCGGGTCCGACATGTACTAATGGACCGCGGCCGATTTAAAGCTACCACCTAGCAAGTGTGGTGTCTGGCGGTGACACCACAGAAATACACCAGGTTATTCCCCAATCTTTTAGCTACACAACACTATTTTTCAACGTAATCTCCATTCAATGCTACGGCCTTACGCCACCTTGAAATGAGGGCCTGTATGCCTGCACGGTACCATTCCACTGGTCGATGTCGGAGCCAACGTCGTACTGCATCAATAACTTCTTCATCATCCGCGTAGTGCCTCCCACGGATTGCGTCCTTCATTGGGCCAAATATATGGAAATCCGACGGTGCGAGATCGGGGCTGTAGGGTGCATGAGGAAGAACAGTCCACTGAAGTTTTGTGAGCTCCTCTCGGGTGCGAAGACTTGTGTGAGGTCTTGCGTTGTCACGAAGAAGGAGAAGTTCGTTCTGATTTTTGTGCCTACGAACACGCTGAAGTCGTTTCTTCAATTTCTGAAGAGTAGCACAATACACTTCAGAGTTGATCGTTTGACCATGGGGAAGGACATCGAACAGAATAACCCCTTCAGCGTCCCAGAAGACTGTAACCATGACTTTACCGGCTGAGGGTATGGCTTTAAACTTTTTCTTGGTAGGGGAGTGGGTGTGGCGCCACTCCATTGATTGCCGTTTTGTTTCAGGTTCGAAGTGATGAACCCATGTTTCATCGCCTGTAACAATCTTTGACAAGAAATTGTCACCCTCAGCCACATGACGAGCAAGCAATTCCGCACAGATGGTTCTCCTTTGCTCTTTATGGTGTTCGGTTAGACAATGAGGGACCCAGCGGGAACAAACCTTTGAATATCCCAACTGGTGAACAATTGTGACAGCACTACCAACAGAGATGTCAAGTTGAGCAGTGAGTTGTTTGATGGTGATCCGTCGATCATCTCGAACGAGTGTGTTCGCACGCTCCGCCATTGCAGGAGTCACAGCTGTGCACGGCCGGCCCGCACGCGGGAGATCAGACAGTCTTGCTTGACCTTGCGGCACACGCTTTGCCCAACGACTCACCGTGCTTTTGTCCACTGCCAGATCACCGTAGACATTCTGCAAGCGCCTACGAATATCTGAGATGCCCTGGTTTTCCGCCAAAAGAAACTCGGTCACTGCCCGTTGTTTGCAACGCACATCCGTTACAGACGCCATTTTAACAGCTCCGTACAGCGCTGCCACCTGTCGGAAGTCAATGAAACTATACGAGACGAAGCGGGAATGTTTGAAAATATTCCACAAGAAATTTCCGGTTTTTTCAACCAAAATTGGCCGAGAAAAAAAATGTGTTGCATTACTTATTGAACTGCCCTCGTACTTGTGTGGTTGGTCAGTCTCTCGTCCCCAACTGGCTCGCCTGTCTCTCGTCCGCACTTGTTAGGCAGTTAGTGTCTGTCTGTCTGTCTGTCTGTCAGTCTGCCGGTCTGCCGTACGTTAATAGCTGCCTCTGTCATGTTTGTCGGATTCGGTGTTAACGAATTTATAGAATTAAGGTGTAAAGGCCGAATTCCGGAAATATGTTTTTATCTTGCCTATCATCTTGAGAGGCGGTATATGTGTAATGTAGAGCATGTTGGACATTTTATGTAAGTCTGAATTTCATGTGTTTTATTTAAATAGTCATTTTTATAAAGTTGCCACCCTTCCACCGTAAGAGTCCTTTAAAAAAAACAAATTGCACTTTCGGTGGCAAATAATTTCTTAGTGTGAGTGTTTGTACAATTTCCATCCCTCTTACGGCACGCATAGTTAATGTGTTTGTGTGAGTTGTTAAAATTTTTAGTTTAAACTAATCTGGTGTGTTGCAGATTTGGGCAAGTGTAATCTTTCAGAGGTTGTTGTGAGCGGTCGTGACTACGGCCGTGTTCAAAGGGAGCGGCAAGCTTCTCAGCCCGAAGGCTCCTACTGTCAATATTGTTCTTTAGATCAAATTGTAACTTGATATTTCGAGGGTGCTTTTCTGCTTATAAATTTTAAATCTGTTTTTGAAAAGGCTTTTATGAATAAGATTCCCATTGGTTAAAGGTAATTTTATTTTCATCAGTTATTTCCTGGCAACTACTTCCATGCACACCTAGTGTGATTAAATGTGTTAATGTTCTTGATGAATCGCTAGTAAATAAAGTAAAGTCTTTAAGGAAAAATTTTGAAAGTCAATTCATGGTTTACTTGGTAGTGAAGGATGTTGTGTGCAACACTGGCTCAGTTTCAAACAATGTAGTTCACAACATAAGTTCATGGCTTGTAGAAAATAAACTAACGCCAAATCATAGTAAGACTCAGTTTTTACAGTTTCTAACGCATAATTAAACAGAACCAGACGTTGTAATTTCACTGAATGGGAATATGATTATCGAATCTGAACAGTTCAGATTTCTAGGTGTTCAGGTAGATAGTAAAGTGTCGTGGAAAGCCGAAGTTCAGGATCTTGTTGAAAGATTTAATGCTGCCATTTTTACTGTTCGAAAGTAATCTGAAGTAAGTGGTCGTTCGATACGAAAATTAGTCTACTTTGCTTATTTCAATTCCCTTATGTCGTATGGTATTATATTTTGGGGTAACTCTACCCATTCTAAAAGGATATTTTTGGCTCAGAAACGGGCAGTTCTGGCAATAAGTGGCGTAAGATCACGGACCTCTTGTCGCCCCTGTTCACGAGTCTGGATATTTTGACATTGGCCTCTCAATATATATATATATATATATATATATATATATATATATATATATATATATATATATACTCCTGCAAATTGAAATAAGAACACCGTGAATTCATTGTCCCAGGAAGGGGAAACTTTATTGACACATTCCTGGGGTCAGATACATCACATGATCACACTGACAGAACCACAGGCACATAGACACAGGCAACAGAGCATGCACAATGTCGGCACTAGTACAGTGTATATCCACCTTTCGCAGCAATGCAGGCTGCTATTCTCCCATGGAGACGATCGTAGAGATGCTGGATGTAGTCCTGTAGAACGGCTTGCCATGCCATTTCCACCTGGCGCCTCAGTTGGACCAGCGTTCGTGCTGGACGTGCAGACCGCGTGAGACGACGCTTCATCCAGTCCCAAACATGCTCAATGGGGGACAGATCCGGAGATCTTGCTGGCCAGGGTAGTTGACTTACACCTTCTAGAGCACGTTGGGTGGCACGGGATACATGCGGACGTGCATTGTCCTGTTGGAACAGCAAGTTCCCTTGCCGGTCTAGGAATGGTAGAACGATGGGTTCGATGACGGTTTGGATATACCGTGCACTATTCAGTGTCCCCTCGACGATCACCAGTGGTGTACGGCCAGTGTAGGAGATCGCTCCCCACACCATGATGCCGGGTGTTGGCCCTGTGTGCCTCGGTCGTATGCAGTCCTGATTGTGGCGCTCACCTGCACGGCGCCAAACACGCATACGACCATCAGTGGAACCAAGGCAGAAGCGACTCTCATCGCTGAAGACGACACGTCTCCATTCGTCCCTCCATTCACGCCTGTCGCGACACCACTGGAGGCGGGCTGCACGATGTTGGGGCGTGAGCGGAAGACGGCCTAACGGTGTGCGGGACCGTAGCCCAGCTTCATGGAGACGGTTGCGAATGGTCCTCGCCGATACCCCAGGAGCAACAGTGTCCCTAATTTGCTGGGAAGTGGCGGTGCGGTCCCCTACGGCACTGCGTAGGATCCTACGGTCTTGGCGTGCATCCGTGCGTCGCTGCGGTCCGGTCCCAGGTCGACGGGCACGTGCACCTTCCGCCGACCACTGGCGACAACATCGATGTACTGTGGAGACCTCACGCCCCACGTGTTGAGCAATTCGGCGGTACGTCCACCCGGCCTCCCGCATGCCCACTATACGCCCTCGCTCAAAGTCCGTCAACTGCACATACGGTTCACGTCCACGCTGTCGCGGCATGCTACCAGTGTTAAAGACTGCGATGGAGCTCCGTATGCCACGGCAAACTGGCTGACACTGACGGCGGCGGTGCACAAATGCTGCGCAGCTAGCGCCATTCGACGGCCAACACCGCGGTTCCTGGTGTGTCCGCTGTGCCGTGCGTGTGATCATTGCTCGTACAGCCCTCTCGCAGTGTCCGGAGCAAGTATGGTGGCTCTGACACACCGGTGTCAATGTGTTCTTTTTTCCATTTCCAGGAGTGTATATTCCTTTCTGTCTTTTCTTGTTACCAATATTAGTTTGTTCTCAAGAATAAGCAGCTTTCACTCAGTCAATACTCGGGAGATATCAAACCTGCATTTGAATTGAACCTCCTGAACTATTGTGCATAAGGGTGTGCAGTATACTGCTGCGTCCATTTTCAATAAGCTACCACTCTAATTCAAAAATCTTAGCAGTAATCCAGGCGTTTTTGATCTAAACTGAAGAGTTTACTCATGGATCACTCCTTCTATTCTGTCGACGCGTTCCTTAAAAAATTAAGCTGATTCTTATTGTATTGTTGATTGAATTTACTTCAACTTACGGCTTCACTTTTTTCGGGTTCATAAACATTTTATTTTTATCTGTTTATGTTGTAATTTCATGCACTGACTTGTTCCATGACTTTGGAGAGATGCTCCTCAATTTGGACCTTCGGAACCTGACATGTAAATACATCAATACCTAAGACGGGAGATACGAAACTGCGAGAAAAATTCCACAGAGAACGTAGTCGATACGAAGCCCATAAAGCAAACGATCTTCCACAGAATTACAGCCAGCCATAACAAGAATATCCCGCCTGGTGTGCTAGATATTCCACAAAGACAAAATGTCCTGATAGTTCAAGAAGAATGTACACTGACGGAAAAAATCGCAACACCAAGCAAGAATTGTGCACCATAAATGAAAGTTGGTAGGCGTCTGAAAGATGAGATCTATTCAAATCTCGCGCCAGTCGCTCTAGAGCGGCGCTAGTAGCATCATTATGAGAATGCAGATGAGGTTCGCTTTAAATGCACGCTGGATCGGTCGTGAGTGGTGGTTGCCTTTGACATTGGACGTGGTGAGTCGTGGTAGTCCAGAATGCCTTTAAGGCGACAAAGCCGCCATCATCAACACCTTGCTGAGTTTAAACGAGGCCGTCTAATAGTGCTGCGAGACGCTGGATGTTCATTCCGCGATAGAGCAGAAAGACTTGGCGGGAACGTAGCCACTGTGTATGAGTGCTGGCAGCAGTGGCCACGGGAATGTCCTGTCGCAGGAAGATTGGGCTGTGGATGGCCACTTGGGACTACCGACAGCGAAGACCATCGTGTTCGGCGTATGGCTCTGGCGCACCGCACTGCTTTGCAGCAGCAATTTGACCAGCAGTTGGCACCACAGTGACAGAAAGAACTGCTACAAATCTGTTACTTCAAGGACAGCTCTGGAACAGACGCCCTGCAGCATACGTTCCACTGACCCAAAACCACCGCCATTTGGGAGTTCTGCGGTGTCAAAACGGTTCAAATGGCTCTGAGCACTATGGGACTTAACATCTATGGTCATCAGTCCCCTAGAAGTTAGAACTACTTAAACATAACTAACCTAAGGACATCACACAACACCCAGTCATCACGATGCAGAGAAAATCCCTAACCTCGCCGGGAATCGAACCCGGGAACCCGGGCGTCGGAAGCGAGAACGCTACCGCACGACCACGAGCTGCGGACGTTCTGCGGTGTCAAGCGAGCGCTTATTGGAGGGCACAGTGAAGGTCTGTTATGTTTTCTGACGACATCTGCCTCAATGCCAGTGTTGGCCTTGTGCTGGTTTGGAGGAGTCCAGTTGAATGCCTGCAATAAACCTGTCTGTGCTAGACACACTGGACGAACACCTGCGGTTATGGTCTGGGATACGATTTCGTGTGACAGCATGAGCGCTCTCGTGGTTATCCCACGCTCCCTGACTGCAACTTTGTATGTCAGTCTGCTAATTCGGCCTGCTGTGCTACCATTCGTGAACAGGGTTCCAGGGCATGTTTTCCAACAGGATATCGCTTGTCCTCAGATTGCTGTTATAGCCCAACACACTGTACAGAGTGTCGGCATGTTGTCTTGGCCAGCTCGATCACAAGGTCTCCAATTGAGCACATATGGCACATCATCGGACAACTCCAACATCATCCA